>NC_039261.1:1493747-1840010 GCF_003368295.1 Carassius auratus
ATATACAATACTATACTATTCAAAAGCTTGATGTAAATAATATAAATGTGACAAATAGAGATAACTCTAACAAATGTAAAAACAATGCAGTTCTTTCGATTTATTCCCCCTAAAAAAACCTGAAAAATATTATCAGCTCTTTTCAACATTAATAATAATAATAATAATGATGATGATAATAAATGGGGTTTATTTGGTAGAAAATAAGATTGTTAAAAGGATTTCTGAAGGATTGTGTGACTGAAGTAAGGATGCCAAAAAAAATTGTTTGAAAGTCAGCTTTGATTGTTCCTAATAAACTGTTTAACTGCTCCCCCAAGTGGATATTAAATTATGTTGTGGGATAATTAAATATATTCTTAATAAACTACAAACATAAAATTATATACTTTTATTTTGTTCTCACATTCTTTCTTGTAAGTCCTCCCTCAGAGTGGCACAGTTGAATGGGAGGCTCATTATGCAGCTCATTATGCAGGCCTTTGTCTTCTCAGGTGTAAATCACAATGATATTCATGATAGTTGACGCCTACTCGCATATGACTTTTACCAACAAAAAGTGTTTTAGAAAATTTAAATCAATATATTGTTTTCTGTGAATGAGTAAACAAGATGATTTTCACATCATTCAGAAAGAAAAATTCTAGGCTACAAGCTCCAGTTCTCAACTTTTCCGGCAACCAATTTTATGTATGTGTTTTATTGCCTTATTCAAGTGATTTAACATTTTTAGTTTTTCACTAACCATGCATAACATTTTTTTTCTCAAAAATACAATCATGTACATGCATGCCTTTCACATATTATTATAGCCCAGTTTGTGCTGATTACAGTGATATTAGACTTTACCCATTTAGATATTTATAAGAAACTGAAAAAAGCACAAATGTCAGGGCATGACAAAACTTCTCAAGGCCCCAAAAATACCCTTAGACTCCAGAGGGTTAAAGTTCAGCCAATCTACTGGCCAGTACATTATATAAGTAGGAAAGAAAACCCAAAAACTTAAAGCGCCTGGTATTCCTTTTTTTTTTTTTTTGCAAGATTATTATATAATTCATGAAAAATATCCAAAAAGTTTAAAGCACCTGGTATTCCCAGGCAGTCTCCCATCCATGTACTAACCAGGCCCAAACCTGCTAATATTCAGAGATCGGCTGTGTTTTGGCAAAATTGTTCTATACTAAGTGAAAATTTTCCAAAAAGCTTACAGCACCTGGTATTTCAAGGCTGTCTCCCATCCAAGTGCTAACCAGACCTAAACCTGCTAATATGCAGAGATCGGGCATTGACTCTTTTTTTTTGCAAGATTATTATATAATTCGTGAAAAATATCCAAAAAGTTTAAAGCACCTGGTATTCACAGGCAGTCTCCCATCCATGTACTAACCAGGCCCAAACCTGCTAATATTCAGAGATCGGCCATTAACTCTATGTTTTGGCAAAATTGTTCTATACTAAGTGAAAATTTTCCAAAAAGCTTACAGCACCTGGTATTTCAAGGCGGTCTCCCATCCAAGTACTAACCAGACCTAAACCTGCTAATATGCAGAGATCTGGCATTGACTCTTTTTTTTTGCAAGATTATTATATAATTCGTGAAAAATATCCAAAAAGTTTAAAGCACCTGGTATTCCCAGGCAGTCTCCCATCCATGTACTAACAAGGCCCAAACCTGCTAATATGCAGAGATCGGCCATTGACTCTATGTTTTGGCAAAATTGTTCTATACTAAGTGAAAAATTTCCAAAAAGCTTACAGCACCTGGTATTCCCAGGCGGTCTCCCATCCAAGTACTAACCAGGCCCAAACCTGCTTAGCTTCCGAGATCAAAGGAGATCGGGCATAGCCAGGTTGGTATGGCCGTAAGCGAAGACTGCTCCGAAGAGAGGGCTATTTAAAGTTCAGCCAATCTACTGGCCAGTACATTATATAAGTAGGAAAGAAAACCCAAAAACTTAAAGCGCCTGGTATTCCTTTTTTTTTTTTTTTTTTTTTTTTTTTTTTTTTTTTTTTTTTTTTTTTGCAAGATTATTATATAATTCGTGAAAAATATCCAAAAAGTTTAAAGCACCTGGTATTCCCAGGCAGTCTCCCATCCATGTACTAACCAGGCCCAAACCTGCTAATATTCAGAGATCGGCTGTGTTTTGGCAAAATTGTTCTATGCTAAGTGAAAATTTTCCAAAAAGCTTACAGCACCTGGTATTTCAAGGCTATCTCCCATCCAAGTGCTAACCAGACCTAAACCTGCTAATATGCAGAGATCGGGCATTGACTCTTTTTTTTTTTGCGAGATTATTATATAATTCGTGAAAAATATCCAAAAAGTTTAAAGCACCTGGTATTCCCAGGCAGTCTCCCATCCATGTACTAACCAGGCCCAAACCTGCTAATATTCAGAGATCGGCCATGTTTTGACAAAATTGTTCTATACTAAGTGAAAATTTTCCAAAAAGCTTACAGCACCTGGTATTTCAAGGCGGTCTCCCATCCAAGTACTAACCAGACCTAAACCTGCTAATATGCAGAGATCGGGCATTGACTCTTTTTTTTGCAAGATTATTATATAATTCATGAAAAATATCCACAAAGTTTAAAGCACCTGGTATTCCCAGGCAGTCTCCCATCCATGTACTAACCAGGCCCAAACCTGCTAATATTCAGAGATCTGCCATTGACTCTATGTTTTGGCAAAATTGTTCTATACTAAGTGAAAATTTTCCAAAAAGCTTACAGCACCTGGTATTTCAAGACGGTCTCCCATCCAAGTACTAACCAGACCTAAACCTGCTAATATGCAGAGATCTGGCATTGACTCTTTTTTTGCAAGATTATTATATAATTCGTGAAAAATATCCAAAAAGTTTAAAGCACCTGGTATTCCCAGGCAGTCTCCCATCCATGTACTAACAAGGCCCAAACCTGCTAATATGCAGAGATCGGCCATTGACTCTATGTTTTGGCAAAATTTTTCAATACTAAGTGAAAAATTTCCAAAAAGCTTATAGCACCTGGTATTCCCAGGCCCAATATTTTATTTAACTTATGGGATCAACAATACTTCCATCTTCCATACAACAATTTTGAATCAACATACAGAAATATGACTTCCTGGAGAAACAACATTATACTTTCCTAAAATGTGTCTTACATCTTTAGTAAAAATATTATTAAACATTTCCATGTCATTCTTCCACTTAAAAAAAACATACAGGGTTTGTATGTAATTCTCAATTTCTGATTTAAAATACAGCCACAAATGTTTTTTGCAATATTTCTCCTCTTCCATATGACCTTTTTTGCTAGAATTAAGAGTAAATTAATAACTTGTTTATTTTGACATTTATCGTTTAACCCCAACATAAGAGTTATATTCCAGCTAATTTCTTTAGTCGTTTTTCTTAAATTACAAACTAATTTTTTTAAAACTCCAAAAAATTGACCCAATCCTTCACAAAGTAAAAACAGGTGTAAAATTCCTTCATCTTCTGTTTTACATACTTTACATATTGCATCTTGTTCCATTCCAATCTTACACAGCCTCATTTCAGTGAACATCATATTTTGTCTTATGAAATAATCCAAACATTCAAGATCTGTATCTAAAAACTTCCATCTCATATTCTTCCAAATGAGTCCTTCGTCAACTCCATTGAAGTGCCTTAACCAGAATTGGTTGGCAATAGGTTTTTTAAAAACAGAATTTACAAAAAAATGATAAAACATTTTAACAGTACATAAATTAAAAACCTTCAATTTGTCCCCTCTTTTCAAAAACACATCCATTCTGTTTACAGATTTTTCCTCATTCTGAATCTCCTCAACCCATTCTTTAGGCATTGCCTTCTTTACTTCTTCATATTGTTTTTTAAGAGTGTTTTCATTATATTCTTCTTTTGCTTCCTCCAAAGCATCAATCAACACTTGTATGGGTAGAAACCCTTCTTTATACTCATATAACACATCCCTTACTTTTAAAAACCCTACTTCAATCCACTTCTTAAAATAAATCTCTTTTCCTTGTGAAACAATATTCTTATTTATTTAGAAAGGACCTCTACTGCCCTGAAAGACAGCGGAGACCAGGACAACTAGAGCCCCAGATACAGATCCCCTGTAAAGACTTTGTCTCAGAGGAGCACCAGGACAAGACCACAGGAAACAGATGTTTCTTCTGCACAATCTGACTTTGCTGCAGCCTGGAATTGAACTACTGGTTTCGTCTGGTCAGAGGAGAACTGGCCCCCCAACTGAGCCTGGTTTCTCCCAAGGTTTTTTTCTCCATTCTGTCACCGATGGAGTTTCGGTTCCTTGCCGCTGTCGCCTCTGGCTTGCTTAGTTGGGGTCACTTCATCTACAGCGATATCATTGACTTGATTGCAAATAAAAACAGACACTATTTCAACTGAACAGAGATGACATAACTCAATTCAATGATGAACTGCCTTTAACTATCATTTTGCATTATTGAGACACTGTTTTCCAAATGAATGTTGTTCAGTGCTTTGGCGCAATGTATTTTGTTTAAAGCACTATATAAATAAAGGTGATTGATTGATTGATTGATTATTTAAGAACAAAGGTTGGTTTAAAATCATTTCCCTTCCTTGTGGTTTAAATTCAATTTCTGAGAGTAAAGAACTCCAAGCACTTAAAACTTCCTTATAGAAGTCTGGTATTCTCTGCATCATCCCATTCTTTAATTTCATCCATAAAATATTGTTTCCTATCTTCAAATTCCCACATATGTTTAAATAAAGTTCCATTGTTATTTTCCATTCACTTTTGTTTTCCTCATCCAAATACTTTTTGACTGTTTTGACTCTCATACTTTTTTTCTTTTGCTCAATATCTACTAGACCTAAACCTCCTTCTTCTACTGGACCAATTAGCGTGTTGTATGCAATTCTGGCAGGCTTTTTCTCCCATAAAAAATCCAAAATACATCTTTTTATCCTTTGTGCCGTCCAAAAAGGCATAGATGAAACAGACATAATATACCATATTTTGGACAACAATAAAACATTTACAATTAAAATCTTTCCTTTTAGATTTAAATTCCTGTATCTCCAAAATACTAATCTTCTTTCCATTGCTCCTATAATCTCTTCCCACATCTTATCTCTTGTATTTTTTTCCTCTTTTCCTAAAATTACACCTAAAATCTTCATTTCTTGTACTTCTTTGAAAGCAAAATTTTCTATTAAAACTGGTGATTTTCCGAATCTCATACAAACAGTTTTATCTTCATTTATTTTTGCTCCAGTGCCTTGACAAAATCTTCTCACTTCTTCCATAACTATTCCCACACTTCCAATATCTCTAACTATTACTGTCGTGTCATCAGCTTATTGAAATATTTTTTGTCCTTCTATTCCCCTCTCCAGTACTATTCCCTGTATTCTTTCTTCTTTATTTATTACCATCCCCAAAGGTTCTGCTACCAAGGAGTATAACTGTGCCGATAGTGGACACCCTTGTCTTATTGAACGTGCAATTTTAAAAGGTTCTGTTAAAAAGCCATTGCATTTCACTTTTGTCATTGCTCCTCTGTATAAAATTGTTATCCATTTAATAAAATTAATTCCAAAACCAAAACGTTCTAAAATTGAAAATAAAATGTTCCACTCTGTCAAAAGCTTTTTCGAAATCAAGGCTGATTACGTATCCACACTTGTTTTCTTCTCTCATATAGCCTATTAAATCTCTTATACTACTTATTGTGTCTGCAATGTCTCTTCCATTTACCCCATATGACTGATTAGTCTTTATTATTGTAGGTAATACCTTCCTCATCCTATCAGCTAAGACTTTTGCTAAAATCTTTAAATCTGTATTTAGCATAGTTATTGGTCTAAAATTATTTAAAACTGTTTTATCCCCTTTTCCTTTATATATTATCTTCATTAACCCCATTCCCATCATCTGATATAATTCACCTTTCTCAAAAACCTGATCATATACTTCTTTTAAAATTGTGCTTATTTTATCTTTAAAAGCCTTCTAAAACTCACCTACCAGTCCATCTATTCCTGGACTTTTTCCTCCATTTAAAAGTTCTATAGCCCCCATTATCTCTTCTTTTTCTATTTCTTTTTCACAAAGTTTTTTATCTTCTTTTTCTACCTTGGCAGTAATTTGATGTAATAAAAACTTTTTTTCTTCATCATTTATTTTATTTGTTCTAAAAAGGTCTTCATAGTAACATTTTATTTCTTTTAGGATTTCTTCTGTTCCCTTCACTGTTTTACCATCCTTCCTCTTTATTTCCTTCATTAGTTCTGCTTTTCCTTTACTTTTCTCCAAATTAAAGAAAAATGTTGTACACCTCTCTCCCTCAACAATGTATTTTGCTTTGCTTCTCATCATAGCTCCTTTACATTTTCCCTCCTCTATTTTCTTTAGTTTCTCTTCCAAGACTATTATTTTTTGTATATCTCCACTTCTCTTTTGTTGCTCTTCTCTTAATTCCATCTTTATCTCTTTTTCCTTTTTCCGTTTTACCCTCTGAACAGTTTTACTATATTTTATTGAAAATTTCTTTATTTCATATTTTATATTCTCCCACCATATTCTTTTAGCCTCTACATACATCCCATCCTCTTTCTCTGTTTCTAATAATTTTTCTATTTCCAATTTATAACTTTCACTCTTTAAAACTCTGTGTTTAAAACCCATACTCCAGGTCCTCTCTCCTTTTTGTTAAAGTCTATCTTCAAAGAAACCATTTTATGATCACTCAAAAATGTATCTTTATAAAATATATCCTCAATAAAATAATCTAAGTTTCTTGTACTTAAAATGTGATCAATCCGTGATTGACATAAAAAATGTCCTACAATTTGTTTTCTGGTAAACTCTCTTTTCTTTTCATTCCTCTCTCTCCACACATCCATTAAGTTATTTTCTTCCATTAGAGTTCTAAGTTCTTTTCTCCCCTATCTGCTCTAAAAACTATCCCGTCTGCCAAATCTCTTTTACAAAAAACTGTATTGAAATTTCCTACCATCATTACTTGCTTCCACTTTTCTACCAAACCTCTTAATTCATTAAAAAAATCATTTTTTTCTTTCACTTCATTTGGTGCATGCAAATTGAATATCACAAAGCATTCATCTTCATGTCTTATTTCAACTGCAATAGATTTTCCTTTCCCATCATCATATATTACTTTTACTTTCACATCTATACCTTTTCTTATTAAAATAGCAACCCCTCTTCCCATTCTTCCATCATCATTATTAAAAAATATTTCCCCAGCCCACCTCTTTTTAAAATCATCCATTACATCACTTCTCCAGTTTGTTTCTTGAAGTATTATTAAATCTTCATCTTTACACAATTCTTTAACCATTTCAAATTTTTCCCTGTTAAGTAAACCTCTTGCATTAAAAACAACAATACTTAATACCATAAAATAAGAAAATAAGTATTTATGAATCTCCATTGTTAACTTTCTTGTTCTTCCTCTTTTTCTTCTTCCAGAATCCTCAACACTTCAAATCTATTAACATTTTTCTTTATTTCCCTTTTAACAATTCTTTTCTTAGATGATTCTAAATTTGGTTTTACCTTTAAAGTCCTTCTTCTTACGAGTCTTCCCAAGTCCTTGCCACTCTTTTGATCCTCCAAATCACTTCCCACTCCAATACCATATGTCATTTCCATATTTTGGCTGCTTTCTGATGCAGTAAACTTGTCTTTTGTATTTGTAACTCTGTCCGCTGGTGTCCATACTACTTTGTCAATGCTTTCATTTTCTTCAGATTTTTGTCCTTCATTTTCACTTGCCAGTTCTTTATCATTCTCCCTCTCTTCCTCCATTGCTGCCTCCTGTTGCTCCTCTCTTTCACTTCTTTCTTTTGTTTCCATAGCCTCCTTTAGTATCTGCCCATTTTCCTCTTGCTCCTCTTCTTCCTCTTCCTCTTCCTCTTCCTCTTCCTCTTCCTCTTCTCCGGTATTCATCCAGCATTCACATTTGTTCATAGTTTTAAAACAATCTGGGAACTTGACTGCTGTACAATCCCTTGCATAGTGACCTTGTTCCTCGCACTTGTGACATGTAAACTCTGGACAGTCCTTGAGGATGTGCTGTGGACTCATGCACAATCGGCATGTTTTTACCTGTTGACTGTATAATCCTAAAATGTTGTGTTCCTTCTGCGGTCTCGAAGCGTGTACTGTAAGGTAATGAGGCCACTTCTCTTGGGAATTTTACAAATCTGGTTCCATCCTCGATGTCCGTTCTCGGATAATATCTTCTCCTTTTTTTGTGATGTGGGGATTACTCTACACCCTTCCAACTTGTCCAGAATGGCCGTATCTTCTAGGTAGACTGGTAAGTGCATAAAGGAGACCACATACTCCCTGTCTTGTAGCTTTTTAGTTTCACACTTTATTCCTTTAATTTCCAGTCCATTTAGAAGTTCATCACAAAGCTCTTCTTTTTCCAAAGTTACCTCATATAATCCATGTTGTTTTGGTCTTACAGCAAGGATTTTTCCTTCTCCCACCTTCTCTGCTATGGATTTAATGATGTCTTTTACTCCTCAATTTTGTACCTCTGCTACATCAATGGTTATGGTTGCCTCCTTTAAATATACTCTTTGATTTTCAATTATATGTTTTCCACTCTCATCTCGCAAACCTTTTCTCAGTCCTTTATCCTGTTGTCTGCAAATTTCTGTGCCTTTATCCTTGCAGTTCCTTTTGTGTTCCTCCATTTTCTTTGATTGCTCTCTCCCCACAAGAGAAAAACAAACAAAAAAGTCAAACAAACTAAAAATAAATACCTCCCAGACAGCTTAAAAGCTGCTGGTTAGCATTGAAACAAAAAACCAAACTTTCCAACTGTTATTTTGTTCACTCCAAACATAAATAAAACAAAAAACAAAACAAAAATGCAGAGAGCCTTTCTCTCTGAATTGCTGCCACACTACTTCCTTTGTTGCACTATAGCGTCCTCAGGTTGGTATGGCCATAAGCGAAGACTGCTCTGAAGAGAGGGCTATTTAAAGTTCAGCCAATCTACTCGCCAGTATATTATATAAGTAGGAAAGAAAACCCAAAAGCTTAAAATGCCTGGTATTCCTAGGCGGTCTCTCATCCAAGTACTAACCAGACCTAAACCTGCTAATATGCAGAGATCGGGCATTGACTCTTTTTTTTTGCAAGATTATTATATAATTCGTGAAAAATATCCAAAAAGTTTAAAGCACCTAGTATTCCCAGGCAGTATCGCATCCATGTACTTACCAGACCCAGACCTGCTAATATTCAGAGATCGGCCATTGACTGTATGTTTTGGCGAAATTGTTCTATACTAAGTGAAAAATTTCCAAAAAGCTTACAGCACCTGGTATTCCCAGGCGGTCTCCCATCCAAGTACTAACCAGGCCCAAACCGGCTTAGCTTCCAAGATCAGACGAGATCAGGCATAGCCAGGTTGGTATGGCCGTAAGGGAAGACTGCTGCGAAGAGAGGGCTATTTAAAGTTCAGCCAATCTACTCGCCAGTACATTATATAAGTAGGAAAGAAAACCCAAAAGCTTAAAGTGCCTGGTATTCCTAGGCGGTCTCTCATCCAAGTACTAACCAGACCTAAACCTGCTAAGATTCAGAGATCGGGCATTGACTCATTTTTTTTTTTTTGCAAGATTATTATATAATTCGTGAAAAATATCCAAAAAGTTTAAAGCACCTGGTATTCCCAGGCAGTCTCCCATCCATGTACTAACAAGGCCCAAACCTGCTAATATTCAGAGATCAGCCATTGACTCTTTTTTTTTTTGCAAGATTATTATATAATTCATGAAAAATATCCACAAAGTTTAAAGCACCTGGTATTCCCAGGCAGTCTCCCATCCATGTACTAACCAGGCCCAAACCTGCTAATATTCAGAGATCGGCCATTGACTATATGTTTTGGCAAAATTGTTCTATACTAATTGAAAATTTTCCAAAAAGCTTACATCACCTGGTATTTCAAGACGGTCTCCCATCCATGTACTAACCAGGCCCAAACCTGCTAATATTCAGAGATCGGCCATTGACTATATGTTTTGGCAAAATTGTTCTATACTAAGTGAACATTTTCCAAAAAGCTTACACCACCTGGTATTCCCAGGCGGTCTCCCATCCAAGTACTAACCAGACCTACACCTGGACATCACATGGCATCCCTCGGTGATTCAAGTTCAAAGCGTATGTATATGTTCAATTCAAAGTGAGTAATACAGAGGTGTGTAGAGGTATACAGAGGTATATGATGTCACACTTCTCCATGTGTGAAGAAGTTGCGCGGCGCAAATCCGTGAACCAATGTTCCAAAGTGAAGTAAACTTTGACGGATTTCCCCTGCTCAGGGAGTGGGGAGCAATGAACACTGTGTAGGGACCATGTCAATCGCATGGAGCTCACTTCTAATGAGCTGATTATCTGAATCAGGTGTGCTAACAAAGAGAGACATGCAAATCCAAGGTCAAGAAAAGTCCAAGGCCAAGAAAAAAGAGCTAATCTGGCATCAACAAAAGAAGGAACATGAACTAACGTGGTTTTCAATCCTGTCCTGTACGCATCCCTGCTCTGCACATTTTGCATTTGCCCTCATCCAACACACCTGTTTCAAATCATCAGCTCTTTAGTAGAGACTGCAAGACTTGATTTGGGTGTGTCTAATAAGGGAGACATACAAAATGTTCAGGACAGGGGTGCCTCCAGGAAAGGTTTGAAAACCATTGCCCTAAAGAGACCGACTGAGCATTGACGCAATGCTGCGACACTCCCACGTTAGCTTTTTTGGGGCTCACAGCTGCCAAAAAGTATTTCAGACATGGTCCTGTGCAAATTGGTTGCAAAACAGTGCCATTTTACGCACAGTTCCCTAAATCAGTGGTTTTCAAACCTGTCCTGGAAGCACCCCTGCCCTGAACATTTTTAATGTTTCCCTCATCTAACACACCTGTTTCAAATCATCAGCTCATTAATAGAGACCACAAGACCTTATTTGGGTGTGTCTAATAAGGCAGACAATCAAAATGTGCAGAGCAGGGGTGCCTCCAGGACAGGTTTGAGAACCACTGCCCTAAAGAGCGACTGAGCACCGATGCAATGCTGCCACAGTCTCTACGTTAGTTAATTTTTTTTGGACTCAAAGCTGCCAAAAAGTATTTCAGACACGGTCCTGCGCAAATTGGTTGCAAAACAGGTCCCACCGAGATTTGAACTCAGATCACTGGATTCAGAGTCCAGAGTGCTAACCATTACACCATGGAACCTTAACTGGAGCAGCAATTGCTCACAGGGCCACAAAGGCTGTCACCAGTGCCAAACTAGTGCTGTTTTTATCTTTTCCTGCAGCAAGAAAGCACACAGGTTCTATCGGGATTTGAACTCAGATCGCTGGATTCAAAGCCCAGAGTACTGACCATTACACCATGGAACCGAAACTGCTTGGGTTTTGGCCAACTGAGAAACAGATAGTTCTGTGGCAGTGGGGAAGCAGTTATACAGAAAAGTTGGAACCCAATGATTTTTGGTCACTGGCCTGCCTCAAAAAACGGAAAAGAGCGGGAGATTTTGCCGATACCCGGGATCGAACCAGGGACCTTTAGATCTTCAGTCTACCGCTCTCCCAACTGAGCTATTTTTGCCCCACAGCAAACACTGCTTAGCAAGCAGGGATTTCAGTGAGATCACCCTACTATTTGTCAGAGGAGACGAGCAGAGCAGAGCCCCCAGACAATAAAACAGCTGGCCAGTACGGGGATCGAACCCTCGACCTTGGCGTTATTAGCACCAAGCTCTAACCAGCTGAGCTAAATGGCCCAGCTTAGCCGTCTTTCTCTACCCGATTGAATAAAATCCTGCCTCAATGTTTGTGAACGCAATGAGAGAAGAAAGCTTCAGGTTTTAACCTGACCAAGGGCTCGTCCAGGATTTGAACCCGGGACCTCTCGCACCCAAAGCGAGAATCATACCCCTAGACCAACGAGCCTTCTTGTCCAAGGCCAAGAAAAAAGAGCTACTCCGGCATCAACAAAAGAAGGAACATGAACTAACGTGGTTTTCAATCCTGTCCTGTACGCATCCCTGCCCTGCACATTTTGCATTTGCCCTCATTCAACACACCTGTTTCAAATCATCAGCTCTTTAGTTGAGACTGCAAGACCTGATTTGGGTGTGTCTAATAAGGGAGACATACAAAATGTTCAGGACAGGGGTGCCTCCAGGAAAGGTTTTGAAAACCATTGCCCTAAAGAGACCGACTGAGCATTGACGCAATGCTGCGACACTCCCACGTTAGCTTTTTTGGGGCTCACAGCTGCCAAAAAGTATTTCAGGCATCGTCCTGTGCAAATGGGTTGCAAAACAGTGCCATTTTACGCACAGTTCCCTAAATCAGTGGTTTTCAAACCTGTCCTGGAAGCACCCCTGCCCTGAACATGTTTAATGTTTCCCTCATCTAACACACCTGTTTCAAATCATCAGCTCATTAATAGAGACCACAAGACCTTATTCGGGTGTGTCTAATAAGGCAGACAATCAAAATGTGCAGAGTAGGGGTGCCTCCAGGACAGGTTTATGAACCACTGCACTAAAGAGACAGACTTTGTCTCCTCTGACAAAGATTAGGGTTATCTCACTGATCTCAAAGCGAGAATCATACCCCTAGACCAACGAGCCTTCTTCTTCTTCTTCTTCTTTTCATTTTTTGGCAGATTGCAACCATGACTTTTAAAGGTGCATACCGCCACCTACTGTATCAGAGTATGTAACATGAGCTATATCCATTGGTACTACTTTATATCAAAAAAAAAAAAAAAAAAAACACTAAATAAAAATTCTATATCCTATTGTATATCCCTATATTTTTTAGATATTGTATAACTGCTTTCTGTGTCAACGAGCCTTCTTGTCCAAAGCCAAGAAAAAAGAGCTACTCCGGCATCAACAAAAGAAGGAGCAATGAACACTGTGTAGGGAGCATGTCAATCGCATGGAGCTCACTTCTAATGAGCTGATTATCTGAATCAGGTGTGCTAACAAAGAGAGACATGCAAATCCAAGGTCAAGAAAAGTCCAAGGCCAAGAAAAAAGAGCTACTCCGGCATCAACAAAAGAAGGAACATGAACTAACGTGGTTTTCAATCCTGTCCTGTACGCATCCCTGCCCTGCACATTTTGCATTTGCCCTCATCCAACACACCTGTTTCAAATCATCAGCTCTTTAGTAGAGACTGCAAGACCTGATTTGGGTGTGTCTAATAAGGGAGACATACAAAATGTTCAGGACAGGGGTGCCTCCAGGAAAGGTTTGAAAACCATTGCCCTAAAGAGACCGACTGAGCATTGACGCAATGCTGCGACACTCCCACGTTAGCTTTTTTGGGGCTCACAGCTGCCAAAAAGTATTTCAGGCATCGTCCTGTGCAAATGGGTTGCAAAACAGTGCCATTTTACGCACAGTTCCCTAAATCAGTGGTTTTCAAACCTGTCCTGGAAGCACCCCTGCCCTGAACATGTTTAATGTTTCCCTCATCTAACACACCTGTTTCAAATCATCAGCTCATTAATAGAGACCACAAGACCTTATTCGGGTGTGTCTAATAAGGCAGACAATCAAAATGTGCAGAGTAGGGGTGCCTCCAGGACAGGTTTGAGAACCACTGCCCTAAAGAGACAGACTTTGTCTCCTCTGACAAAGAGTAGGGTGATCTCACTGATCTCAAAGCGAGAATCATACCCCTAGACCAACGAGCCTTCTTGTCCAAAGCCAAGAAAAAAGAGCTACTCCAGCATCAACAAAAGAAGGAGCAATGAACACTGTGTAGGGAGCATGTCAATCGCATGGAGCTCACTTCTAATGAGCTGATTATCTGAATCAGGTGTGCTAACAAAGAGAGACATGCAAATCCAAGGTCAAGAAAAGTCCAAGGCCAAGAAAAAAGCGCTAATCCGGCATCAACAAAAGAAGGAACATGAACTAACGTGGTTTTCAATCCTGTCCTCTACTCATCCCTGCCCTGCACATTTTGAATTTGCCCTCATCCAACACACCTGTTTCAAATCATCAGCTCTTTAGTTGAGACCACAAGACCTTATTTGGGTGTGTCTAATAAGGCAGACAATCAAAATGTGCAGAGCAGGGGTGCCTCCAGGACAGGTTTGAGAACCACTGCCCTAAAGAGCGACTGAGCACCGATGCAATGCTGCCACAGTCTCTACGTTAGTTAATTTTTTTTGGACTCAAAGCTGCCAAAAAGTATTTCAGACACGGTCCTGCGCAAATTGGTTGCAAAACAGGTCCCACCGAGATTTGAACTCAGATCACTGGATTCAGAGTCCAGTGTGCTAACCATTACACCATGGAACCTTAACTGGAGCAGCAATTGCTCACAGGGCCACAAAGGCTGTCACCAGTGCCAAACTAGTGCTGTTTTTATCTTTTCCTGCAGCAAGAAAGCACACAGGTTCTATCGGGATTTGAACTCAGATCGCTGGATTCAAAGCCCAGAGTACTGACCATTACACCATGGAACCGAAACTGCTTGGGTTTTGGCCAACTGAGAAACAGATAGTTCTGTGGCAGTGGGGAAGCAGTTATACAGAAAAGTTGGAACCCAATGATTTTTGGTCACTGGCCTGCCTCAAAAAACGGAAAAGAGCGGGAGATTTTGCCGATACCCGGGATCGAACCAGGGACCTTTAGATCTTCAGTCTACCGCTCTCCCAACTGAGCTATTTTTGCCCCACAGCAAACACTGCTTAGCAAGCAGGGATTTCAGTGAGATCACCCTACTATTTGTCAGAGGAGACGAGCAGAGCAGAGCCCCCAGACAATAAAACAGCTGGCCAGTACGGGGATCGAACCCTCGACCTTGGCGTTATTAGCACCAAGCTCTAACCAGCTGAGCTAAATGGCCCAGCTTAGCCGTCTTTCTCTACCCGATTGAATAAAATCCTGCCTCAATGTTTGTGAACGCAATGAGAGAAGAAAGCTTCAGGTTTTAACCTGACCAAGGGCTCGTCCAGGATTTGAACCCGGGACCTCTCGCACCCAAAGCGAGAATCATACCCCTAGACCAACGAGCCTTCTTGTCCAAGGCCAAGAAAAAAGAGCTACTCCGGCATCAACAAAAGAAGGAACATGAACTAACGTGGTTTTCAATCCTGTCCTGTACGCATCCCTGCCCTGCACATTTTGCATTTGCCCTCATTCAACACACCTGTTTCAAATCATCAGCTCTTTAGTTGAGACTGCAAGACCTGATTTGGGTGTGTCTAATAAGGGAGACATACAAAATGTTCAGGACAGGGGTGCCTCCAGGAAAGGTTTTGAAAACCATTGCCCTAAAGAGACCGACTGAGCATTGACGCAATGCTGCGACACTCCCACGTTAGCTTTTTTGGGGCTCACAGCTGCCAAAAAGTATTTCAGGCATCGTCCTGTGCAAATGGGTTGCAAAACAGTGCCATTTTACGCACAGTTCCCTAAATCAGTGGTTTTCAAACCTGTCCTGGAAGCACCCCTGCCCTGAACATGTTTAATGTTTCCCTCATCTAACACACCTGTTTCAAATCATCAGCTCATTAATAGAGACCACAAGACCTTATTCGGGTGTGTCTAATAAGGCAGACAATCAAAATGTGCAGAGTAGGGGTGCCTCCAGGACAGGTTTATGAACCACTGCACTAAAGAGACAGACTTTGTCTCCTCTGACAAAGATTAGGGTTATCTCACTGATCTCAAAGCGAGAATCATACCCCTAGACCAACGAGCCTTCTTCTTCTTCTTCTTCTTTTCATTTTTTGGCAGATTGCAACCATGACTTTTAAAGGTGCATACCGCCACCTACTGTATCAGAGTATGTAACATGAGCTATATCCATTGGTACTACTTTATATCAAAAAAAAAAAAAAAAAACACTAAATAAAAATTCTATATCCTATTGTATATCCCTATATTTTTTAGATATTGTATAACTGCTTTCTGTGTCAACGAGCCTTCTTGTCCAAAGCCAAGAAAAAAGAGCTACTCCGGCATCAACAAAAGAAGGAGCAATGAACACTGTGTAGGGAGCATGTCAATCGCATGGAGCTCACTTCTAATGAGCTGATTATCTGAATCAGGTGTGCTAACAAAGAGAGACATGCAAATCCAAGGTCAAGAAAAGTCCAAGGCCAAGAAAAAAGAGCTACTCCGGCATCAACAAAAGAAGGAACATGAACTAACGTGGTTTTCAATCCTGTCCTGTACGCATCCCTGCCCTGCACATTTTGCATTTGCCCTCATCCAACACACCTGTTTCAAATCATCAGCTCTTTAGTAGAGACTGCAAGACCTGATTTGGGTGTGTCTAATAAGGGAGACATACAAAATGTTCAGGACAGGGGTGCCTCCAGGAAAGGTTTGAAAACCATTGCCCTAAAGAGACCGACTGAGCATTGACGCAATGCTGCGACACTCCCACGTTAGCTTTTTTGGGGCTCACAGCTGCCAAAAAGTATTTCAGGCATCGTCCTGTGCAAATGGGTTGCAAAACAGTGCCATTTTACGCACAGTTCCCTAAATCAGTGGTTTTCAAACCTGTCCTGGAAGCACCCCTGCCCTGAACATGTTTAATGTTTCCCTCATCTAACACACCTGTTTCAAATCATCAGCTCATTAATAGAGACCACAAGACCTTATTCGGGTGTGTCTAATAAGGCAGACAATCAAAATGTGCAGAGTAGGGGTGCCTCCAGGACAGGTTTGAGAACCACTGCCCTAAAGAGACAGACTTTGTCTCCTCTGACAAAGAGTAGGGTGATCTCACTGATCTCAAAGCGAGAATCATACCCCTAGACCAACGAGCCTTCTTGTCCAAAGCCAAGAAAAAAGAGCTACTCCAGCATCAACAAAAGAAGGAGCAATGAACACTGTGTAGGGAGCATGTCAATCGCATGGAGCTCACTTCTAATGAGCTGATTATCTGAATCAGGTGTGCTAACAAAGAGAGACATGCAAATCCAAGGTCAAGAAAAGTCCAAGGCCAAGAAAAAAGCGCTAATCCGGCATCAACAAAAGAAGGAACATGAACTAACGTGGTTTTCAATCCTGTCCTCTACTCATCCCTGCCCTGCACATTTTGAATTTGCCCTCATCCAACACACCTGTTTCAAATCATCAGCTCTTTAGTTGAGACTGCAAGACCTGATTTGGGTGTGTCTAATAAGGCAGACAATCAAAATGTGCAGAGCAGGGGTGCCTCCAGGACAGGTTTGAGAACCACTGCCCTAAAGAGACCGACTGAGCACCGATGCAATGCTGCCACAGTCTCTACGTTAGTTAATTTTATTTGGACTCAAAGCTGCCAAAAAGTATTTCAGACACGGTCCTGCGCAAATTGGTTGCAAAACAGGTCCCACCGAGATTTGAACTCGGATCACTGGATTCAGAGTCCAGAGTGCTAACCATTACACCATGGAACCTTAACTGGAGCAGCAATTGCTCACAGGGCCACAAAGGCTGTCACCAGTGCCAAACTAGTGCTGTTTTTATATTTTCCTGCGGCAAGAAAGCACACAGGTTCCACCGAGATTCGAACTCAGATCGCTGGATTCAAAGCCCAGAGTGCTGACCATTACACCATGGAACCGAAACTGCTTGTGTTTTGGCCAACTGGGAAACAGATAGTTCTGTGGCAGTGGGGAAGCAGTTATACAGAAAAGTTGGAACCCAGTGATTTTTGGTCACTGGCCTGCCTCAAAAAACGGAAAAGAGTGGGAGATTTTGCCGAAACCCGGGATCAAACGAGGGACCTTTAGATCTTCAGTCTACCGCTCTCCCAACTGAGCTATTTTTGCCCCACACCAAACACTGCTTAGCAAGCAGGGATTTCAGTGAGATCACCCTACTATTTGTCAGAGGAGACGAGCAGAGCAGAGCCCCCAGACAATAAAACAGCTGGCCAGTACGGGGATCGAACCCCCGACCTTGGCGTTATTAGCATCAAGCTCTGACCAGCTGAGCTAAATGGCCCAGCTTAGCCGTCTTTCTCTACCCGATTGAATAAAATCCTGCATCAATGTTTGTGAACGCAATGAGAGAAGAAAGCTTCAGGTTTTAACCTGACCAAGGGCTCGTCCAGGATTTGAACCCGGGACCTCTCGCACCCAAAGCGAGAATCATACCCCTAGACCAACGAGCCTTCTTGTCCAAAGACAAGAAAAAAGAGCTACTCCGGCATCAACAAAAGAAGGAACATGAACTAACGTGGTTTTCAATCCTGTCCTGTACGCATCCCTGCCCTGCACATTTTGCATTTGCCCTCATCCAACACACCTGTTTCAAATCATCAGCTCTTTAGTAGAGACTGCAAGACCTGATTTGGGTGTGTCTAATAAGGGAGACATACAAAATGTTCAGGACAGGGGTGCCTCCAGGAAAGGTTTGAAAACCATTGCCCTAAAGAGACCGACTGAGCATTGACGCAATGCTGCGACACTCCCACGTTAGATTTTTTGGTGCTCACAGCTGCCAAAAAGTATTTCAGACATGGTCCTGTGCAAATTGGTTGCAAAACAGTGCCATTTTACGCACAGTTCCCTAAATCAGTGGTTTTCAAACCTGTCCTGGAAGCACCCCTGCCCTGAACATTTTTAATGTTTCCCTCAACTAACACACCTGTTTCAAATCATCAGCTCTTTAGTAGAGACTGCAAGACCTGATTTGGGTGTGTCTAATAAGGGAGACATACAAAATGTTCAGGACAGGGGTGCCTCCAGGAAAGGTTTGAAAACCATTGCCCTAAAGAGACAGACTTTGTCTCCTCTGACAAAGAGTAGGGTGATCTCACTGATCTCAAAGCGAGAATCATACCCCTAGACCAACGAGCCTTCTTGTCCAAGGCCAAGAAAAAAGAGCTACTCCGGCATCAACAAAAGAAGGAACATGAACTAACGTGGAAGCAATCAAAGACCTCGAGACAGTGTGAAAGGCTAACAAATGCAGGTTGGCCTCTTAACTGACCTAAAAATGTGGCTGTATCTAACATGTAGAGAGATGTTAGGAAGGACAGCTGAAACGGTCAGATGTCACTTAGACCAGCGGGTCTCAATTCCAATCCTCGCGCCCCATGCTCTTCACATTTTGTATGTTTCTCGTATAGCTTCAGACATTTCTTCCATTCGAAAGTAAGTGCCCTGAGAAGTGGACATCACATGGCATCCCTCGGTGATTCAAGTTCAAAGCGTATGTATACGTTCAATTCAAAGTGAGTAATACAGAGGTGTATAGAGGTATACAGAGGTATATGATGTCACACTTCTCCATGTGTGAAGAAGTTGCGCGGCGCAAATCCGTGAACCAATGTTCCAAAGTGAAGTAAACTTTGACGGATTTCCCCTGCTCAGGGAGTGGGGAGCAATGAACACTGTGTAGGGACCATGTCAATCGCATGGAGCTCACTTCTAATGAGCTGATTATCTGAATCAGGTGTGCTAACAAAGAGAGACATGCAAATCCAAGGTCAAGAAAAGTCCAAGGCCAAGAAAAAAGAGCTAATCTGGCATCAACAAAAGAAGGAACATGAACTAACGTGGTTTTCAATCCTGTCCTCTACTCATCCCTGCCCTGCACATTTTGTTTTTGCCCTCATCTAACACACCTGTTTCAAATCATCAGCTCTTTAGTTGAGACTGCAAGACCTGCTTTGGGTGTGTCTAATAAGGGAGACATACAAAATGTTCAGGACAGGGGTGCCTCCAGGAAAGGTTTGAAAACCATTGCCCTAAAGAGACAGACTTTGTCTCCTCTGACAAAGAGTAGGGTGATCTCACTGATCTCAAAGCGAGAATCATACCCCTAGACCAACGAGCCTTCTTGTCCAAGGCCAAGAAAAAAGAGCTACTCCGGCATCAACAAAAGAAGGAACATGAACTAACGTGGAAGCAATCAAAGACCTCGAGACAGTGTGAAAGGCTAACAAATGCAGGTTGGCCTCTTAACTGACCTAAAAATGTGGCTGTATCTAACATGTAGAGAGATGTTAGGAAGGACAGCTGAAACGGTCAGATGTCACTTAGACCAGCGGGTCTCAATTCCAATCCTCGCGCCCCATGCTCTTCACATTTTGTATGTTTCTCGTATAGCTTCAGACATTTCTTCCATTCGAAAGTAAGTGCCCTGAGAAGTGGACATCACATGGCATCCCTCGGTGATTCAAGTTCAAAGCGTATGTATACGTTCAATTCAAAGTGAGTAATACAGAGGTGTATAGAGGTATACAGAGGTATATGATGTCACACTTCTCCATGTGTGAAGAAGTTGCGCGGCGCAAATCCGTGAACCAATGTTCCAAAGTGAAGTAAACTTTGACGGATTTCCCCTGCTCAGGGAGTGGGGAGCAATGAACACTGTGTAGGGACCATGTCAATCGCATGGAGCTCACTTCTAATGAGCTGATTATCTGAATCAGGTGTGCTAACAAAGAGAGACATGCAAATCCAAGGTCAAGAAAAGTCCAAGGCCAAGAAAAAAGAGCTAATCTGGCATCAACAAAAGAAGGAACATGAACTAACGTGGTTTTCAATCCTGTCCTCTACTCATCCCTGCCCTGCACATTTTGTGTTTGCCCTCATCTAACACACCTGTTTCAAATCATCAGCTCTTTAGTTGAGACTGCAAGACCTGCTTTGGGTGTGTCTAATAAGGGAGACATACAAAATGTTCAGGACAGGGGTGCCTCCAGGAAAGGTTTTGAAAACCATTGCCCTAAAGAGACCGACTGAGCATTGACGCAATGCTGCGACACTCCCACGTTAGCTTTTTTGGGGCTCACAGCTGCCAAAAAGTATTTCAGGCATCGTCCTGTGCAAATGGGTTGCAAAACAGTGCCATTTTACGCACAGTTCCCTAAATCAGTGGTTTTCAAACCTGTCCTGGAAGCACCCCTGCCCTGAACATGTTTAATGTTTCCCTCATCTAACACACCTGTTTCAAATCATCAGCTCATTAATAGAGACCACAAGACCTTATTCGGGTGTGTCTAATAAGGCAGACAATCAAAATGTGCAGAGTAGGGGTGCCTCCAGGACAGGTTTATGAACCACTGCCCTAAAGAGACAGACTTTGTCTCCTCTGACAAAGATTAGGGTGATCTCACTGATCTCAAAGCGAGAATCATACCCCTAGACCAACGAGCCTTCTTGTCCAAAGCCAAGAAAAAAGAGCTACTCCGGCATCAACAAAAGAAGGAGCATTGAACACAGTGTAGGGAGCATGTCAATCGCATAGAGCTCACTTCTAATGAGCTGATTATCTGAATCAGGTGTGCTAACAAAGAGAGACATGCAAATCCAAGGTCAAGAAAAGTCCAAGGCCAAGAAAAAAGAGCTACTCCGGCATCAACAAAAGAAGGAACATGAACTAACGTGGTTTTCAATCCTGTCCTGTACGCATCCCTGCCCTGCACATTTTGCATTTGCCCTCATCCAACACACCTGTTTCAAATCATCAGCTCTTTAGTAGAGACTGCAAGACCTGATTTGGGTGTGTCTAATAAGGGAGACATACAAAATGTTCAGGACAGGGGTGCCTCCAGGAAAGGTTTTGAAAACCATTGCCCTAAAGAGACCGACTGAGCATTGACGCAATGCTGCGACACTCCCACGTTAGCTTTTTTGGGGCTCACAGCTGCCAAAAAGTATTTCAGGCATCGTCCTGTGCAAATGGGTTGCAAAACAGTGCCATTTTACGCACAGTTCCCTGAATCAGTGGTTTTCAAACCTGTCCTGGAAGCACCCCTGCCCTGAACATGTTTAATGTTTCCCTCATCTAACACACCTGTTTCAAATCATCAGCTCATTAATAGAGACCACAAGACCTTATTCGGGTGTGTCTAATAAGGCAGACAATCAAAATGTGCAGAGTAGGGGTGCCTCCAGGACAGGTTTGAGAACCACTGCCCTAAAGAGACAGACTTTGTCTCCTCTGACAAAGAGTAGGGTGATCTCACTGATCTCAAAGCGAGAATCATACCCCTAGACCAACGAGCCTTCTTGTCCAAAGCCAAGAAAAAAGAGCTACTCCGGCATCAACAAAAGAAGGAGCAATGAACACTGTGTAGGGAGCATGTCAATCGCATGGAGCTCACTTCTAATGAGCTGATTATCTGAATCAGGTGTGCTAACAAAGAGAGACATGCAAATCCAAGGTCAAGAAAAGTCCAAGGCCAAGAAAAAAGCGCTAATCCGGCATCAACAAAAGAAGGAACATGAACTAACGTGGTTTTCAATCCTGTCCTCTACTCATCCCTGCCCTGCACATTTTGAATTTGCCCTCATCCAACACACCTGTTTCAAATCATCAGCTCTTTAGTTGAGACTGCAAGACCTGATTTGGGTGTGTCTAATAAGGCAGACAATCAAAATGTGCAGAGCAGGGGTGCCTCCAGGACAGGTTTGAGAACCACTGCCCTAAAGAGACCGACTGAGCACCGATGCAATGCTGCCACAGTCTCTACGTTAGTTAATTTTATTTGGACTCAAAGCTGCCAAAAAGTATTTCAGACACGGTCCTGCGCAAATTGGTTGCAAAACAGGTCCCACCGAGATTTGAACTCGGATCACTGGATTCAGAGTCCAGAGTGCTAACCATTACACCATGGAACCTTAACTGGAGCAGCAATTGCTCACAGGGCCACAAAGGCTGTCACCAGTGCCAAACTAGTGCTGTTTTTATATTTTCCTGCGGCAAGAAAGCACACAGGTTCCACCGAGATTCGAACTCAGATCGCTGGATTCAAAGCCCAGAGTGCTGACCATTACACCATGGAACCGAAACTGCTTGTGTTTTGGCCAACTGGGAAACAGATAGTTCTGTGGCAGTGGGGAAGCAGTTATACAGAAAAGTTGGAACCCAGTGATTTTTGGTCACTGGCCTGCCTCAAAAAACGGAAAAGAGTGGGAGATTTTGCCGAAACCCGGGATCAAATGAGGGACCTTCAGATCTTCAGTCTACCGCTCTCCCAACTGAGCTATTTTTGCCCCACACCAAACACTGCTTAGCAAGCAGGGATTTCAGTGAGATCACCCTACTATTTGTCAGAGGAGACGAGCAGAGCAGAGCCCCCAGACAATAAAACAGCTGGCCAGTACGGGGATCGAACCCCCGACCTTGGCGTTATTAGCATCAAGCTCTGACCAGCTGAGCTAAATGGCCCAGCTTAGCCGTCTTTCTCTACCCGATTGAATAAAATCCTGCATCAATGTTTGTGAACGCAATGAGAGAAGAAAGCTTCAGGTTTTAACCTGACCAAGGGCTCGTCCAGGATTTGAACCCGGGACCTCTCGCACCCAAAGCGAGAATCATACCCCTAGACCAACGAGCCTTCTTGTCCAAAGACAAGAAAAAAGAGCTACTCCGGCATCAACAAAAGAAGGAACATGAACTAACGTGGTTTTCAATCCTGTCCTGTACGCATCCCTGCCCTGCACATTTTGCATTTGCCCTCATCCAACACACCTGTTTCAAATCATCAGCTCTTTAGTAGAGACTGCAAGACCTGATTTGAGTGTGTCTAATAAGGGAGACATACAAAATGTTCAGGACAGGGGTGCCTCCAGGAAAGGTTTGAAAACCATTGCCCTAAAGAGACCGACTGAGCATTGACGCAATGCTGCGACACTCCCACGTTAGATTTTTTGGGGCTCACAGCTGCCAAAAAGTATTTCAGACATGGTCCTGTGCAAATTGGTTGCAAAACAGTGCCATTTTACGCACAGTTCCCTAAATCAGTGGTTTTCAAACCTGTCCTGGAAGCACCCCTGCCCTGAACATTTTTAATGTTTCCCTCAACTAACACACCTGTTTCAAATCATCAGCTCTTTAGTAGAGACTGCAAGACCTGATTTGGGTGTGTCTAATAAGGGAGACATACAAAATGTTCAGGACAGGGGTGCCTCCAGGAAAGGTTTGAAAACCATTGCCCTAAAGAGACAGACTTTGTCTCCTCTGACAAAGAGTAGGGTGATCTCACTGATCTCAAAGCGAGAATCATACCCCTAGACCAACGAGCCTTCTTGTCCAAGGCCAAGAAAAAAGAGCTACTCCGGCATCAACAAAAGAAGGAACATGAACTAACGTGGAAGCAATCAAAGACCTCGAGACAGTGTGAAAGGCTAACAAATGCAGGTTGGCCTCTTAACTGACCTAAAAATGTGGCTGTATCTAACATGTAGAGAGATGTTAGGAAGGACAGCTGAAACGGTCAGATGTCACTTAGACCAGCGGGTCTCAATTCCAATCCTCGCGCCCCATGCTCTTCACATTTTGTATGTTTCTCGTATAGCTTCAGACATTTCTTCCATTCGAAAGTAAGTGCCCTGAGAAGTGGACATCACATGGCATCCCTCGGTGATTCAAGTTCAAAGCGTATGTATACGTTCAATTCAAAGTGAGTAATACAGAGGTGTATAGAGGTATACAGAGGTATATGATGTCACACTTCTCCATGTGTGAAGAAGTTGCGCGGCGCAAATCCGTGAACCAATGTTCCAAAGTGAAGTAAACTTTGACGGATTTCCCCTGCTCAGGGAGTGGGGAGCAATGAACACTGTGTAGGGACCATGTCAATCGCATGGAGCTCACTTCTAATGAGCTGATTATCTGAATCAGGTGTGCTAACAAAGAGAGACATGCAAATCCAAGGTCAAGAAAAGTCCAAGGCCAAGAAAAAAGAGCTAATCTGGCATCAACAAAAGAAGGAACATGAACTAACGTGGTTTTCAATCCTGTCCTCTACTCATCCCTGCCCTGCACATTTTGTTTTTGCCCTCATCTAACACACCTGTTTCAAATCATCAGCTCTTTAGTTGAGACTGCAAGACCTGCTTTGGGTGTGTCTAATAAGGGAGACATACAAAATGTTCAGGACAGGGGTGCCTCCAGGAAAGGTTTGAAAACCATTGCCCTAAAGAGACAGACTTTGTCTCCTCTGACAAAGAGTAGGGTGATCTCACTGATCTCAAAGCGAGAATCATACCCCTAGACCAACGAGCCTTCTTGTCCAAGGCCAAGAAAAAAGAGCTACTCCGGCATCAACAAAAGAAGGAACATGAACTAACGTGGAAGCAATCAAAGACCTCGAGACAGTGTGAAAGGCTAACAAATGCAGGTTGGCCTCTTAACTGACCTAAAAATGTGGCTGTATCTAACATGTAGAGAGATGTTAGGAAGGACAGCTGAAACGGTCAGATGTCACTTAGACCAGCGGGTCTCAATTCCCATCCTCGCGCCCCATGCTCTTCACATTTTGTATGTTTCTCGTATAGCTTCAGACATTTCTTCCATTCGAAAGTAAGTGCCCTGAGAAGTGGACATCACATGGCATCCCTCGGTGATTCAAGTTCAAAGCGTATGTATACGTTCAATTCAAAGTGAGTAATACAGAGGTGTATAGAGGTATACAGAGGTATATGATGTCACACTTCTCCATGTGTGAAGAAGTTGCGCGGCGCAAATCCGTGAACCAATGTTCCAAAGTGAAGTAAACTTTGACGGATTTCCCCTGCTCAGGGAGTGGGGAGCAATGAACACTGTGCCATTTTACGCACAGTTCCCTAAATCAGTGGTTTTCAAACCTGTCCTGGAAGCACCCCTGCCCTGAACATGTTTAATGTTTCCCTCATCTAACACACCTGTTTCAAATCATCAGCTCATTAATAGAGACCACAAGACCTTATTCGGGTGTGTCTAATAAGGCAGACAATCAAAATGTGCAGAGTAGGGGTGCCTCCAGGACAGGTTTATGAACCACTGCCCTAACGAGACAGACTTTGTCTCCTCTGACAAAGATTAGGGTGATCTCACTGATCTCAAAGCGAGAATCATACCCCTAGACCAACGAGCCTTCTTGTCCAAAGCCAAGAAAAAAGAGCTACTCCGGCATCAACAAAAGAAGGAGCATTGAACACAGTGTAGGGAGCATGTCAATCGCATAGAGCTCACTTCTAATGAGCTGATTATCTGAATCAGGTGTGCTAACAAAGAGAGACATGCAAATCCAAGGTCAAGAAAAGTCCAAGGCCAAGAAAAAAGAGCTACTCCGGCATCAACAAAAGAAGGAACATGAACTAACGTGGTTTTCAATCCTGTCCTGTACGCATCCCTGCCCTGCACATTTTGCATTTGCCCTCATCCAACACACCTGTTTCAAATCATCAGCTCTTTAGTAGAGACTGCAAGACCTGATTTGGGTGTGTCTAATAAGGGAGACATACAAAATGTTCAGGACAGGGGTGCCTCCAGGAAAGGTTTTGAAAACCATTGCCCTAAAGAGACCGACTGAGCATTGACGCAATGCTGCGACACTCCCACGTTAGCTTTTTTGGGGCTCACAGCTGCCAAAAAGTATTTCAGGCATCGTCCTGTGCAAATGGGTTGCAAAACAGTGCCATTTTACGCACAGTTCCCTGAATCAGTGGTTTTCAAACCTGTCCTGGAAGCACCCCTGCCCTGAACATGTTTAATGTTTCCCTCATCTAACACACCTGTTTCAAATCATCAGCTCATTAATAGAGACCACAAGACCTTATTCGGGTGTGTCTAATAAGGCAGACAATCAAAATGTGCAGAGTAGGGGTGCCTCCAGGACAGGTTTGAGAACCACTGCCCTAAAGAGACAGACTTTGTCTCCTCTGACAAAGAGTAGGGTGATCTCACTGATCTCAAAGCGAGAATCATACCCCTAGACCAACGAGCCTTCTTGTCCAAAGCCAAGAAAAAAGAGCTACTCCGGCATCAACAAAAGAAGGAGCAATGAACACTGTGTAGGGAGCATGTCAATCGCATGGAGCTCACTTCTAATGAGCTGATTATCTGAATCAGGTGTGCTAACAAAGAGAGACATGCAAATCCAAGGTCAAGAAAAGTCCAAGGCCAAGAAAAAAGCGCTAATCCGGCATCAACAAAAGAAGGAACATGAACTAACGTGGTTTTCAATCCTGTCCTCTACTCATCCCTGCCCTGCACATTTTGAATTTGCCCTCATCCAACACACCTGTTTCAAATCATCAGCTCTTTAGTTGAGACTGCAAGACCTGATTTGGGTGTGTCTAATAAGGCAGACAATCAAAATGTGCAGAGCAGGGGTGCCTCCAGGACAGGTTTGAGAACCACTGCCCTAAAGAGACCGACTGAGCACCGATGCAATGCTGCCACAGTCTCTACGTTAGTTAATTTTATTTGGACTCAAAGCTGCCAAAAAGTATTTCAGACACGGTCCTGCGCAAATTGGTTGCAAAACAGGTCCCACCGAGATTTGAACTCGGATCACTGGATTCAGAGTCCAGAGTGCTAACCATTACACCATGGAACCTTAACTGGAGCAGCAATTGCTCACAGGGCCACAAAGGCTGTCACCAGTGCCAAACTAGTGCTGTTTTTATATTTTCCTGCGGCAAGAAAGCACACAGGTTCCACCGAGATTCGAACTCAGATCGCTGGATTCAAAGCCCAGAGTGCTGACCATTACACCATGGAACCGAAACTGCTTGTGTTTTGGCCAACTGGGAAACAGATAGTTCTGTGGCAGTGGGGAAGCAGTTATACAGAAAAGTTGGAACCCAGTGATTTTTGGTCACTGGCCTGCCTCAAAAAACGGAAAAGAGTGGGAGATTTTGCCGAAACCCGGGATCAAACGAGGGACCTTTAGATCTTCAGTCTACCGCTCTCCCAACTGAGCTATTTTTGCCCCACACCAAACACTGCTTAGCAAGCAGGGATTTCAGTGAGATCACCCTACTATTTGTCAGAGGAGACGAGCAGAGCAGAGCCCCCAGACAATAAAACAGCTGGCCAGTACGGGGATCGAACCCCCGACCTTGGCGTTATTAGCATCAAGCTCTGACCAGCTGAGCTAAATGGCCCAGCTTAGCCGTCTTTCTCTACCCGATTGAATAAAATCCTGCATCAATGTTTGTGAACGCAATGAGAGAAGAAAGCTTCAGGTTTTAACCTGACCAAGGGCTCGTCCAGGATTTGAACCCGGGACCTCTCGCACCCAAAGCGAGAATCATACCCCTAGACCAACGAGCCTTCTTGTCCAAAGACAAGAAAAAAGAGCTACTCCGGCATCAACAAAAGAAGGAACATGAACTAACGTGGTTTTCAATCCTGTCCTGTACGCATCCCTGCCCTGCACATTTTGCATTTGCCCTCATCCAACACACCTGTTTCAAATCATCAGCTCTTTAGTAGAGACTGCAAGACCTGATTTGGGTGTGTCTAATAAGGGAGACATACAAAATGTTCAGGACAGGGGTGCCTCCAGGAAAGGTTTGAAAACCATTGCCCTAA
This sequence comes from Carassius auratus, assembly GCF_003368295.1. NCBI lineage: Eukaryota > Metazoa > Chordata > Actinopteri > Cypriniformes > Cyprinidae > Carassius > Carassius auratus. The sequence continues at coordinate 1,522,090 of NC_039261.1, forward strand.
AGAGACCGACTGAGCATTGACGCAATGCTGCGACACTCCCACGTTAGATTTTTTGGGGCTCACAGCTGCCAAAAAGTATTTCAGACATGGTCCTGTGCAAATTGGTTGCAAAACAGTGCCATTTTACGCACAGTTCCCTAAATCAGTGGTTTTCAAACCTGTCCTGGAAGCACCCCTGCCCTGAACATTTTTAATGTTTCCCTCAACTAACACACCTGTTTCAAATCATCAGCTCTTTAGTAGAGACTGCAAGACCTGATTTGGGTGTGTCTAATAAGGGAGACATACAAAATGTTCAGGACAGGGGTGCCTCCAGGAAAGGTTTGAAAACCATTGCCCAAAAGAGACAGACTTTGTCTCCTCTGACAAAGAGTAGGGTGATCTCACTGATCTCAAAGCGAGAATCATACCCCTAGACCAACGAGCCTTCTTGTCCAAGGCCAAGAAAAAAGAGCTACTCCGGCATCAACAAAAGAAGGAACATGAACTAACGTGGAAGCAATCAAAGACCTCGAGACAGTGTGAAAGGCTAACAAATGCAGGTTGGCCTCTTAACTGACCTAAAAATGTGGCTGTATCTAACATGTAGAGAGATGTTAGGAAGGACAGCTGAAACGGTCAGATGTCACTTAGACCAGCGGGTCTCAATTCCAATCCTCGCGCCCCATGCTCTTCACATTTTGTATGTTTCTCGTATAGCTTCAGACATTTCTTCCATTCGAAAGTAAGTGCCCTGAGAAGTGGACATCACATGGCATCCCTCGGTGATTCAAGTTCAAAGCGTATGTATACGTTCAATTCAAAGTGAGTAATACAGAGGTGTATAGAGGTATACAGAGGTATATGATGTCACACTTCTCCATGTGTGAAGAAGTTGCGCGGCGCAAATCCGTGAACCAATGTTCCAAAGTGAAGTAAACTTTGACGGATTTCCCCTGCTCAGGGAGTGGGGAGCAATGAACACTGTGTAGGGACCATGTCAATCGCATGGAGCTCACTTCTAATGAGCTGATTATCTGAATCAGGTGTGCTAACAAAGAGAGACATGCAAATCCAAGGTCAAGAAAAGTCCAAGGCCAAGAAAAAAGAGCTAATCTGGCATCAACAAAAGAAGGAACATGAACTAACGTGGTTTTCAATCCTGTCCTCTACTCATCCCTGCCCTGCACATTTTGTTTTTGCCCTCATCTAACACACCTGTTTCAAATCATCAGCTCTTTAGTTGAGACTGCAAGACCTGCTTTGGGTGTGTCTAATAAGGGAGACATACAAAATGTTCAGGACAGGGGTGCCTCCAGGAAAGGTTTGAAAACCATTGCCCTAAAGAGACAGACTTTGTCTCCTCTGACAAAGAGTAGGGTGATCTCACTGATCTCAAAGCGAGAATCATACCCCTAGACCAACGAGCCTTCTTGTCCAAGGCCAAGAAAAAAGAGCTACTCCGGCATCAACAAAAGAAGGAACATGAACTAACGTGGAAGCAATCAAAGACCTCGAGACAGTGTGAAAGGCTAACAAATGCAGGTTGGCCTCTTAACTGACCTAAAAATGTGGCTGTATCTAACATGTAGAGAGATGTTAGGAAGGACAGCTGAAACGGTCAGATGTCACTTAGACCAGCGGGTCTCAATTCCAATCCTCGCGCCCCATGCTCTTCACATTTTGTATGTTTCTCGTATAGCTTCAGACATTTCTTCCATTCGAAAGTAAGTGCCCTGAGAAGTGGACATCACATGGCATCCCTCGGTGATTCAAGTTCAAAGCGTATGTATACGTTCAATTCAAAGTGAGTAATACAGAGGTGTATAGAGGTATACAGAGGTATATGATGTCACACTTCTCCATGTGTGAAGAAGTTGCGCGGCGCAAATCCGTGAACCAATGTTCCAAAGTGAAGTAAACTTTGACGGATTTCCCCTGCTCAGGGAGTGGGGAGCAATGAACACTGTGTAGGGACCATGTCAATCGCATGGAGCTCACTTCTAATGAGCTGATTATCTGAATCAGGTGTGCTAACAAAGAGAGACATGCAAATCCAAGGTCAAGAAAAGTCCAAGGCCAAGAAAAAAGAGCTAATCTGGCATCAACAAAAGAAGGAACATGAACTAACGTGGTTTTCAATCCTGTCCTCTACTCATCCCTGCCCTGCACATTTTGTGTTTGCCCTCATCTAACACACCTGTTTCAAATCATCAGCTCTTTAGTTGAGACTGCAAGACCTGCTTTGGGTGTGTCTAATAAGGGAGACATACAAAATGTTCAGGACAGGGGTGCCTCCAGGAAAGGTTTTGAAAACCATTGCCCTAAAGAGACCGACTGAGCATTGACGCAATGCTGCGACACTCCCACGTTAGCTTTTTTGGGGCTCACAGCTGCCAAAAAGTATTTCAGGCATCGTCCTGTGCAAATGGGTTGCAAAACAGTGCCATTTTACGCACAGTTCCCTAAATCAGTGGTTTTCAAACCTGTCCTGGAAGCACCCCTGCCCTGAACATGTTTAATGTTTCCCTCATCTAACACACCTGTTTCAAATCATCAGCTCATTAATAGAGACCACAAGACCTTATTCGGGTGTGTCTAATAAGGCAGACAATCAAAATGTGCAGAGTAGGGGTGCCTCCAGGACAGGTTTATGAACCACTGCCCTAACGAGACAGACTTTGTCTCCTCTGACAAAGATTAGGGTGATCTCACTGATCTCAAAGCGAGAATCATACCCCTAGACCAACGAGCCTTCTTGTCCAAAGCCAAGAAAAAAGAGCTACTCCGGCATCAACAAAAGAAGGAGCATTGAACACAGTGTAGGGAGCATGTCAATCGCATAGAGCTCACTTCTAATGAGCTGATTATCTGAATCAGGTGTGCTAACAAAGAGAGACATGCAAATCCAAGGTCAAGAAAAGTCCAAGGCCAAGAAAAAAGAGCTACTCCGGCATCAACAAAAGAAGGAACATGAACTAACGTGGTTTTCAATCCTGTCCTGTACGCATCCCTGCCCTGCACATTTTGCATTTGCCCTCATCCAACACACCTGTTTCAAATCATCAGCTCTTTAGTAGAGACTGCAAGACCTGATTTGGGTGTGTCTAATAAGGGAGACATACAAAATGTTCAGGACAGGGGTGCCTCCAGGAAAGGTTTTGAAAACCATTGCCCTAAAGAGACCGACTGAGCATTGACGCAATGCTGCGACACTCCCACGTTAGCTTTTTTGGGGCTCACAGCTGCCAAAAAGTATTTCAGGCATCGTCCTGTGCAAATGGGTTGCAAAACAGTGCCATTTTACGCACAGTTCCCTGAATCAGTGGTTTTCAAACCTGTCCTGGAAGCACCCCTGCCCTGAACATGTTTAATGTTTCCCTCATCTAACACACCTGTTTCAAATCATCAGCTCATTAATAGAGACCACAAGACCTTATTCGGGTGTGTCTAATAAGGCAGACAATCAAAATGTGCAGAGTAGGGGTGCCTCCAGGACAGGTTTGAGAACCACTGCCCTAAAGAGACAGACTTTGTCTCCTCTGACAAAGAGTAGGGTGATCTCACTGATCTCAAAGCGAGAATCATACCCCTAGACCAACGAGCCTTCTTGTCCAAAGCCAAGAAAAAAGAGCTACTCCGGCATCAACAAAAGAAGGAGCAATGAACACTGTGTAGGGAGCATGTCAATCGCATGGAGCTCACTTCTAATGAGCTGATTATCTGAATCAGGTGTGCTAACAAAGAGAGACATGCAAATCCAAGGTCAAGAAAAGTCCAAGGCCAAGAAAAAAGCGCTAATCCGGCATCAACAAAAGAAGGAACATGAACTAACGTGGTTTTCAATCCTGTCCTCTACTCATCCCTGCCCTGCACATTTTGAATTTGCCCTCATCCAACACACCTGTTTCAAATCATCAGCTCTTTAGTTGAGACTGCAAGACCTGATTTGGGTGTGTCTAATAAGGCAGACAATCAAAATGTGCAGAGCAGGGGTGCCTCCAGGACAGGTTTGAGAACCACTGCCCTAAAGAGACCGACTGAGCACCGATGCAATGCTGCCACAGTCTCTACGTTAGTTAATTTTATTTGGACTCAAAGCTGCCAAAAAGTATTTCAGACACGGTCCTGCGCAAATTGGTTGCAAAACAGGTCCCACCGAGATTTGAACTCGGATCACTGGATTCAGAGTCCAGAGTGCTAACCATTACACCATGGAACCTTAACTGGAGCAGCAATTGCTCACAGGGCCACAAAGGCTGTCACCAGTGCCAAACTAGTGCTGTTTTTATATTTTCCTGCGGCAAGAAAGCACACAGGTTCCACCGAGATTCGAACTCAGATCGCTGGATTCAAAGCCCAGAGTGCTGACCATTACACCATGGAACCGAAACTGCTTGTGTTTTGGCCAACTGGGAAACAGATAGTTCTGTGGCAGTGGGGAAGCAGTTATACAGAAAAGTTGGAACCCAGTGATTTTTGGTCACTGGCCTGCCTCAAAAAACGGAAAAGAGTGGGAGATTTTGCCGAAACCCGGGATCAAACGAGGGACCTTTAGATCTTCAGTCTACCGCTCTCCCAACTGAGCTATTTTTGCCCCACACCAAACACTGCTTAGCAAGCAGGGATTTCAGTGAGATCACCCTACTATTTGTCAGAGGAGACGAGCAGAGCAGAGCCCCCAGACAATAAAATAGCTGGCCAGTACGGGGATCGAACCCCCGACCTTGGCGTTATTAGCATCAAGCTCTGACCAGCTGAGCTAAATGGCCCAGCTTAGCCGTCTTTCTCTACCCGATTGAATAAAATCCTGCATCAATGTTTGTGAACGCAATGAGAGAAGAAAGCTTCAGGTTTTAACCTGACCAAGGGCTCGTCCAGGATTTGAACCCGGGACCTCTCGCACCCAAAGCAAGAATCATACCCCTAGACCAACGAGCCTTCTTGTCCAAGGACAAGAAAAAAGAGCTACTCCGGCATCAACAAAAGAAGGAACATGAACTAACGTGGTTTTCAATCCTGTCCTGTACGCATCCCTGCCCTGCACATTTTGCATTTGCCCTCATCCAACACACCTGTTTCAAATCATCAGCTCTTTAGTAGAGACTGCAAGACCTGATTTGGGTGTGTCTAATAAGGGAGACATACAAAATGTTCAGGACAGGGGTGCCTCCAGGAAAGGTTTGAAAACCATTGCCCTAAAGAGACCGACTGAGCATTGACGCAATGCTGCGACACTCCCACGTTAGATTTTTTGGGGCTCACAGCTGCCAAAAAGTATTTCAGACATGGTCCTGTGCAAATTGGTTGCAAAACAGTGCCATTTTACGCACAGTTCCCTAAATCAGTGGTTTTCAAACCTGTCCTGGAAGCACCCCTGCCCTGAACATTTTTAATGTTTCCCTCAACTAACACACCTGTTTCAAATCATCAGCTCTTTAGTAGAGACTGCAAGACCTGATTTGGGTGTGTCTAATAAGGGAGACATACAAAATGTTCAGGACAGGGGTGCCTCCAGGAAAGGTTTGAAAACCATTGCCCTAAAGAGACAGACTTTGTCTCCTCTGACAAAGAGTAGGGTGATCTCACTGATCTCAAAGCGAGAATCATACCCCTAGACCAACGAGCCTTCTTGTCCAAGGCCAAGAAAAAAGAGCTACTCCGGCATCAACAAAAGAAGGAACATGAACTAACGTGGAAGCAATCAAAGACCTCGAGACAGTGTGAAAGGCTAACAAATGCAGGTTGGCCTCTTAACTGACCTAAAAATGTGGCTGTATCTAACATGTAGAGAGATGTTAGGAAGGACAGCTGAAACGGTCAGATGTCACTTAGACCAGCGGGTCTCAATTCCAATCCTCGCGCCCCATGCTCTTCACATTTTGTATGTTTCTCGTATAGCTTCAGACATTTCTTCCATTCGAAAGTAAGTGCCCTGAGAAGTGGACATCACATGGCATCCCTCGGTGATTCAAGTTCAAAGCGTATGTATACGTTCAATTCAAAGTGAGTAATACAGAGGTGTATAGAGGTATACAGAGGTATATGATGTCACACTTCTCCATGTGTGAAGAAGTTGCGCGGCGCAAATCCTTGAACCAATGTTCCAAAGTGAAGTAAACTTTGACGGATTTCCCCTGCTCAGGGAGTGGGGAGCAATGAACACTGTGTAGGGACCATGTCAATCGCATGGAGCTCACTTCTAATGAGCTGATTATCTGAATCAGGTGTGCTAACAAAGAGAGACATGCAAATCCAAGGTCAAGAAAAGTCCAAGGCCAAGAAAAAAGAGCTAATCTGGCATCAACAAAAGAAGGAACATGAACTAACGTGGTTTTCAATCCTGTCCTCTACTCATCCCTGCCCTGCACATTTTGTGTTTGCCCTCATCTAACACACCTGTTTCAAATCATCAGCTCTTTAGTTGAGACTGCAAGACCTGCTTTGGGTGTGTCTAATAAGGGAGACATACAAAATGTTCAGGACAGGGGTGCCTCCAGGAAAGGTTTGAAAACCATTGCCCTAAAGAGACAGACTTTGTCTCCTCTGACAAAGAGTAGGGTGATCTCACTGATCTCAAAGCGAGAATCATACCCCTAGACCAACGAGCCTTCTTGTCCAAGGCCAAGAAAAAAGAGCTACTCCGGCATCAACAAAAGAAGGAACATGAACTAACGTGGAAGCAATCAAAGACCTCGAGACAGTGTGAAAGGCTAACAAATGCAGGTTGGCCTCTTAACTGACCTAAAAATGTGGCTGTATCTAACATGTAGAGAGATGTTAGGAAGGACAGCTGAAACGGTCAGATGTCACTTAGACCAGCGGGTCTCAATTCCAATCCTCGCGCCCCATGCTCTTCACATTTTGTATGTTTCTCGTATAGCTTCAGACATTTCTTCCATTCGAAAGTAAGTGCCCTGAGAAGTGGACATCACATGGCATCCCTCGGTGATTCAAGTTCAAAGCGTATGTATACGTTCAATTCAAAGTGAGTAATACAGAGGTGTATAGAGGTATACAGAGGTATATGATGTCACACTTCTCCATGTGTGAAGAAGTTGCGCGGCGCAAATCCGTGAACCAATGTTCCAAAGTGAAGTAAACTTTGACGGATTTCCCCTGCTCAGGGAGTGGGGAGCAATGAACACTGTGTAGGGACCATGTCAATCGCATGGAGCTCACTTCTAATGAGCTGATTATCTGAATCAGGTGTGCTAACAAAGAGAGACATGCAAATCCAAGGTCAAGAAAAGTCCAAGGCCAAGAAAAAAGAGCTAATCTGGCATCAACAAAAGAAGGAACATGAACTAACGTGGTTTTCAATCCTGTCCTCTACTCATCCCTGCCCTGCACATTTTGTGTTTGCCCTCATCTAACACACCTGTTTCAAATCATCAGCTCTTTAGTTGAGACTGCAAGACCTGCTTTGGGTGTGTCTAATAAGGGAGACATACAAAATGTTCAGGACAGGGGTGCCTCCAGGAAAGGTTTTGAAAACCATTGCCCTAAAGAGACCGACTGAGCATTGACGCAATGCTGCGACACTCCCACGTTAGCTTTTTTGGGGCTCACAGCTGCCAAAAAGTATTTCAGGCATCGTCCTGTGCAAATGGGTTGCAAAACAGTGCCATTTTACGCACAGTTCCCTAAATCAGTGGTTTTCAAACCTGTCCTGGAAGCACCCCTGCCCTGAACATTTTTAATGTTTCCCTCATCTAACACACCTGTTTCAAATCATCAGCTCTTTAGTAGAGACTGCAAGACCTGATTTGGGTGTGTCTAATAAGGGAGACATACAAAATGTTCAGGACAGGGGTGCCTCCAGGAAAGGTTTTGAAAACCATTGCCCTAAAGAGACCGACTGAGCATTGACGCAATGCTGCGACACTCCCACGTTAGCTTTTTTGGGGCTCACAGCTGCCAAAAAGTATTTCAGGCATCGTCCTGTGCAAATGGATTGCAAAACAGTGCCATTTTACGCACAGTTCCCTAAATCAGTGGTTTTCAAACCTGTCCTGGAAGCACCCCTGCCCTGAACATGTTTAATGTTTCCCTCATCTAACACACCTGTTTCAAATCATCAGCTCATTAATAGAGACCACAAGACCTTATTCGGGTGTGTCTAATAAGGCAGACAATCAAAATGTGCAGAGTAGGGGTGCCTCCAGGACAGGTTTGAGAACCACTGCCCTAAAGAGACAGACTTTGTCTCCTCTGACAAAGAGTAGGGTGATCTCACTGATCTCAAAGCGAGAATCATACCCCTAGACCAACGAGCCTTCTTGTCCAAAGCCAAGAAAAAAGAGCTACTCCGGCATCAACAAAAGAAGGAGCAATGAACACTGTGTAGGGAGCATGTCGATCGCATGGAGCTCACTTCTAATGAGCTGATTATCTGAATCAGGTGTGCTAACAAAGAGAGACATGCAAATCCAAGGTCAAGAAAAGTCCAAGGCCAAGAAAAAAGAGCTAATCCGGCATCAACAAAAGAAGGAACATGAACTAACGTGGTTTTCAATCCTGTCCTCTACTCATCCCTGCCCTGCACATTTTGAATTTGCCCTCATCCAACACACCTGTTTCAAATCATCAGCTCTTTAGTTGAGACTGCAAGACCTGATTTGGGTGTGTCTAATAAGGCAGACAATCAAAATGTGCAGAGCAGGGGTGCCTCCAGGACAGGTTTGAGAACCACTGCCCTAAAGAGACCGACTGAGCACCGATGCAATGCTGCCACAGTCTCTACGTTAGTTAATTTTATTTGGACTCAAAGCTGCCAAAAAGTATTTCAGACACGGTCCTGCGCAAATTGGTTGCAAAACAGGTCCCACCGAGATTTGAACTCGGATCACTGGATTCAGAGTCCAGAGTGCTAACCATTACACCATGGAACCTTAACTGGAGCAGCAATTGCTCACAGGGCCACAAAGGCTGTCACCAGTGCCAAACTAGTGCTGTTTTTATCTGTTCCTGCGGCAAGAAAGCACACAGGTTCCACCGAGATTCGAACTCAAATCGCTGGATTCAAAGCCCAGAGTGCTGACCATTAGTGAAGTGAAGTGACATTCAGCCAAGTATGGTGACCCATACTCAGAATTTGTGCTCTGCATTTAACCCATCCGAAATGCACACACACAGAGCAGTGAACACACACACACACACACTGTGAGCACACACCCAGAGCAGTGGGCAGCCATTTATGCTGCGGCGCCCGGGGAGCAGTTGGGGGTTCGATGCCTTGCTCAAGGGCACCTAAGTCGTGGTATTGAAGGTGGAGAGAGAGCTGTTCATGCCCTCCCCCCACCCACAATTCCGTCCGGCCCGAGACTAGAACCCACAACCCTTCGATTGGGAGTCCAACCCTCTAACCATTAGGCCACAACTTCCCCACCTTACACCATGGAACCGAAACTGCTTGTGTTTTGGCCAACTGGGAAACAGATAGTTCTGTGGCAGTGGGGAAGCAGTTATACAGAAAAGTTGGAACCCAGTGATTTTTGGTCACTGGCCTGCCTCAAAAAACGGAAAAGAGTGGGAGATTTTGCCGAAACCCGGGATCAAACGAGGGACCTTTAGATCTTCAGTCTACCGCTCTCCCAACTGAGCTATTTTTGCCCCACACCAAACACTGCTTAGCAAGCAGGGATTTCAGTGAGATCACCCTACTATTTGTCAGAGGAGACGAGCAGAGCCCCCAGACAATAAAACAGCTGGCCAGTACGGGGATCGAACCCCCGACCTTGGCGTTATTAGCATCAAGCTCTGACCAGCTGAGCTAAATGGCCCAGCTTAGCTGTCTTTCTCTACCCGATTGAATAAAATCCTGCCTCAATGTTTGTGAACGCAATGAGAGAAGAAAGCTTCAGGTTTTAACCTGACCAAGGGCTCGTCCAGGATTTGAACCCGGGACCTCTCGCACCCAAAGTGAGAATCATACCCCTAGACCAACGAGCCTTCTTGTCCAAGGCCAAGAAAAAAGAGCTACTCCGGCATCAACAAAAGAAGGAACATGAACTAACGTGGTTTTCAATCCTGTCCTGTACGCATCCCTGCCCTGCACATTTTGCATTTGCCCTCATCCAACACACCTGTTTCAAATCATCAGCTCTTTAGTAGAGACTGCAAGACCTGATTTGGGTGTGTCTAATAAGGGAGACATACAAAATGTTCAGGACAGGGGTGCCTCCAGGAAAGGTTTGAAAACCATTGCCCTAAAGAGACCGACTGAGCATTGACGCAATGCTGCGACACTCCCACGTTAGATTTTTTGGGGCTCACAGCTGCCAAAAAGTATTTCAGACATGGTCCTGTGCAAATTGGTTGCAAAACAGTGCCATTTTACGCACAGTTCCCTAAATCAGTGGTTTTCAAACCTGTCCTGGAAGCACCCCTGCCCTGAACATTTTTAATGTTTCCCTCAACTAACACACCTGTTTCAAATCATCAGCTCTTTAGTAGAGACTGCAAGACCTGATTTGGGTGTGTCTAATAAGGGAGACATACAAAATGTTCAGGACAGGGGTGCCTCCAGGAAAGGTTTGAAAACCATTGCCCTAAAGAGACAGACTTTGTCTCCTCTGACAAAGAGTAGGGTGATCTCACTGATCTCAAAGCGAGAATCATACCCCTAGACCAACGAGCCTTCTTGTCCAAGGCCAAGAAAAAAGAGCTACTCCGGCATCAACAAAAGAAGGAACATGAACTAACGTGGAAGCAATCAAAGACCTCGAGACAGTGTGAAAGGCTAACAAATGCAGGTTGGCCTCTTAACTGACCTAAAAATGTGGCTGTATCTAACATGTAGAGAGATGTTAGGAAGGACAGCTGAAACGGTCAGATGTCACTTAGACCAGCGGGTCTCAATTCCAATCCTCGCGCCCCATGCTCTTCACATTTTGTATGTTTCTCGTATAGCTTCAGACATTTCTTCCATTCGAAAGTAAGTGCCCTGAGAAGTGGACATCACATGGCATCCCTCGGTGATTCAAGTTCAAAGCGTATGTATACGTTCAATTCAAAGTGAGTAATACAGAGGTGTATAGAGGTATACAGAGGTATATGATGTCACACTTCTCCATGTGTGAAGAAGTTGCGCGGCGCAAATCCGTGAACCAATGTTCCAAAGTGAAGTAAACTTTGACGGATTTCCCCTGCTCAGGGAGTGGGGAGCAATGAACACTGTGTAGGGACCATGTCAATCGCATGGAGCTCACTTCTAATGAGCTGATTATCTGAATCAGGTGTGCTAACAAAGAGAGACATGCAAATCCAAGGTCAAGAAAAGTCCAAGGCCAAGAAAAAAGAGCTAATCTGGCATCAACAAAAGAAGGAACATGAACTAACGTGGTTTTCAATCCTGTCCTCTACTCATCCCTGCCCTGCACATTTTGTGTTTGCCCTCATCTAACACACCTGTTTCAAATCATCAGCTCTTTAGTTGAGACTGCAAGACCTGCTTTGGGTGTGTCTAATAAGGGAGACATACAAAATGTTCAGGACAGGGGTGCCTCCAGGAAAGGTTTTGAAAACCATTGCCCTAAAGAGACCGACTGAGCATTGACGCAATGCTGCGACACTCCCACGTTAGCTTTTTTGGGGCTCACAGCTGCCAAAAAGTATTTCAGGCATCGTCCTGTGCAAATGGGTTGCAAAACAGTGCCATTTTACGCACAGTTCCCTAAATCAGTGGTTTTCAAACCTGTCCTGGAAGCACCCCTGCCCTGAACATTTTTAATGTTTCCCTCATCTAACACACCTGTTTCAAATCATCAGCTCTTTAGTAGAGACTGCAAGACCTGATTTGGGTGTGTCTAATAAGGGAGACATACAAAATGTTCAGGACAGGGGTGCCTCCAGGAAAGGTTTTGAAAACCATTGCCCTAAAGAGACCGACTGAGCATTGACGCAATGCTGCGACACTCCCACGTTAGCTTTTTTGGGGCTCACAGCTGCCAAAAAGTATTTCAGGCATCGTCCTGTGCAAATGGATTGCAAAACAGTGCCATTTTACGCACAGTTCCCTAAATCAGTGGTTTTCAAACCTGTCCTGGAAGCACCCCTGCCCTGAACATGTTTAATGTTTCCCTCATCTAACACACCTGTTTCAAATCATCAGCTCATTAATAGAGACCACAAGACCTTATTCGGGTGTGTCTAATAAGGCAGACAATCAAAATGTGCAGAGTAGGGGTGCCTCCAGGACAGGTTTGAGAACCACTGCCCTAAAGAGACAGACTTTGTCTCCTCTGACAAAGAGTAGGGTGATCTCACTGATCTCAAAGCGAGAATCATACCCCTAGACCAACGAGCCTTCTTGTCCAAAGCCAAGAAAAAAGAGCTACTCCGGCATCAACAAAAGAAGGAGCAATGAACACTGTGTAGGGAGCATGTCGATCGCATGGAGCTCACTTCTAATGAGCTGATTATCTGAATCAGGTGTGCTAACAAAGAGAGACATGCAAATCCAAGGTCAAGAAAAGTCCAAGGCCAAGAAAAAAGAGCTAATCCGGCATCAACAAAAGAAGGAACATGAACTAACGTGGTTTTCAATCCTGTCCTCTACTCATCCCTGCCCTGCACATTTTGAATTTGCCCTCATCCAACACACCTGTTTCAAATCATCAGCTCTTTAGTTGAGACTGCAAGACCTGATTTGGGTGTGTCTAATAAGGCAGACAATCAAAATGTGCAGAGCAGGGGTGCCTCCAGGACAGGTTTGAGAACCACTGCCCTAAAGAGACCGACTGAGCACCGATGCAATGCTGCCACAGTCTCTACGTTAGTTAATTTTATTTGGACTCAAAGCTGCCAAAAAGTATTTCAGACACGGTCCTGCGCAAATTGGTTGCAAAACAGGTCCCACCGAGATTTGAACTCGGATCACTGGATTCAGAGTCCAGAGTGCTAACCATTACACCATGGAACCTTAACTGGAGCAGCAATTGCTCACAGGGCCACAAAGGCTGTCACCAGTGCCAAACTAGTGCTGTTTTTATCTGTTCCTGCGGCAAGAAAGCACACAGGTTCCACCGAGATTCGAACTCAAATCGCTGGATTCAAAGCCCAGAGTGCTGACCATTAGTGAAGTGAAGTGACATTCAGCCAAGTATGGTGACCCATACTCAGAATTTGTGCTCTGCATTTAACCCATCCGAAATGCACACACACAGAGCAGTGAACACACACACACACACACTGTGAGCACACACCCAGAGCAGTGGGCAGCCATTTATGCTGCGGCGCCCGGGGAGCAGTTGGGGGTTCGATGCCTTGCTCAAGGGCACCTAAGTCGTGGTATTGAAGGTGGAGAGAGAGCTGTTCATGCCCTCCCCCCACCCACAATTCCGTCCGGCCCGAGACTAGAACCCACAACCCTTCGATTGGGAGTCCAACCCTCTAACCATTAGGCCACAACTTCCCCACCTTACACCATGGAACCGAAACTGCTTGTGTTTTGGCCAACTGGGAAACAGATAGTTCTGTGGCAGTGGGGAAGCAGTTATACAGAAAAGTTGGAACCCAGTGATTTTTGGTCACTGGCCTGCCTCAAAAAACGGAAAAGAGTGGGAGATTTTGCCGAAACCCGGGATCAAACGAGGGACCTTTAGATCTTCAGTCTACCGCTCTCCCAACTGAGCTATTTTTGCCCCACACCAAACACTGCTTAGCAAGCAGGGATTTCAGTGAGATCACCCTACTATTTGTCAGAGGAGACGAGCAGAGCCCCCAGACAATAAAACAGCTGGCCAGTACGGGGATCGAACCCCCGACCTTGGCGTTATTAGCATCAAGCTCTGACCAGCTGAGCTAAATGGCCCAGCTTAGCTGTCTTTCTCTACCCGATTGAATAAAATCCTGCCTCAATGTTTGTGAACGCAATGAGAGAAGAAAGCTTCAGGTTTTAACCTGACCAAGGGCTCGTCCAGGATTTGAACCCGGGACCTCTCGCACCCAAAGTGAGAATCATACCCCTAGACCAACGAGCCTTCTTGTCCAAGGCCAAGAAAAAAGAGCTACTCCGGCATCAACAAAAGAAGGAACATGAACTAACGTGGTTTTCAATCCTGTCCTGTACGCATCCCTGCCCTGCACATTTTGCATTTGCCCTCATCCAACACACCTGTTTCAAATCATCAGCTCTTTAGTAGAGACTGCAAGACCTGATTTGGGTGTGTCTAATAAGGGAGACATACAAAATGTTCAGGACAGGGGTGCCTCCAGGAAAGGTTTGAAAACCATTGCCCTAAAGAGACCGACTGAGCATTGACGCAATGCTGCGACACTCCCACGTTAGATTTTTTGGGGCTCACAGCTGCCAAAAAGTATTTCAGACATGGTCCTGTGCAAATTGGTTGCAAAACAGTGCCATTTTACGCACAGTTCCCTAAATCAGTGGTTTTCAAACCTGTCCTGGAAGCACCCCTGCCCTGAACATTTTTAATGTTTCCCTCAACTAACACACCTGTTTCAAATCATCAGCTCTTTAGTAGAGACTGCAAGACCTGATTTGGGTGTGTCTAATAAGGGAGACATACAAAATGTTCAGGACAGGGGTGCCTCCAGGAAAGGTTTGAAAACCATTGCCCTAAAGAGACAGACTTTGTCTCCTCTGACAAAGAGTAGGGTGATCTCACTGATCTCAAAGCGAGAATCATACCCCTAGACCAACGAGCCTTCTTGTCCAAGGCCAAGAAAAAAGAGCTACTCCGGCATCAACAAAAGAAGGAACATGAACTAACGTGGAAGCAATCAAAGACCTCGAGACAGTGTGAAAGGCTAACAAATGCAGGTTGGCCTCTTAACTGACCTAAAAATGTGGCTGTATCTAACATGTAGAGAGATGTTAGGAAGGACAGCTGAAACGGTCAGATGTCACTTAGACCAGCGGGTCTCAATTCCAATCCTCGCGCCCCATGCTCTTCACATTTTGTATGTTTCTCGTATAGCTTCAGACATTTCTTCCATTCGAAAGTAAGTGCCCTGAGAAGTGGACATCACATGGCATCCCTCGGTGATTCAAGTTCAAAGCGTATGTATACGTTCAATTCAAAGTGAGTAATACAGAGGTGTATAGAGGTATACAGAGGTATATGATGTCACACTTCTCCATGTGTGAAGAAGTTGCGCGGCGCAAATCCGTGAACCAATGTTCCAAAGTGAAGTAAACTTTGACGGATTTCCCCTGCTCAGGGAGTGGGGAGCAATGAACACTGTGTAGGGACCATGTCGATCGCATGGAGCTCACTTCTAATGAGCTGATTATCTGAATCAGGTGTGCTAACAAAGAGAGACATGCAAATCCAAGGTCAAGAAAAGGCCAAGAAAAAAGAGCTAATCTGGCATCAACAAAAGAAGGAACATGAACTAACGTGGTTTTCAATCCTGTCCTCTACTCATCCCTGCCCTGCACATTTTGTGTTTGCCCTCATCCAACACACCTGTTTCAAATCATCAGCTTTTTAGTTGAGACTGCAAGACCTGCTTTGGGTGTGTCTAATAAGAGAGACATACAAAATGTTCAGGACAGGGGTGCCTCCAGGAAAGGTTTTGAAAACCATTGCCCTAAAGAGACCAACTGAGCATTGACGCAATGCTGCGACACTCCCACGTTAGCTTTTTTGGGGCTCACAGCTGCCAAAAAGTATTTCAGGCATCGTCCTGTGCAAATGGGTTGCAAAACAGTGCCATTTTACGCACAGTTCCCTAAATCAGTGGTTTTCAAACCTGTCCTGGAAGCACCCCTGCCCTGAACATGTTTAATGTTTCCCTCATCTAACACACCTGTTTCAAATCATCAGCTCATTAATAGAGACCACAAGACCTTATTCGGGTGTGTCTAATAAGGCAGACAATCAAAATGTGCAGAGTAGGGGTGCTTCCAGGACAGGTCTGAGAACCACTGCCCTAAAGAGACAGACTTTGTCTA
Organism: Carassius auratus; assembly: GCF_003368295.1. Classification (NCBI taxonomy): domain Eukaryota; kingdom Metazoa; phylum Chordata; class Actinopteri; order Cypriniformes; family Cyprinidae; genus Carassius; species Carassius auratus. Next base: position 1,537,994 of record NC_039261.1, read on the forward strand.
CTCTGACAAAGAGTAGGGTGATCTCACTGATCTCAAAGCGAGAATCATACCCCTAGACCAACGAGCCTTCTTGTCCAAGGCCAAGAAAAAAGAGCTACTCCGGCATCAACAAAAGAAGGAGCAATGAACACTGTGTAGGGACCATGTCAATCGCATGGAGCTCAATTCTAATGAGCTGATTACCTGAATCAGGTGTGCTAACAAAGAGAGACATGCAAATCCAAGGTCAAGAAAAGTCCAAGGCCAAGAAAAAAGAGCTAATCCGGCATCAACAAAAGAAGGAACATGAACTAACGTGGTTTTCAATCCTGTCCTCTACTCATCCCTGCCCTGCACATTTTGAATTTGCCCTCATCCAACACACCTGTTTCAAATCATCAGCTCTTTAGTTGAGACTGAAAGACCTGATTTGGGTGTGTCTAATAAGGGAGACATACAAAATGTTCAGGACAGGGGTGCCTCCAGGAAAGGTTTGAAAACCATTGCCCTAAAGAGACCGACTGAGCATTGACGCAATGCTGCGACACTCCCACGTTAGCTTTTTTGGGGCTCACAGCTGCCAAAAAGTATTTCAGACATGGTCCTGTGCAAATTGGTTGCAAAACAGTGCCATTTTACGCACAGTTCCCTAAATCAGTGGTTTTCAAACCTGTCCTGGAAGCACCCCTGCCCTGAATATTTTTAATGTTTCCCTCATCTAACACACCTGTTTCAAATCATCAGCTCATTAATAGAGACCACAAGACCTTATTTGGGTGTGTCTAATAAGGCAGACAATCAAAATGTACAGAGCAGGGGTGCCTCCAGGACAGGTTTGAGAACCACTGCCCTAAAGAGATTGACTGAGCACCGATGCAATGCTGCCACAGTCTCTACGTTAGTTAATTTTTTTGGACTCAAAGCTGCCAAAAAGTATTTCAGACACGGTCCTGCGCAAATTGGTTGCAAAACAGGTCCCACCGAGATTTGAACTCGGATCACTGGATTCAGAGTCCAGAGTGCTAACCATTACACCATGGAACCTTAACTGGAGCAGCAATTGCTCACAGGGCCACAAAGGCTGTCACCAGTGCCAAACTAGTGCTGTTTTTATCTTTTCCTGCGGCAAGAAAGCACACAGGTTCCACCGAGATTCAAACTAAGATCGCTGGATTCAAAGCCCAGAGTGCTGACCATTACACCATGGAACCGAAACTGCTTTGGTTTTGGCCAACTGGGAAACAGATAGTTCTGTGGCAGTGGGGAAGCAGTTATACAGAAAAGTTGGAACCCAGTGATTTTTGGTCACTGGCCTGCCTCAAAAAACGGAAAAGAGTGGGAGATTTTGCCGAAACCCAGGATCGAACCAGGGACCTTTAGATCTTCAGTCTACCGCTCTCCCAACTGAGCTATTTTTGCCCCACACCAAAAACTGCTTAGCAAGCAGGGATTTCAGTGAGATCACCCTACTATTTGTCAGAGGAGACGAGCAGAGCAGAGCCCCCAGACAATAAAACAGCTGGCCAGTACGGGGATCGAACCCTCGACCTTGGCGTTATTAGCACAAAGCTCTAACCAGCTGAGCTAAATGGCCCAGCTTAGCCGTCTTTCTCTACCCGATTGAATAAAATCCTGCCTCAATGTTTGTGAACGCAATGAGAGAAGAAAGTTTCAGGTTTTAACCTGACCAAGGGCTCGTCCAGGATTTGAACCCGGGACCTCTCGCACCCAAAGCGAGAATCATACCCATAGACCAACGAGCCTTCTTGTCCAAGGCCAAGAAAAAAGAGCTACTCCGGCATCAACAAAAGAAGGAACATGAACTAACGTGGTTTTCAATCCTGTCCTGTACGCATCCCTGCCCTGCACATTTTGCATTTGCCCTCATCCAACACACCTGTTTCAAATCATCAGCTCTTTAGTAGAGACTGCAAGACCTGATTTGGGTGTGTCTAATAAGGGAGACATACAAAATGTTCAGGACAGGGGTGCCTCCAGGAAAGGTTTGAAAACCATTGCCCTAAAGAGACCGACTAAGCATTGACGCAATGCTGCGACACTCCCACGTTAGCTTTTTTTGGGGCTCACAGCTGCCAAAAAGTATTTCAGACATGGTCCTGTGCAAATTGGTTGCAAAACAGTGCCATTTTACGCACAGTTCCCTAAATCAGTGGTTTTCAAACCTGTCCTGGAAGCACCCCTGCCCTGAACATTTTTAATGTTTCCCTCAACTAACACACCTGTTTCAAATCATCAGCTCTTTAGTAGAGACTGCAAGACCTGATTTGGGTGTGTCTAATAAGGGAGACATACAAAATGTTCAGGACAGGGGTGCCTCCAGGAAAGGTTTGAAAACCATTGCCCTAAAGAGACAGACTTTGTCTCCTCTGACAAAGAGTAGGGTGATCTCACTGATCTCAAAGCGAGAATCATACCCCTAGACCAACGAGCCTTCTTGTCCAAGGCCAAGAAAAAAGAGCTACTCCGGCATCAACAAAAGAAGGAACATGAACTAACGTGGAAGCAATCAAAGACCTCGAGACAGTGTGAAAGGCTAACAAATGCAGGTTGGCCTCTTAACTGACCTAAAAATGTGGCTGTATCTAACATGTAGAGAGATGTTAGGAAGGACAGCTGAAACGGTCAGATGTCACTTAGACCAGCGGGTCTCAATTCCAATCCTCGCGCCCCATGCTCTTCACATTTTGTATGTTTCTCGTATAGCTTCAGACATTTCTTCCATTCGAAAGTAAGTGCCCTGAGAAGTGGACATCACATGGCATCCCTCGGTGATTCAAGTTCAAAGCGTATGTATACGTTCAATTCAAAGTGAGTAATACAGAGGTGTATAGAGGTATACAGAGGTATATGATGTCACACTTCTCCATGTGTGAAGAAGTTGCGCGGCGCAAATCCGTGAACCAATGTTCCAAAGTGAAGTAAACTTTGACGGATTTCCCCTGCTCAGGGAGTGGGGAGCAATGAACACTGTGTAGGGACCATGTCGATCGCATGGAGCTCACTTCTAATGAGCTGATTATCTGAATCAGGTGTGCTAACAAAGAGAGACATGCAAATCCAAGGTCAAGAAAAGTCCAAGGCCAAGAAAAAAGAGCTAATCTGGCATCAACAAAAGAAGGAACATGAACTAACGTGGTTTTCAATCCTGTCCTCTACTCATCCCTGCCCTGCACATTTTGTGTTTGCCCTCATCCAACACACCTGTTTCAAATCATCAGCTTTTTAGTTGAGACTGCAAGACCTGCTTTGGGTGTGTCTAATAAGGGAGACATACAAAATGTTCAGGACAGGGGTGCCTCCAGGAAAGGTTTTTGAAAACCATTGCCCTAAAGAGACCAACTGAGCATTGACGCAATGCTGCGACACTCCCACGTTAGCTTTTTTGGGGCTCACAGCTGCCAAAAAGTATTTCAGGCATCGTCCTGTGCAAATGGGTTGCAAAACAGTGCCATTTTACGCACAGTTCCCTAAATCAGTGGTTTTCAAACCTGTCCTGGAAGCACCCCTGCCCTGAACATGTTTAATGTTTCCCTCATCTAACACACCTGTTTCAAATCATCAGCTCATTAATAGAGACCACAAGACCTTATTCGGGTGTGTCTAATAAGGCAGACAATCAAAATGTGCAGAGTAGGGGTGCTTCCAGGACAGGTCTGAGAACCACTGCCCTAAAGAGACAGACTTTGTCTACTCTGACAAAGAGTAGGGTGATCTCACTGATCTCAAAGCGAGAATCATACCCCTAGACCAACGAGCCTTCTTGTCCAAGGCCAAGAAAAAAGAGCTACTCCGGCATCAACAAAAGAAGGAGCAATGAACACTGTGTAGGGACCATGTCAATCGCATGGAGCTCAATTCTAATGAGCTGATTACCTGAATCAGGTGTGCTAACAAAGAGAGACATGCAAATCCAAGGTCAAGAAAAGTCCAAGGCCAAGAAAAAAGAGCTAATCCGGCATCAACAAAAGAAGGAACATGAACTAACGTGGTTTTCAATCCTGTCCTCTACTCATCCCTGCCCTGCACATTTTGAATTTGCCCTCATCCAACACACCTGTTTCAAATCATCAGCTCTTTAGTTGAGACTGAAAGACCTGATTTGGGTGTGTCTAATAAGGGAGACATACAAAATGTTCAGGACAGGGGTGCCTCCAGGAAAGGTTTGAAAACCATTGCCCTAAAGAGACCGACTGAGCATTGACGCAATGCTGCGACACTCCCACGTTAGCTTTTTTGGGGCTCACAGCTGCCAAAAAGTATTTCAGACATGGTCCTGTGCAAATTGGTTGCAAAACAGTGCCATTTTACGCACAGTTCCCTAAATCAGTGGTTTTCAAACCTGTCCTGGAAGCACCCCTGCCCTGAACATTTTTAATGTTTCCCTCATCTAACACACCTGTTTCAAATCATCAGCTCATAAATAGAGACCACAAGACCTTATTTGGGTGTGTCTAATAAGGCAGACAATCAAAATGTACAGAGCAGGGGTGCCTCCAGGACAGGTTTGAGAACCACTGCCCTAAAGAGATTGACTGAGCACCGATGCAATGCTGCCACAGTCTCTACGTTAGTTAATTTTTTTGGACTCAAAGCTGCCAAAAAGTATTTCAGACACGGTCCTGCGCAAATTGGTTGCAAAACAGGTCCCACCGAGATTTGAACTCGGATCACTGGATTCAGAGTCCAGAGTGCTAACCATTACACCATGGAACCTTAACTGGAGCAGCAATTGCTCACAGGGCCACAAAGGCTGTCACCAGTGCCAAACTAGTGCTGTTTTTATCTTTTCCTGCGGCAAGAAAGCACACAGGTTCCACCGAGATTCAAACTAAGATCGCTGGATTCAAAGCCCAGAGTGCTGACCATTACACCATGGAACCGAAACTGCTTTGGTTTTGGCCAACTGGGAAACAGATAGTTCTGTGGCAGTGGGGAAGCAGTTATACAGAAAAGTTGGAACCCAGTGATTTTTGGTCACTGGCCTGCCTCAAAAAACGGAAAAGAGTGGGAGATTTTGCCGAAACCCAGGATCGAACCAGGGACCTTTAGATCTTCAGTCTACCGCTCTCCCAACTGAGCTATTTTTGCCCCACACCAAAAACTGCTTAGCAAGCAGGGATTTCAGTGAGATCACCCTACTATTTGTCAGAGGAGACGAGCAGAGCAGAGCCCCCAGACAATAAAACAGCTGGCCAGTACGGGGATCGAACCCTCGACCTTGGCGTTATTAGCACAAAGCTCTAACCAGCTGAGCTAAATGGCCCAGCTTAGCCGTCTTTCTCTACCCGATTGAATAAAATCCTGCCTCAATGTTTGTGAACGCAATGAGAGAAGAAAGTTTCAGGTTTTAACCTGACCAAGGGCTCGTCCAGGATTTGAACCCGGGACCTCTCGCACCCAAAGCGAGAATCATACCCCTAGACCAACAAGCCTTCTTGTCCAAGGCCAAGAAAAAAGAGCTACTCCGGCATCAACAAAAGAAGGAACATGAACTAACGTGGTTTTCAATCCTGTCCTGTACGCATCCCTGCCCTGCACATTTTGCATTTGCCCTCATCCAACACACCTGTTTCAAATCATCAGCTCTTTAGTAGAGACTGCAAGACCTGATTTGGGTGTGTCTAATAAGGGAGACATACAAAATGTTCAGGACAGGGGTGCCTCCAGGAAAGGTTTGAAAACCATTGCCCTAAAGAGACCGACTAAGCATTGACGCAATGCTGCGACACTCCCACGTTAGCTTTTTTTGGGGCTCACAGCTGCCAAAAAGTATTTCAGACATGGTCCTGTGCAAATTGGTTGCAAAACAGTGCCATTTTACGCACAGTTCCCTAAATCAGTGGTTTTCAAACCTGTCCTGGAAGCACCCCTGCCCTGAACATTTTTAATGTTTCCCTCATCTAACACACCTGTTTCAAATCATCAGCTCTTTAGTAGAGACTGCAAGACCTGATTTGGGTGTGTCTAATAAGGGAGACATACAAAATGTTCAGGACAGGGGTGCCTCCAGGAAAGGTTTGAAAACCATTGCCCTAAAGAGACAGACTTTGTCTCCTCTGACAAAGAGTAGGGTGATCTCACTGATCTCAAAGCGAGAATCATACCCCTAGACCAACGAGCCTTCTTGTCCAAGGCCAAGAAAAAAGAGCTACTCCGGCATCAACAAAAGAAGGAACATGGAACTAACGTGGAAGCAATCAAAGACCTCGAGACAGTGTGAAAGGCTAACAAATGCGGGTTGGCCTCTTAACTTACCTAAAAATGTGGCTGTATCTAACATGTAGAGAGATTTTTTAGTTGTCTATCGACCCCCAGGACCACTGGGTAACTTTTTGGATGAATTAGATGTGTTGCTCTCAACCTTTTCTGAGGATGGTACTCCCCTAGTTATGCTTGGAGATTTCAACATTTATCTAGATAAACCTATTTTTGCCGATTTCCACACTCTGCTTGCCTCTTTTGATCTCAACCGAGTGTCAACTACTGCTACTCACAAATCAGGCAACCAACTGGACCTTATTTATACACGAAACTGCTCTACTGATCATGTTCTTTTTACTCCACTGCACACGTTGGATCACTTCCTCCTCACTCTTAACCTCAACATGATCCCTGACACATCACTTACCCCTCCACATGTCATCTTTGGACGTAACCTACGCACACTTTCTACCTCCCGGCTATCTGCAAAGGTTTCATCTTCACTTCCTTCCCCTAAACTGTTTGCATCTTTGGATGCTAACAGTGCTACTGATACTTTTTGCTCCACTCTGCTCTTGCTCTCAATCTTGTTTAGACACTGTTTGCCCCTTATCTTCCAGGCCAGCCCGTAACACCCCTTCTGCCCCTTGGTACTGATTTTCTACATGAACACCGTTCTAAGCTTAGAGCTTCTGAAAGGGTGTGGCGCAAGTCCAAATATACTACTGACCTTATTGTGTATCAGTCACTCCTATCTTCTTTCTCTGCGAATGTCTCCTCTGCTAAAATGACATACTACCATAACAAAATTAACAATTCATCTAACTCTTGCATGCTTTCAAAACATTTTCCACACTTCTTTTTCCTCCTCCTCCCCTTCCTGCTTAATCTCTAATAGCTGACGACTTAGCAACGTTTTTCATTGATAAAATTAAACACATTAGTGCACAATTTTCCACACCACAATCAGTCAAGCTCATATCACCAGCAAACTTACACTCATTTACATCCTTCTCTTCACTCTCTGAGGCAGAAGTCTCAAAACTCATCCTTTCTAATCACCCTACAACTTCCCCGCTTTATCCTATTCCATCTCATCTCCTTCAAGCCATTTCTCCTGAAGTTGTACCTGCACTCACTCACATCATCAACACTTCCCTCCACACTGTTGTTTTTCCCTCATCATTTAAACAGGCACCTATAACTCCACTACTTAAGAAACCCAACCTCAACCCATCTCTTTTAGAGAGCTACAGACCAGTTTCCCTTCTTCCTTTTATTGCAAAAAACACTTGAACAAGCTGTGTTCAACCAAGTCTCTGAATTTCTCAAACACAACAATCTCCTTGACAGCAACCAATCTGGCTTCAGAAGTGGACATTCAACTGAGACAGCCTTGCTCTCAGTTGTTGAAGCTCTAAGACTGGCAAGAGCAGAATCCAAATCTTCAGTACTTATCCTCCTTGATCTGTTCGCTGCTTTTGACACGGTTAATCACCAGATCCTCCTATCAACCCTACTGGCAAATGACATCTCAGGAACCACACTTCAATGGTTTGAGTCTTACCTATCAGATAGGTCCTTCAAAGTATCTTGGAGAGGTGAGGTGTCCAAATCTCTAGCTACTCATATCTAACTACTGGGGTGCCTCAGGGCTCAGTTTTTGGACCACTTCTCTTCTCTGTCTACATGGCATCATTAGGTTCTGTCATTCAGAAACATGGCTTTTCATACCACTGCTATGCTGATGACACTCAACTCTACCTCTCATTCCATCCTGATGATCCGACGGTAGCTATTCACATCTCAGCTTGTCTTACAGACATTTCTTCCTGGATGATGGACCATCACCTTCAACTCAACCTTGCCAAGACAGAACTGCTTGTGATTCCAGCAAACCCATCGTTCCATCACAATTTCACCATCAAGTTAGGCACATCAACCATAACTCCTTCAAAAACAGCTGGAAGCCTTGGAGTTATGATTGATGATCAGCTGACTTTCTCAGACCACATTGCTAAAGCTGTCTGATCCTGCAGATTTGCTTTATTCAACATCAAGAAGATCAAGCCCTTTCTTTCGGAACATGCTCCACAACTCCTTGTTCAAGCTCTTGTTCTGTCCAGGCTGGACTATTGAAATGTTCTCTTGGCAGGTCTTCCAGCCAATTCTATCAAACCTTTACCTAATTCAGAAGATTAATTTTTAATGAGCCAAAAAGAATACACGTCACACCTCTGTTTATCAATTTGCACTGGCTTCCAATAGCTGCTCGCACAAAATTCAAGGCATTGATGTTTGCCTACAAAACTACCACTGGCTCTGCATCCATCTACCTAAATTTGTTACTTCAGACTTATGTGCCCTCTAGAAGCTTGCGTTCTGCAAGTGAACGTCGCTTGATTGTGCCATCCCAAAGAAGCACAAAGTCACTTTTTCGGACTTTTAAATTAAATGTTCCCTTCTGGTGGAATGAACTCCCCAACTCAATCCAAGCAGCTGAGTCCTTGGCCATCTTTAAGAATCGACTTAAACCCATCTCTTCCATCTTTATTTGACCCTCTAACTTCAACACTCAGTATTCTAATTCTATTCTTTAAAAAATCTAACTACCTTTCTAATCTTTTTGTATTCTATTTTCTTTGCATTTATTATGCAATTGTATGTGTATGTGTGTGTATATGTGTAAAGACCTCTAACTAGCTTGCTCTATTCTTTTTTTTAATTCTATCTGTTTTCTTTTTATTTATTATGTTATTTAAAATCCCATGCTACGTGTACTGTGTTAACCTAACTGAGACTTGTTATAGCACTTATATATCATTGCTCTTTTTGTTGTTTTTGATTGGTTTCACTGTCTTCATCTGTAAGTCGCTTTGGATAAAAGAGTCTGTGTGGCGAGTGGGGCGGGGCCGAGAGGCGTGGGAACGAGGAGTGAGGCCAGGTGTAGTGATTGAAGATGAGCTGAACCTGCGCCCCACCACCGTTATCGAGTCCCACGTAGGAGATGGAAGAATATAAAACTGGAGCGACGACCATGAAGGACGAGAGAGGACCAGGCCTGGGTCTTATTTTATGTTTTGCTTTTTATTTGTGCGCGTCAGTCGTCTGCGAGGGGCTGACACGCTGTTTTGTGTTTGTTTTTGTTATTAAAATGTTTTGATTGTGCGCCGGTTCCCGCCTCCTTCTTCCCGATGATTACAAAGGTCGGTTGTTACAGTGGTGCCGAAACCCGGGAGAAGGAGGGACGTGCTGCTGAAGATCCCTCACCGCTGTGGTGAATCCACGGTGCCCTCGAGCTGGCGAGGTATGTGCCGCCAGGGACGCTCGAGGCGGTGGGCTGGAGCGAGTTGCCAGGGACGGGCGAGCTCGCTGCCGGCCGCCCACGATATGGAGGGGCGGCTGCCGTCCGTGAGGGAGCGGAGGAGTCTGCGCCGTTCGCCAGAGGGCCGGAGCCTGCTGCCTCCGCGATGGATTCCGGAGGGGCAGGGAACGGGGGACTCCTGCCGCTGCCCAAAACCGGAGGAGCCGTCGCCGTCCATCGGGTGGCAGAGGAGTGTCGCGCCGTCCGCCGAGGGCCGTCCAGTGCCACCACCAGGCACTGCAGAGGAGATCACCCAGCTGGTGGAGGGCCGAGCAGCAGTGCGTCTGGGAATCTGAATTTTTATTTTATTTTTTCCTCTCTCCCCTCTCTCGTCTCTGTCGCTCCTCCTTCCATCTCCTTTTCTCTCGCCTCGTCTGTCCTACCCCCAGGTTCCCGCAGGTCTCCGTGAGGGGAGTAGAGTGCAGTCTCGTGGGTACCCCCCGGCCTGCGAGGGGTGATGGGGGTATGTGGCGAGTGGGGCGGGGCCGAGAGGCGTGGGAAGGAGGAGTGAGGCCAGGTGTAGTGATTGAAGATGAGCTGCACCTGCGCCCCACCGCCGGTATCGAGTCCCATGTAGGAGATGGAAGGATATAAAACTGGAGCGACGACCGTGAAGGACGAGAGAGGACCAGGCCTGGGACATTATTTTATGTTTGCTTTTTATTTTGAGTGCACCAGTCGTCCGTGAGGGGCTGGTGTGCTGTTTTGTGTTTATTTTTCAATTATTAAAATATTTTGATTGTGCGCCGGTTCCCGCCTCCTTCTTCTGGATGATTAGGAAGTTTGTATCGTTACAGTCTGCAAAATGAATAAATGTAAATGTAAATGTAATAACTTACCCTCATGTTGTTCCAAACCCGTAAGACCTCCATTTTTGGAACACAGTTTAAGATATTTTAGATTTAGTCAGAGAGCTCTTATTCCCTCCATTGAAGCTGTGTGTACGGTATACTGTCCATGTCCAGAAAGGTAAGAAAAACATCATCAAAGTAGTCCATGTGGCATCAGAGGGTCAATTAGAATTTTTTGAAGCATGGAAAATACATTTTGGTCCAAAAATAGCAAAAACTACGACTTCATTCAGCATTGTCTTCTCTTCTGTGTCTGTTGTAAGACAGTTCAAAACAAAGCAGTTTGTCATATCCGGTTCGCGAATTAATCATTCTTAGTAACCAGATCTTTTTGAAACAGTTCACCAAATCGAACTGAATCATTTTAAACGGTTCGCGTCTCCAATTCACATTAATCCGCAAATGTCTTTATTATCGATTGGATGGCTATATCCTTTAGCACACATTTCATGGTCCGTGTGGCAACTTGCATTTTTCCAAAATAGTCGTCTACAGTAAAATGTTCAGAGCAAACGAAATACTTTGTGATGGTGTTTACAGGTGTGTTTGGATCTATTTCCGGAGCAAGTAGCCATCGATTCATCAGGTCAGCGTTTTGGGTTGGAATTCTATGAAACATCATAGTATTACCTGTTCTCCCCTGTTTATTGTCGCAGCTCTTTACAATACAGCAAACACCCATGATTGTACACTATAAATTTACTATCTAGTAATTGCTGACTCTATTACTCCAACTCTGAGCGAACTCTCTGCTCCTCACCACAGCGCGTCTTGTGTGCTGCGCTAATCACTCCGCCCAAGTAGCCACTCCGCCCAAGTAACGTTAGCTGTGCTCCTACGCCTAGTGAGAATATAGTTCTCAATATTTATATGATTAAAAATGGTCTCTGTCTCATATAGCCTTGTTATTTGTACACGCTGTGACTACACAGATCACGACATGTAAATAGGAAAATGTTTGCATTATTTTGTCACTTATTGGGATTACTATGCTAACAGTATCCATTTACATCCAGTCTTTGTGCTATGCTAGGCTAGCGGTGGGTGCCTCAAATAACACTAACAGAACGCACAGAAATGAAAAAGGTATGTATGGACTTATCTAACTCTGGGGATACTGTGAATAAGCTAAAGTCCCCAAAAGTCGGAGTGTTCCTTAAAGCTGTTAACTTTTTTAATGTGGCTGACACTCCCTCTGAGTTAAAACAGATCCGAGCCAGATAATGAATTTTTTCTGTTCAGTTTTTTGTCTTATTTTTGTTCTTGTACTATTTGATTGTTCTTGTAAATACATAATGTACACGTTACACATGTTATTTATGTCGCCTAGCAGGTTTTTTGTCTTATTTTTGTTCTTGTACTATATTTTTTGTTTTGTACTATTTGATTGATCTTGAGTCAATAAATAATGTACATGTCTACATTTTGGACTTTTATTTATGTTGCCTAGCAGCTATGGGTTTTAATTTTACTATTATAGGTGAACATATAGGTACATATATACATGCATATATATACCCATATAGGTATATGTATGCACATATATTTGTGTACATATAGGTGAAAATATATGCGTGCATATATGTACATATATGTGTAAATATATGTCTGCATATATGTTTATATATATGTACATATATATGTGTGCATATATGTACATATATGTACATATAATATAGGAAACCGGCCAATTTTATATATGTCACATATATTTAAAACCTATATCAAAACCTATATTGAAACATATATGTTTATATAGGTTTTTTCCATGTGGGTGGGGGCGGTCCCTTTCGAGTGTAGTGTTCCACATTTGGGGTGAAGTGTGAATTCAAGTGTTTTTTTTTTTTTTTTTTTTTTTTTTGAGTAGGTAATTAGGCTCCAGCCCTGGAGTGGAGTTGTGTGTGTGTATTATATCTTTATATTTGGGACTTTCGTACATGTGATTTAAAGCTTTCCAATAAAATTGACTTTTGTAATTAACCTCTATTTCAATTCCTGACCCAGCCGTAATCTAACCTGTGTACTTTAGTGAGGTTTATAAAAGGCGATTCCCCTGTAAATTACCTCTAGGGGTGAATTGCTGGTATAGGCAGTTCCCTCCATGGTTTAACCTTTAAGTTGTTCTCTCTAAACCCTGATAGTAACTGGGTTACGGCTGTTTTTTTTTTTTTTCAGAAATTGAGACATTGGTGAGTTGTTTGTTTTTGTTTGATGGTTGTTGTGTTTTTTTAGTAGTGGTGACTGTTTGAATGGGCATTCCATTTGGGTTAGTGGTCTTTTTTGTAGTCTTTCATTATGCATGATGAGTTGCAGGAAATGTGAGATTTAGTGGCCCAATTACAGGTGGATAATGAGAGGCTGCGGCAGGAGTGGGCATCAATTGATTTTCCTGACCCTGGCACTTCTTCTACTAGTGCGGCACCACTGGTTACGCCTCAGTTGGCTGATAGGAGTGGCGGTCCATCCGAACAGTTTGTGTTTGTTCCAAGAGAATGACGTTGTCCAAGATTTAATGGTAGAATTGGTATTAGCATTGACGAGTGGGTCGAAGAGGCTCAAGCATGCATGCACACTCGTAATATGTCACTTTCCGAACAGACCCTCTTTCTATATGATCATTTGGTAGGAGAGGCCCACAATTAAATTTAATTATCATTCCAACTTGGTCAGGATTGATCCAGATAAGATTATTTCTGCCCTTCAAGAGTTGTATGGGTGTGCAGACTCGTATGTTGCAGTGCAGGTGGCTTTTTTTTTTCCAGAAGGCAACATGAGGGAGAAACATTACTAGAGTTCTCCATGGGCCTGTTGAGTTTGTTGGACAAAGTGAAAAGTCAAGCGCCACATGCTATTCCAAATGCTGATATCGTTGTACGTGATCAGTTCATGTAATATGTGTTGAATAGTATGCTCCGCCGAGAATTGAAACACTTAATTAGTCAACAGCCCACTGCAAAGTTGTTAGACATTCAGAGCAAGGCCATTCGTTGGGAATGGGAGGGAATGCCAGGTGGTGCGAGGGGTAGGAGTCAGTCTGTATCTTTAGTAAGTGGCATACAATATGGCGTTCGGGGGGAGGTCAGATTTGGATCATGGGGTTCATTCGGGTGAATTTAATGAACTGCGGGAGCTGTTGCGCCAGCAGCAACATCAAATTGGTCAGCTCACCCGAACTGTCTTACGTAATCAAAATGTGCACGTACACGACTGCTCTCCTCGTTTAAATCACATAATTTGTAGAAGGTGCCAACAACCCGGTCATATTGCTCGAAATTGTGATGGTGAATGTCCCTCCCCTCGCACTCTGTCACAAGCATTTGCTCCCACTTCTTGTGGATTTAGGCCACTGTCTGGCCTTCAATTGCCGGAAAACGAATTCCAGCCGGGCTGCAGAGCCACAGTCTCTATCAGGTCAGTAAGTCTTGCAGCATGCCTTTCCATCCGGCCGGCAACAGCCGATGTGAGACAGCCACGTTGCAGTGGGCTTCTTGTCGAGGCTTGGGCGGCTGTAATTTCATATGCGGACGCTCACATTACTCATCATGGTTCAACATTGGGCTACAGACTGTTTCCTTGTGCAGCGACATCATGGAGAGCAGGTAATGGTTGCCTAGCAACAGCAGACGCCACTGATTTGTAAGCAAAGAGCAGGCTACAGAGTGCTTTGGGAAAAAAAAGAGAAAGCAGTGGTGCGTCTAGACGTTTTCACTTCAGTCACAACATGCAAATGTGGTTTTGTTTTGAAGGAGAAAAACAAATTTTGCTGGACTTGATGACCAAGTCCGAGACAAGTCAGAGTGCAAACACCAACGAGTCGGAGACAAGTCAGAGACAATAGAAAAATGTCTCGAGTCTGGACTCGAGTACTACAGCCATAGCTTTGACACAATCTGTATTCTGAGTATGGGTCACCATACATGGCTCTATGTCATGTCACATTGGTATATAAATAAAGGTGACTTTGTCACGGGCCGGGCTAGAACTCGGGTCTCTGGTGTGGTGGGTGAGAGATCTGCCACTAGGCCACAGAGGCTGAGGTGTTAGACCCAATTGAAATACTCAAGGCAGTACTCCAAGCAATTTTGGTTTATTAAAAAAAGGACTTTGCAAGCCAAAAAATCCAACAAAAGTTCTTCTCAGACAGAGGAATTAATAACAAGAGAGATAATGGGAAAACAAAACCACAAGGGAAAATAAAAAAACTCCACAAGGGGAGAAAACAGATCAAGAGCGTGTGAACAAACAAATAACTAGGAACACCTTACTTGAGGTAGCATGGGAGGACTTGGAAGAACTAGTAAATACAGAGCTGGTATCATGCAGCCTGAACTCAAAAACCAAGTGTCAAACAAGGGAAAGACTCAGCTAAAATACTCTAACAGAAACAAGGCTCAGGTGACCTGGATAACGCTAACAAGAGTAGACAAAGAAGAACAAAGACAGAAGGGAACACAGGGGACCTCCAGAGGCACGGAGACAAACTACAGGAGGTCAAATGCTGACAGGACCCCCTCCTCTAGGAACGGCTCCTGACGTTCCTTCCAGAACACCCGGGCCTCCGGGTGTGAAACTCCCGGATTAAACTTGGGTCACGGATGTCTTTGGCTGGAACCCAGGAGCGCTCCTCTGGCCCATAGCCCTCCCAGTCCACCAGATATTGTAATGAGTTCTAGACCCTCCGGGAGTCCAGTATCCGGCGCACTGTGTAGGCTGGCTGGCCGTTGATGATCCTGGGAGGTGGAGCAAACGGAGAAGACAAGACAGGTTTTAGTAAAGAGACATGAAATGTGGGGTTAATTCTAAGGGAACGAGGGAGAAATAAAAGATAAGAAACAGGGTTAACTTTCCTTGCTATGCGAAAAGGGCCGATGTATTTCTGGGAGAGTTTCTTGGATTCGACCCGGAGGGGCAGGTGCTTAGTAGATAGCCAAACTCTTTGACCAGCTCGAAAGTTGGGGGCTGTCCGACGGCGACGATTAGCCTGAACCTGGTACCTCTGGGAAGTCCGAAGGAGGGTACGTCTGGCCTTCCTCCATATAAGCCGACAGCGTTGGACAAAGCGTTGGGCCGAGGGAACACCAACTTGTGCCTCTTCCTCTGGGAATAATGGAGGGGTATATCCAAACTGGCATTCAAAGGGGGATAGTCCAGTGGCCGAAGACTGGAGGGTGTTATGGGCATATTCAGCCCAAATAATATAGGTGGCCCAAGACGTGGGATTGTTAGCCGCCATACACCGTAGGGTGGTCTCCAGGTCCTGATTAATAAGTTCCGTCTGGCCATTAGACTCCGGATGGAACCCAGACGATAGGCTGGCCGTTGCCCCAATAAGCCTGCAGAAGGCTCCCCAGAACCGGGACGAGAACTGGGGACCTCGGTCAGAGACAATGTCCAGGGGAATACCAAATATGCGGAAGACATGGTTCATGAGGAGCTCCGCAGTCTCCTTGGCTGAAGGCAGCTTGGGCAGGGGAATGAACCGGGCCGCTTTGGAGAACCGGTCTACAACCACCAGGATGACTGTATTGCCCTTGGATGGCGGAAGCCCGGTAACAAAGTCCAGAGAGAGATGGGACCATGGCCTGCGGTGAATAGGTAAGGGACGGAGCAGTCCCTGAGGTCGCTGATGTGCAGACTTCCCTTGGTTGCATACGGAGCAGGCCTCCACATAGACTTTAACGTCCCTCTTGATGGATGGCCACCAAAACCGCCGTTGGAGAAAGTCAAAGGTGCGGGCACTTCCTGGATGGCAAGTCAAGGGAGACTCATGAGCCCACTGCAAGACTCGGGATCGGGCCGCTAGAGGAATGAACAGGCGTCCAGGGGGACCACCACCTGGATCAGGCTCATGGGCAAGTGCCTCTCGCACCATTCTTTCCAGTTCCCACTGAAGGGGCGCAACAATACTAGACCTCGGAATTATTGTTGTCAAAGGCTTCTCTTGTGTCTCAGGGGAGTAGGCTCGAGACAGGGCATCTGGCTTGACGTTCTTGGTGCCAGGTCTGTAAGATAGGAGAAACTGGAATCGATTAAAAAACAGTGACCACCTAGCTTGCCGAGGATTCAACCGCTTAGCCTGCTGGAGATACTCCAGGTTTTTGTGGTCCGTGAGAACCTGGAAAGGGTGCTGGGCCCCCTCGAGCCAGTGGATCCACTCCTCCAAGGCCAGTTTAACTGCGAGCAACTCACGATCCCCCACGTGGTAGTTGCGCTCGTCATCCGACAGGCGACGAGACATGAAGGCGCAAGGGTGTAACTTTCCATTTGTACCTCTCTGCGACAGGATGGCCCCCACCCCCACCTCTGAGTCATCCACCTCCACCACAAAAGGTCTGTCTGGGTCAGGGATCAGAAGAATAGGGGCGGAAGTGAAACGGCCCTTGAGATCTTCGAAGGCCCCCGCTGCCTCCGGACTCCACTGAACCTTGGTACCTCCTCCCTTAGTCAGTGCTGTCAAGGGGGCAACAACAGAGCTGAAATTCTTAATGAACTTCCTGTAGAAGTTTGCAAAGCCAATGAAACGTTGTACCTCCTTCACATTAGTAGGTATGGGCCAGTTGTGGATCGCCTCTACCTTCTTAGGGTCCATCTCCAGGTGGCCAGGAGTGACAATGAATCCGAGAAACTGAGCCTGGGTAACATGAAATTCACACTTCTCTGGCTTTACGTAGAGGTGATTATCAAGGAGTCTCTGGAGAACCCTGCTTACATGCCCCTCATGCTCCTCCAGTGACTTTGAGAAAATGAGAATATCGTCAAGGTATACAAAGACGAATTGATTAAGAAGGTCCCGGAGGACATCATTAATTAATGTTTGGAACACTGCGGGGGCATTGGTGAGTCCGAACGGCATTACGAGATACTCATAGTGGCCTGTGGGGGTGTTGAAGGCAGTCTTCCATTCGTCTCCCTGCCGGATCCGCACAAGATGGTAAGCATTGCGGAGATCCAGTTTAGTGAAAACAGAGGCTCCTTGAAGCAGTTCAAAGGCAGTGGCCATGAGCGGTAGAGGGTATCGATTACGAACCGTGATCTTGTTGAGGCCCCGGTAATCAATACAAGGCCTAAGACCCCCGTCTTTCTTCTAAACAAAGAAGAAACCTGCCCCAGCTGGGGAGGTTGAGGCACGGATGATACCGGCTGCCAAGGACTCCTTAATGTAGAGATCCATAGCTGAGCGCTCTGGGGGAGACAGGGAGAAGATCCGACCCCTGGGAGGGCAAGAGCCAGGGAGTAATTCAATAGCACAGTCATAAGCGCGGTGAGGTGGTAATGAGGTGGCCCAGGACTTGCTGAACACTGCCTTAAACTTATGATAAACTCTGGGGACTCGAGACAGGTCGATAGACTCTTGAAACTCGGGACAAGGGGCTGGGGAACTCTGAAGTTGGCAGGAGAGTTGGCAAGTAGATCCCCAGCTTAGGATAGTGTCAGTGGGCCAGTCGATATGGGGATTGTGTCTGCACAGCCAAGGGTGACCCAGGATAACAGGGTACTCAGGGGAGTCAATAAAGATAGAGGGTCTCCTCCTGCTGGTGTTGAAAGATGGTAAGTCGCAGGGATTGAGTGGCCTCTGTAACTTTGCCCGGTTCCAGAGGTCTGCCATCCAAAGCAGTAACTGCCTGGGGGTGAGGAAGAAGTTGTGTGGGGATATTAAGTTTCTGCGCCAAGGATAGGTCTAGAAAGTCGCCTGCAGCCCCAGAATCAATCATAGCCTGGACCTGACGCTGGTGGCCCTCCCAGGACAACGTAACTGGAACTGCTAGGACGGCATTAGCAGGAGGAGCTCTAATTTTCCCCATCACAGCCCTCCTGTTGCTGTATGGGGACAGGCGTTTCCCAAGAGCTCGGGGCAAGAGGAACGGAAGTGGCCGGAGGCACCGCAGTAGAGACAACGACGCTCCCTCATGCGACGTTCCCTCTCATTTGGAGAAAGCCTGGAACGGCCCAATTGCATTTCTTCTGAAATCATGGAGCGGTTCAGGAACTGGGGAATTTCTGGAGGAAGGAGCACAAACTGGAGAACCGGACCTCCTCAGAGGAACTTGGGACTGAGATTCCTTGCGACGGGCGGTCCTGCGCTCTCTCAGACGATTGTCCATTGCTATGAGGGATTCAAGATCTTCAGGCGTTTCTCGAGTGGCTAACTCATCTTGAAGGGGCTCAGACAACCCTCTCTGAAAGCAGACCCTCAGTGCCTCATCGTTCCATCCACTTTTTGCAGCTATGGTCCGAAACTCAATGGCATAATCTGCAGTGCTTCGGGGACCCTGACGGAGAGTGAGTAGGCGCTTAGAAGCCTCCTGACCACTGACAGGATGATCAAACACTCGCTTGAACTCTTCCACGAATGCCATGTACGACTTACAACAGGCGTCCTGGGATTGCCACACTGCTGAGGCCCAAGAGAGTGTTTGTCCGAGAGAAGGGTGATAATGTAGGCAATCTGTAGGGAAGCTTGATGGTTGGAGCTCGAAAGTGCAAGAACACTGGGTGAGGAAACCCTGGCAGGAACTGGGATCTCCAGCAAAGGGCTTAGAAGGCAGTAGTCGGGGTTCCGCCTCAGGAGAAGGCTTGATGCCACTCGTAGGTGATGCAGAGGAAGGTGAAGAACCCGGGAGGCATTCAAATAGCTGGCGGATGGAGCTCAAATGTTTGGTCATTAGCTCTTCTTGTCGGCTGAGAATGGCTTCATGGCGCTGAAAGGATGCCTCACGTTGAGCAATCACTGCCAATAGGTCCTTGGAACTGAGTGTTTCTGGGTCCATGAGTGACTTGGTTTTTCTGTCACGGGCCAGGCTAGAACTCGGGTCTTTGGTGTGGTGGGTGAGAGATCTGCCACTAGGCCACAGAGGCTGAGGTGTTAGACCCAATTGAAATACTCAAGGCAGTACTCCAAGCAATTTTGGTTTATTAAAAAAAGGACTTTGCAAGCCAAAAAAATCCAACAAAATTCTTCTCAGACAGAGGAATTAATAACAAGAGAGATAATGGGAAAACAAAACCACAAGGGAAAATAAAAAAACTCCACAAGGGGAGAAAACAGATCAAGAGCGTGTGAACAAACAAATAACTAGGAACACCTTATTTGAGGTAGCATGGGAGGACTTGGAAGAGCTAGTAAATACAGAGCTGGTATCATGCAGCCTGAACTCAAAAACCAAGTGTCAAACAAGGGAAAGACTCAGCTAAAATACTCTAACAGAAACAAGGCTCAGGTGACCTGGATAACGCTAACAAGAGTAGACAAAGAAGAACAAAGACAGAAGGGAACACAGGGGACCTCCAGAGGCACGGAGACAAACTACAGGAGGTCAAATGTTGACAGACTTGACTTGAAAAATAAAAACACTAAAATGTATTTGTAACATATCTATTTCATGCTAAATATACTACAAATACATTTTCATTTTTATATAGTTGATAAAATACCCCCCTGAATTTGTACTTTTAGTATACTGAAATGGTATTGTTGGAACAAATTTTGTACTTAATGCCCTTTAATTGTGTGGAAGTAATGCTGAGGTCAAACTTAAGATATACTGAAGTATATCTGATTGTGCTAAAGTGGAACTACTGCAGCTATACTTCAGGTTTAGTTGCAAAAACCTGGCAACCCTGCTCCCTTCTCCAAAGAGTGTGGAGCTTCAAGAGCTCATGCTTCCGGTGTTAAATTGACCGTGTTACTGACCTCACACATTGCTTCCAAGCACTATTTTTAACTACCATATTCCTATTCACGATCATTCTGGTAGCACACGAAGGCAGGATTAGTGAAAACAGGCAACATTAGCCTTACAGCCAAGAATCTCTTTTGGCCTCAAGATAGTGAAGTGTCTGACACGTGGACCCTTTGTTATTAAACTGGACCCTGTACTGTAGTGCAATGTAATACTTCACATTCTGTGCAATATTCTCTGTTTTAATATTCAGTGTAATATAGTTTGCTGCAGTTCTGCTTCTATTTATTTACTAGTACTGTTCATCACAATCAATTCAATTCTGTTAATACAGTAATGTAAATCTTGTAGGCTGCATATCCATAGTCCTTTATAATTCTTCTTCATATTTTATACCATATATTTATACTTTTTACATGCATATAGGCTACTTGCTCATTTACCAACTTCCATTATTATCTATATTCCTTTTAATGTCTTGATGTGCACATCAACTGTGGCACAATAATTGTCCCCCGGGTTATCAATATCAATAAAGATCAATAAAGTATTTCTGATTCTGATTTGAAGTTAGCCTATAGTAGTGTGCAGACTGGTTCATTAATTATTGAAGTGTTTCACATTTTGGAATAGCATGTCCATGTAGCCTACGATAAAACTGTCAGGGTTTTGCACTGTCACTTTCTTTTATGTTTGTTTCTTGTGTTTAGTGTCAGCACGTGGCCTTGTTAGTTATTTTCTCGGCCATGTACTCCTTTAGCCCCTCCTCCTTGTTTCCTCTTTACCACACCCTCTTGTTACCCTAGTTGGTCTAATTGTGCTCACCTGTCCCTCATGTATTTTCCTCCCTAATTATAGTGCACCTTACCCTTTTGTGTTTGCTGGTCCATTGTCATTCTCACCCACTCTGTCTGTGGTTGAATATGTGGCCGTGTCTGGTTGGTCTTGTGCCCTTGTTTTGTCTATTCCTTGTGATTCTATGTTCTTGTCTTGCTCCTTGGTTTAGAAATTTGTTTGTTCTTGTCCTTTGCTTTCATTTGTAATATTTCGTTTTCTAGTCTTGATTCTTGGTTTTGTTTGGTCAATCTCTTAAATTGGTTATCGTTGTTCTTGTTTTGTTTTTTTACTCTTATTAGTTCATTGGTTTTATATTTGTCTTGGATCTAACTTGTTTTTGTGGAGCTTTGTCCTGTCTAGTTTTTTGTTAAAGTTCCTGCCCTGGTTCTAGCAAGCCTGGCATCTGGTCTGTCTCCAGAGTCCGTGGTCAACAAGCTTCTGAGCTCTGCTCTATGGTGCCTTGTGTGGCCTTCTCTATCAGCTGGGTCTTGCTGCCCCCTCTGTTGCCCAAGTATTCTGACAGTTGTTTCCTGAAGCCTTCCCTAGCTGTTCTGTTTGAGTTCCTCTTGTGGTATCTGCTGTGTACTTCACTACCTCTTGTATCAGTCTGTCTTGTCAATAAAACCTTGTTATCTCTCACTGCAATTGGGTCCTCCTTCCTAGATCTCTGACAAAAACATCAGCAGAGGGTGTACTAGGCTTGGGTCAGGGTACCTCCGTTTGGCTGTATATATTCATGTGTATTTCCCATCCCTGCATGCTAGATAGTTGTTGTGTGCTATTGGATGCATTTTGTTACTGTTTATTGCCCGCCAGGTATCCATGGTAGTCACGTGACTGTAAAGTATGAATTGCGTGTTTACGTTAAATCACAACAACAAAGTTGTCAGGCGTCTGTCATCTGAGGAGATTTACATTACAAAGATTAACCAGGTGTTGTATTATGTATCATTGCAATTATTTGGTTTTGTTTAACTATGAAACATATGCTATAAAATATGAAGAATTATAAAGGACTATGGATGACACACACTGTACTTCTTACGTAATTCCTTATGACACACACACACGGGACAGTCCCGAAATTTGAAGCTTTGTCCCGCGTCCTGCAAGTCATAAGCAGTGTCCCGCATTTTAATTTTGTCTTCATTTTATTTCATCGTCCTTTAAATTACAATTTTACAATAAAAAAATGTTAATTAGAAAACACCAAACATGCGCAGCGCAGCCGTTATCATTGGTTCTAGCGGCTAGCCAGAGAAGGAAAATAAACACTGAGAAAAAAAAACCCTGGTGAAAGTGAACTACAGCTACACCTGCCAGGAGTTCTACACACACATAATGAATGAGAAGGCCCTACTCGAAGCTGCCAGATCAGACAAAAAAATATAAATTCAAGATGCACTGTAAGAACGCATTTAATCTTTCTAGTCTTTCCTAATGGAATTTTTTTGCTTATTTGGAAATGTGTTTTGTAGCGATTGGATTATTATTTTCACTTAATTATTTGGATTGAATAGACACGTGCTGTTAAAATATTTTTTTACTGATATTACTATTACTAAATATTAATATTTATTATTATTTATGTCAGCGCCGTCATTTACATTTTTATAAACCCTTTTAGCAATTTAAGACATGTTAACATCACTGCAAAAAGATATCTAATAAAAAAATCTATATTTATTCACCTAGTAGCCTATAATAATATAAATTTCTTTCCATCGTGTCCCGCATTGTCCCGCAAAATCAGGTCTGCTGACTTGCAACAGAGCAATAGCCAGGTGGTCACCCTAACACACACACACACTCACACACACACACAGCAGTGAGAAGTAAACACACACACACACACCCGGAGCAGTAAACACACACACACACACTCTCAAACACACACACACACACACAGCAGTGAGAAGTAAGCACACACACACCCGGAGCAATAAACACACACATACCCGGAGCAGTAAACACACACACACACCCGGAGCAGTAAACACACACACACACCCGGAGCAGTAAACACACACAACCGGAGCGGTAGACACACACACACACCTGGAGCAGTAAACACACATACACACCCGGAGCAGTAAACACACACACACCCGGAGCAGTAAACAAACACACACCCGGAGCAGTAAACACACACACATACAAACACACACACACACACACACACCCGGAGCAGTAAACATACACACACACACACTCTCTCTCTCTCTCACACACACACACAGCAGTGAGAAGTAAACACACACACACACGGAACAGTATACACACACACACCCGGAGCTGTGTGTGTGTGTGTGTGTGTGTTTACTGCTCTGGGTGTGTGTGTGTGTGTGTATGTTTATTGCTCGGTGGAGGTAGGCCTGGTGAAGGACCTGCTGGTGGCCGTACTGCTTGGAAGGGATTGGC
This sequence comes from Carassius auratus, assembly GCF_003368295.1. Taxonomy (NCBI): domain Eukaryota; kingdom Metazoa; phylum Chordata; class Actinopteri; order Cypriniformes; family Cyprinidae; genus Carassius; species Carassius auratus. Next base: position 1,561,348 of record NC_039261.1, read on the forward strand.
CCGGCTTCGAAAAGCTGCTTTCCACCGCTACTCAGCCTGCCAGCCCCAAGGGGAACGGTCGAAGACCGAGGTGTCCGCCTGGACCCTGCCGCCGACCGGCCCTGCTCGTCTCCGACAGTGGGAGAGAAGGTGAGGCCCCCTCCCAATCTACTAATCTGTTCTATGACGTGTACCAACAGGCCGCTGGAGGGGGCTCTTTCGCTAAGGAACAGCGGGAGGACGACCGACTCAAGCACTGTTGGAGTCAGGTGTGAGTCGTAGATGGAGAGGACATCTTCCCCCGGCCCCACCCTCTCCCACATTTTGTTGTAGAGAATGGTCTGCTGTATTGTGTCGCCCAGCGGAGGGGGGAGGAGAAAAAGTTACTAGTCGAGCCTCGAGCCAAGACTGAAACCATCCTAGAAACTGGCACATTCCCATCCCATGGCAGGACACCTCGCCGCAACCAACACCTCTCAACGCATCCGCGACCGCTTCCACTGGCCAGGCCTGGAGGCCGAGGTAAAGCGGTTCTGCCAAGCCAGCCCGACCTTTCAGGCCAGGTCGCCCAGGATTCCTCGCCCCAGCCCGCTCATCCCGTTGCCTATCATCGAGGTGCCCTTGCCGTTGGGGCCGTTGCCGAAGTCTGCCTGAGGGCATGAGCACATCCTGGTCATCATCGACTATGCCACCTGGTACCCAGAAGCAGTCCCCCTGCGGAAGGCCACTGCGAAGTCCATCGCCCAGGAGCTGTTTCTGCTGGCCAGCCGAGTCGGCCTCCCCTCGGAGATCCTGACTGACCAGGGAACCCCCTTCATGTCCCGGCTAATGGCGGACCTCTGCCGGCTGCTGTGGGTGAAGCAGTTGAGGACCACCGTCTATCACCCCCAAACCGATGGGCTCGTAGAGAGATTTAACCAGACCCTCAAGCAAATGCTCAGACGCATAGCGGCGGTGGACAAGCGGGATTGGGACCCCCTACATGCTCTTTGGGATCCGCGAAGTTCCTCAGGCCTCAACTGGCTTCACCCCCTTCGAGCTCCTGTTTGGCCGTCGACCTCGGGGCCTCTTGGACGTGGCACGGGAAGCTTGGGAGCAGCAGCCGGCCCCTCATCGTACCATCATTGAACACGTCCGGCAAATGAGGGAACGGATCGACCGAGTGATGCCGTTAGTCCGGGAACACCTCACCAGGGCCCAGCAGGCGACATCATTACGACCGGGCAGCCCAACCACGGGAGTTCCAACCGGGAGACCGCGTCATGGTCCTAGTCCCCAGCTCCGCATGCATTTCTGGCGTCCTGGAAAGGACCCTACTCAGTGGTGGAGAGGATTGGGCTGGTCATATACCGACAGCCGGAACGACGGCAGGCGGAGCAACTCTACCACATCAACCTCCTTAAGAATTGGATGTGGACCCGGGACCAAGTAGCTGCCCTGAGCCTCACCTAGCCCGTGGTTGTGGATGTCAACCCCCACTTCTCGGCTGCCCAGAAGACGGAGCTGCAGTACCTGGTCAGTCAGTTCCAGGATGTGTTCTCCTCTCAGCCCGGGCAGACCAACTTGCTTCAACACCACATCCAGACGCCCCCAGGAGTCGTCGTTAGGCAACGGCTCTACCGAGTCCCCGAGGCTCGTCGGCAGGCTATTGAGGAAAAGGTCCAACAAATGCTAAAGTTGGGGGTAATAGAACCATCCCGGAGTCCGTGATCCAGCCTCCATTGTGATGGTCCCAAAGCCGGATTGCACCCTCCGCTTTTGTAATGACTTCCGCCGCCTGAACGAAGTCTCTGAATTCGACGGGTACTCCATGCCTCGGGTTGACGAACTGCTGGACCGCCTAGGAAGGGCCCGGTACATCAGTACCCTGGACCTCACCAAGGGCTATTGGCAGGTACCGCTCTCCGAGGCTGCCAAGCCGAAGACCGCCTTCTCCACCCCCAGTGGCCATTGGCATAACTGGACCCTTCCCTTCGGCCTACACGGGGCCCCCGCGACGTTCCAGCGGATGACGGACATCCTCCTGCGGCCCCACCAGGCCTACGCGACCGCCTACCTGGATGACGTTGTGGTCCACTCCGAGGCATGGGACGAACATCTGGATCATCTGTGGAGGGTGCTCTCAGAGCTCCGGCGGGCTGGACTTACCGCCAACCCCCGAAAATGCCACCTTGCCCTCTCTGAGGCCAAGTATCTGGGCTTCCAAGTCGGCCGATGACTCATCCGGCGGCAAGACAAGAAAGTCGAGGCCATCCACACTGCCCCAAGACCCCGGACAAAGACCCCATCCTGCTGCCTCCGACACAGGACTGGGAGAGGTCCTCTCCCAAATTCAAGAAGGTGAGGAGCATCCGATCATTTACATCAGCAGGAAGCTGTCCCCTGCTGAGAGGGAGTATGCCGCCGTGGAGAAGGAAGCCCTGGCCATCAGGTGGGAAGTCCTGGAGCTCCGCAAGTTCCTACCTCCTGGGCCGCAAGTTCACCCTGGTAACCAACCACGCGCCCCCTACAGTGGATGGCCCATGCCAAGGACACCAATGCCAGGGTGACTCGCTGGTTCCTAGCGCTCCAGGACTTCCACTTTGAAGTTCGTCATCGAGCCGGGGCCGCCAACGCGAACGCAGATGGCCTCTCCCGGATCTGGACAAAAAAAAATCTAACAAGCTTTTGAGTCGCTATGTTTGGGGCCATTATTTTAGAGGGATTGTTCACGTACAGGTATTTACATGGATACACCATTTACGTATGTATTACTCTCCAAAATGGCGCTATAGGGGAGACGAATTGTTGAATAAAGTCGTTATTTTAGTTTTCTTTGCGAACAAAAAGTATTTTCATAGTATGGATAGGTTATTGGATACATGGATTATTTTAACAATCTTCTTTCTACGTTTCTGGACCTTGATTGTGTCTTCAAAAAGACTTCGCGAATGGTCAATGGAAGCTCAACCAGTGAGGTCTGCTCATGTCATGAAAGTACGTCTGAGCTTCTGAACTTTGTGAAGCTTTGGAAAATTTGGTTGCATGATCAATAAGGATAGAGATCTGGATATCAGTTGCTGCAGAACCGAACTGTTCACTGATGTTGTGTGATGCAGGGACAGCGTGTCACTCATGGATGTGTCTGATCTCAGGCCAGAGTCTCCATATCCACTGATTACACACACAAGTCAAGTCAAGTCACCTTTATTTATATAGCGCTTTAAACAAAATACATTGCGTCAAAGCAACTGAACAACATTCATTAGGAAAACAGTGTGTCAATAATGCAAAATTATAGTTAAAGACAGTTCATTATTGAATTCAGTTATAACCACTGTCCACTTTACTAGTATGCAGTTATACATATCTGAATAATAGGAGGGGCCCACCAACTAAGAACATATTACTACAAAATCTTAGTATGTTCCCCAGTGTATAACCACAAACAATAAAGACAGGAATTAACTTTTTATACCTTTATATACATTTAGGAAACAGAAGAAATAAACTAAACAACTGCATTTATAAGAAAATTAATTGAAATGAAACCAGATCAAAAAATGAAAGCAGAATCCACACAGAAAGTCTGTAAAGAAATACTTAATCAATAGAAAAATAATGACAAATGAAAATGAATAGTAACAGAATATCAAATAAAAAAAATAAAATAAAACTAATCAGTTCAGTTTTTAGGATGACGTCCAAAGTCCTTCAAGTGCTCTTCCAGTAATCCAAGGAAATCCACCAAAAAAGAAACTAGATAGCCCACAGTCACATTCATGTATTTAGGATACTTGAGAATCCACAAGGTCATGCAGTGAGATCAATCCATTGATTAGAAACTACTTTATGTCCATTTCAGTTGAGCCTTAGCATCTCAAAATATAAAGTAACATAAAGAGTCCATATGATTGAACTGGAAACAAAGTTTCTCAATCAGGACTCCAATGAGTGTTGCAGGAGGTGCTTGGATAAAACCATGCTTCCCTCTTCCAAACAAACTGACTTCTTCTATACTACTACCCTTTTTAAATACAAGAGGTTCTAGCGCTCATGCGCCCCCTAGTGGTGAGTATGAAAAAATACCAAAGTAACAGATAATACTGTTACACAGTGATGTCATCTCTGTTCAGTTGAAATAGTGTCTGTGCATTTATTTGCAATCAAGTCAACGATATCGCTGTAGATGAATTGACCCCTACTAAGCAAGCCAGAGGTGACAACGGCAAGGAACCGAAACTCCATCGGTGACAGAATGGAGAAAAAAACCTTGGGAGAAACCAGGCTCAGTTGGGGGCCAGTTCTCCTCTGACCAGACGAAACCAGAAGTTCAATTCCAGGCTGCAGCAAAGTCAGATTGTGCAGAAGAATCATCTGTTTCCTGTGGTCTTGTCCTGGTGGTCCTCTGAGACAAGGTCTTTACAGGGGATCTGTATCTGGGGCTCTAGTTGTCCTGGTCTCCGCTGTCTACACACACTAGTGCACAGTTAGCTGTGGTTTTAATAAGAATTTGTTGTTCTAGGTGAATGATTATTGGTGCGTCGACTTTATAAGGTCTTTAATTCAATTCAATTCAAGTTTATTTGTATAGCGCATTTTACAATACGAATCGTTACAAAGTAACTTTACAGAAAATTATGTTTCTACAATATTTAGTAGTAGCTTATGGTGGTGACTGTCAGTTTGTGCACGTTTGACAGGATTTTTAGAAAAAATTAATACAAGACGTAGTCAGCTAGATGATGAACATTATTAATATTATTAATTAATAATTGTTATATGATCCAGTCACACTTGTAGCAATATTTGTTAGTTCTGTTTGTTGATTCAGGGTTAGCATCATCTGAGGTCCTCTGAGGGTCAGCATCATCTCTTCTCAGGTGTTCTGGATCCAGACTGGAGCTTGTGTAAATCCTAGTTACCCCGTTGCAAAACATAGAAACAAAATAGAGACATCATTAGCATAGCTGCTGATCCAACAAACTAAAATTAATTTAACCCAAGCTAATGAATAAAAATGCACATTTGATCAGATGCAACTACACTCACAATTTAAAAGATACATTATTCGAATGCTTGGCGAAAGAGATGTGTTTTTAATCTAGATTTAAACAGAGAGAGTGTGAATTTCTGTCTAATATGACACCCAGATTTCTGACTGTAGAGGAAGTAACAGTACATCCGTCTAGTTGCAGATTGAAATCTACAAGATTCTGTGTAGTGTTTTTTGGTCCAATAATTAATATTTCTGTCTTATCTGAATTTAATTGGAGAAAATTATTTGTCATCCAATCTTTTACATTTTTAACACACTCTGTTAGCTTAGATAATTGGGATGATGCCTGAACCCCGAACATTATCAGGAAGGCTATTCCAGAGTTTGGGAGCCAAATGTGAAAAAGCTCTACCTCCTTTAGTGGACTTTGCTATCCTAGGAACTACCAAAAGTCCAGCGTTTTGTGACCTTAGGGTGTGTGATGGGTTGTAGTGTGGTAGAAGGCTAGTTAGGTACGCAGGAGCTAAACCATTTAGGGCCTTATAGGTAAGTAATGATAATTTGTAACTGATACAGAACTTAATAGGTAGCCAGTACAGAGACTGTAAAATTGGGGTAATATGATCATTTTTCTTGACCTGGTTAGGACTCTAGCTGCTGTATTTTGGACTACCAGTAGCTTGTTTATTGACGAAGCAGGACAACCACCTAGAAGTGCATTACAATAGTCTAGTCTAGAGGTCATGAATGCATGCTTTTCTGCATCAGAAACGGATAACTTGTTTCGTAGCTTGGCAATGTTTCTAAGATGGAAGAATGCAGTTTTTGTAACATTGGAAATATGACTTTCAAAAGACAAATTTCTGTCTAATATGACACCCAGATTTCTGACTGTAGAGGAAGTAACAGTACATCCGTCTAGTTGCAGATTGAAATCTACAAGATTCTGTGTAGTGTTTTTTGGTCCAATAATTAATATTTCTGTCTTATCTGAATTTAATTGGAGAAAATTATTTGTCATCCAATCTTTTACATTTTTAACACACTCTGTTAGCTTAGATAATTGGGATGTTTCATCTGGTCTCGTTGAGATATATAGCTGAGTATCATTCACATAACAGTGGAAGCTAATTGCGTATTTTCTAATAATATTACCAAGGTGCAACATATATATTGAAAATAGAAGGGGACCTAGGACGGATCCTTGTGGCACTCCATATTTCACTGATGATAAATGAGATGACTCCCCATTTAAGTAAACAAAATGGTAGCGATCAGACAGGTAGGATCTACACCATCTTAGAGCCTGCCCTTGAATACCTGTATAGTTTTGTAATCGATCTATGAGTATGTCATGATCTATGGTGTCGAACGCAGCACTAAGATCAAGTAAGACTAGAAATTAGATGCAGCCTTGATCTGACGCAAGAAGCAGGTCATTTGTAATTTTAACAAGTGCAGTTTCTGTGCTATGGTGGGGCCTGAAACCTGACTGAAATTCTTCATACAGATAATTTTTATGCAGGAAGTGCTCAATTGAGCAGACACAACTTTTTCAAAAAATTTTGACATAAATGGAAGATTTGAAATAGGCCTATAATTTGCCAGTACACTAGGATCTAGTTTTGGTTTCTTAATAAGAGGCTTGTTAACTGCCGGCTTGAATGGTTTTGGGACGTGACCTAAAGATAACGATGAGTTAATGATATTGAGAAGCGGTTCTTCGGCTACAGGTAACAACTCTTTCAGTAATTTAGTGGGTACAGGATCTAATAAACATGTTGTTGGTTTAGATACAGTAATAAGTTTATTTAGCTCTTCCTGTCCTATATTTGTAAAGCACTGTAATTTATCTTATCTTTGGGTGCGATGGATGAAACTGAAGTGTTAGACGCTGTAGAATCTACATCCGCTATTATATTTCTAATGTTATCTATTTTATCAGTGAAGAAATTCATAAAGTCATTACTATTAAAAGTTGGTGGAATATTTGAATCAGGTGGAGTCTGGTAATTTGTTAATTTAGTCACTGTGCTAAATAAAAACCTTGGATTGTTTTGGTTATTTTCAATGAGTTTGTGTATATGCTCTGCCCTAGCAGTTTTTAGAGCCTGTCTATAGCTGGACATACTGTTTTTCCATGCAATTCTAAAAACTTCTAAGTTAGTTTTTCTCCATTTGCGTTCAAGACTACAAGTTTCTTTCTTGAGAGAGTGAGTATTACTGTTATACCATGGTACAGTACGTTTTTCTCCAACCTTTTTCAATTTGATGGGGGCAATAGCTTCTAATGTATTAGAGAAAATAGTGCCCATGTTGTCAGTAATTTTGTCTAATTCATGTGTATTTTTGGGTACAAATAGCAGTTGAGATAGATCAGGCAGGTTATTTGCGAATCTTTCTTTGGTGGCTGGAACAATAGTTCTGCCCAGACGGTATCACTGAGACATATAGTTAATATCAGTTATACACAGCATGCACGATAAAAGGAAATGGTCTGTAATATCATCACTTTGAGGTACAATATCTATAGCAGTAAGATCGATTCCATGCGATATCATTAAATCTAGTGTATGATTAAAACGATGAGTGGGCCCGGTGACATTTTGCTTGACTGCAAAAGAGTTTATTAGGTCAGTAAACGCAAGTAATAATGTATCATTTGCATTATCAACGTGAATATTAAAATCTCCCATGATTAGTGCCTTATCAACTGTAACTAGAAGGTCTGAGAGGAAGATAGATGCTCTCACACATTGCTGGATTCCTTCTGCTCATATGAAACAGCCACACCATCCTGAAGAACATGATCCAAGTCCACAACCTCTTGCTGGATGTCTATACAGAAGATGTTTTCTTCCCTCTCTATATGGAATCAGACACCTGTATGTTTTGCATGATAGAAAATGATCAAAGGGACTGAAAACCCCAGACATTGCCTATGCACAAAGCCCCACGCTGCAGCTGAATGGAGAAGTTGGCATTACAGTAATGAGATCTTCCATACTTGAGTCGTGACATCAGCCTCATCACGTGCAATTATGTCATGAGGCTTTTAATCTGTCAGATTTAATCTGTCACAGTTGATGTTTTCCAGCTGCAAACTGTGCCAAAGTCACAATCACTCATTTCCAAATGAAGTATATTTACAGTATTGTTCAAAATAATAGCAGTACAATGTGACTAACCAGAATAATCAAGGTTTTTCGTATATTTTTTTATTGCTACGTGGCAAACAAGTTACCAGTAGGTTCAGTAGATTCTCAGAAAACAAATGAGACCCAGCATTCATGATATGCACGCTCTTAAGGCTGTGCAATTGGGCAATTAGTTGAATTAGTTGAAAGGGGTGTGTTCAAAAAAATAGCAGTGTGGCATTCAATCACTGAGGTCATCAATTTTGTGAAGAAACAGGTGTGAATCAGGTGGCCCCTATTTAAGGATGAAGCCAACACTTGTTGAACATGCATTTGAAAGCTGAGGAAAATGGGTCGTTCAAGACATTGTTCAGAAGAACAGCGTACTTTGATTAAAAAGTTGATTAGAGAGGGGAAAACCTATAAAGAGGTGCAAAAAATGATAGGCTGTTCAGCTAAAATGATCTCCAATGCCTTAAAATGGAGAGCAAAACCAGAGAGACGTGGAAGAAAACGGAAGACAACCATCAAAATGGATAGAAGAATAACCAGAATGGCAAAGGCTCAGCCAATGATCACCTCCAGGATGATCAAAGACAGTCTGGAGTTACCTGTAAGTACTGTGACAGTTAGAAGACGTCTGTGTGAAGCTAATCTATTTTCAAGAATCCCCCGCAAAGTCCCTCTGTTAAAAAAAAGGCATGTGCAGAAGAGGTTACAATTTGCCAAAGAACACATCAACTGGCCTAAAGAGAAATGGAGGAACATTTTGTGGACTGATGAGTATAAAATTGTTCTTTATGGGTCCAAGGGCCACAGGCAGTTTGTGAGACGACCCCCAAACTCTGAATTCAAGCCACAGTACACAGTGAAGACAGTGAAGCATGGAGGTGCAAGCATCATGATATGGGCATGTTTCTCCTACTATGGTGTTGGGCCTATTTATCGCATACCAGGGATCATGGATCAGTTTGCATATGTTAAAATACTTGAAGAGGTCATGTTGCCCTATGCTGAAGAGGACATGCCCTTGAAATGGTTGTTTCAACAAGACAATGACCCAAAACACACTAGTAAACGGGCAAAGTCTTGGTTCCAAACCAACAAAATTAATGTTATGGAGTGGCCAGCCCAATCTCCAGACCTTAATCCAATTGAGAACTTGTGGGGTGATATCAAAAATGCTGTTTCTGAAGCAAAACCAAGAAATGTGAATGAATTGTGGAATGTTGTTAAAGAATCATGGAGTGGAATAACAGCTGAGAGGTGCCACAAGTTGGTTGACTCCATGCCACACAGATGTCAAGCAGTTTTAAAAAACTGTGGTCATACAACTAAATATTAGTTTAGTGATTCACAGGATTGCTAAATCCCAGAAAAAAAAAATGTTTGTACAAAATAGTTTTGAGTTTGTACAGTCAAAGGTAGACACTGCTATTTTTTTGAACACACCCCTTTCAACTAATTGCCCAATTGCACAGCCTTAAGAGCGTGCATATCATGAATGCTGGGTCTCATTTGTTTTCTGAGAATCTACTGAACCTACTGGTAACTTGTTTGCCACTTAGCAATAAAAAATATACTAAAAACCTTGATTATTCTGGTTAGTCACATTGTACTGCTATTATTTTGAACAAAACTGTATACAGTAGTAGATATGTTTCTAAAGGTTCTTAAACCGGTTAACTGGCCATGTGAAATTTGGTGTTTCCACATTACAGTCTCGCTCTCTCTCCCTCACACACACACACACTGGTTCTTAAGGTTTATGGGAACTTTAATTAGGCATAACTGATGGACTGAAATCAGTTCTGAAATGAATAAATCCTTACCTAGTATGATCTCTAGCGCCTTTTTTCTGCAGGAAATCGAATCATGTTTTTCTACTTGTTTTCAGATAATTTGCATATGCAAACCTGGCAGAGAGGGAAGACTACAAGAAGAAAAAAAAACATGACACACTGAAACAACACTTATAAACTGTCTGACAGTAAAGAGAGAAACTGCACCCTGATATATAGATGTGTCAAATATTTCCATCAATTCTAAACCATTTTCATATTTCTGGTTATGATGGGGGAAATTAAGAGCAACTGAAGAGCCCAAGAGCAAGACAAAGGAGATTGACGATCATGTTTAATCGTGCTGAACGCTCTTCTCTTGCTTTCTCGTGGCTCCTCCAAAAGAAATGCTGCAGTCACTCACTACAAACTATTTATCAAATTTATTTTCTCTTCTACAAATAAAGACAGTAGTTCAAAATTCTCATACAGACCGGGAGAGAAAATGGGAAACACTTCCCTCAAGTGTTTCCCTAATGAAAGCTCATTTAAATAAAGTAAAAAAAAAAACAGGTTTACATTTCATACAACATCTCTCCATCACAGAAAACTGAAGCATGCAAGAGCAGGTCATCATGGGCCAGTTTCAGACACACAGATCATCATCATCATCATCATCACAGACGGACGGAGCTAGATTTGAACAGAAGCCATGAAGATCAGAGGCTATAAGAAACACATCTTCAATGAGAGAAAAGCAGTTCTGGCAAAGGACTCCGCTCTGCTTCTGAACACAAGACAACTGAACCGATATCAGCCGCTGGTACATCACAACTCCTTCACTAATCAAAACTAAGTATTTACAACAGTCCCTTGAGTTAAATGAGGCATGAGTGGAGACGTTAGCGGTTCGGGACACAAGCAGCCACACATTCAAGACGCAAGGAGATCCTGTGACAGCCTAAAATCTTATTATTTAGGTCAAAAATGATCTCTGCCATCAGGTTCAGTGACAAAAAGAGAAACCAGCAGCTTCATACTGGACCTGACAGAGCACAGTATATACATATGCAGAAATGCATGACTGTGATGGACAAGAATACATACAAAATCATTAAATTATTTTCAAATGTACATTTATAAATCACACATCCAATAGAAGCACATTGTTTTTAAATAATCTCAATAAAAATCTGTAAAAAAAAAGAATAATAATAATAAAAGAAAGAAAAAAAACAATGTATGTATAAAAAGTGACAGATGACAGCGGAACAAACACAGCCGCGCTAACAGGAGGAGAAGGAAGTGGAAAGAGGTCTCAGTGGGATCCGCTCTGGCTGATGAAGTAACCCGCGCTCCTCCGTCTCTGCAGGGGCTGGGGCCGGCTGCGCAGGGAGCTGTGGTTGCTGTGGTGGTGAGGGGGCGGGGCAGGGGGCGGGGCTCTGAGGGAGGGCGGGACTACAGACGACTTGATTGGGATGATCCGGGTATCCATCACCTCACAGTCCACCTGCATCATCATCTCATAGCCGCCCTGAGACGAGTTATACACCGAATCTACACACACGGGACACATTACTCATTCACTCACCCTCACGTCATTCCAAACAACACTCAACTAGAGCTGCATCACGATCCTGGACACTTTTCATTTTCTTGCATTGGTAACAATTTCAGATGTCAAGAGTTTCAGAAGTTTTTCCTTAAATCAAACCATTTTCTGCCGAGTGGTTAAACTGATCAACCTGGCAACCGTGCGCATGTGATTTCTCTGCCAACATGTGAACATGTGTTCAGTGACCTCTGCGGAGAGATTCTGCTCAAACAGCAGCGTTTCGTAGCCAGTCTGTTTGCTTTCACACAGACCTTTGTGCGGTTTACCACACACAAATTCAATGACAATCTATGTGGTTAATAAACTTGATCCATGTTTTTAGGAAGATGATCAAGATCAAGGGCCCTACTTTCAGGATCTAAGTGTACAGTCTAAAGCACACGGTGCAGGTGCACTTAAGGCATGTCCAAATCCTCTTTTGCTAGTTTGACTTCATGAGTAATGGGTGTAATGTGCAATAAACCTGAACTCAGAGCGTCATCTCCCAGTTGCACTCGTGCCATGACGGATTCACTATTTACATTTGACTGAATGCTTCTCCATCTATCCTTTCATTTTTAATATCTGGCTTGTTTGTGTGTGCTGCTGCGTCTGTAATAACCTGTCTATATGAAATCATTTACATTTTGCAGATTCTGAAAGGTGGATGTAAAGGTTTTCCATTCCTGGATTCTGATTGGTCAGCAGCAGTGTTTTATTGCCGATACAGCACAGTTATGAGCACTTCACCCAACGGTTCTGTGGATCACTCTACTAAACGCTTCTCAAGCCCACATATGCTGCCTACACTTTCCCCAAGAGAGGAGGGATATTTCTGTAGTTATTCGTTTTCTGTTTCAGGTATGATTCTGTATGTCTATCAGTTTATAATGTAAAACTCGCACCGGGCAGCGAATCGCTCTGTTTTAAAACTCAAAGACTGAAAACAGACATTTCCTCATGCTAAAAGACAAGTAAATGTATGTGTGAGAAAATATCACATATGGTGTTCAAATAAATGACACCGCGGATGATAGAGCTCCTATTCTCGGTTTTTATTTAAGCTTTAGATGAGGCATGTTCAGAATACTCTTGCGGTTTACGCTTGCTGTCAGGAACTATTTTTTAGCAGAAGGACAGCATTTAACGAACTTGCTTGGAAACAAGGTAACATTTCAATACATACATTTCTGGTTAATGTTTTTTATTGGTGGTAACGGTTTTATAAAAGCGTTAATGTACTCCAGGCCGTGCTGGATCACGACTGAAGGAGATGCAGTCACTCCGCCTCACCCTGTGCCTAACATCACCCCTAGACGGGATTTATTCACCATACAGGGGTGCGTTTCCCAAAACCTGTTAGCAACTTAGTTGGTTGGCAATGGGAAATTGCATTGCAACCAACAAAGTTGATAACTTAGTTTGCAACCATGGTTTTGGGAAACGCACGCCAGCACGTTCTGGAGTACATTATTGCTTTCTTATGCAGCTGAAATGACTAAACTCACCGTTGATGGCCATGGCAGGCATGACCAGAGACATCTTGGGCCGAGTGGTTTTATTGTGGCTGATGGCGGGTAACAGCAGGTGATCCTGCAGGAGTCAGGGATGAGAGAGAGAGTGAGAGAGAGAGAGCGAGAGATGAGCGTGTCTGTGTGTGCTCCTCCGGCTCTCTTACCCGTCTGAATGACACCACATAGAAAGTGTCCTCGCGCCGGTCGATAGCGTCCAGGAAGTCGTCGTGGCTGATCTCGGGCCCGGGCAGCACCTGCAGCTGACTGCCAGGACACACCAGGAACATATGAATCACACTGAACATTTGCAGCACCCGTTTCACTCCGAGGCGCGCTCTGTGCTCACCTTTCGATGGAGCGATGAGCCTGAACTGGAAGGTACCTGGAGAAGTTGGTCTTTCTGTGCGGAGCTTTCTGCTGATGAGAGGGAAACACGTGTGGTCTAGTGCTGCCATCGCATCCAAAATAAAAGGTTTTGTTCATATACTGTGCGTGTGCATACTGTGTATATGTATTATGTATATATAGATACATTTTGAAAATATTTACATACATAATTTATATCACGTATAAACATTTAATATAAAAACATTATATAAAATATAAATGCATGTGTATATCTACATAATACACACACAGTGCACACACATTGTGTAAACAATAACTTTGCGATTGAGATCATAAACACAGCACTGATGTGTCACTGTGGGGCAGCTCATCTCTGGAGCATGCACCAAACGCTGCTCTACTTCCTGAACCGCTCTGGACTGTGAGGCTTTGAGGGGATTGAGGGGAGTCTGTATGATACCAGAAAGCTGTGGTCTCACACCTGAGCTATTTTAGTCTTCTTCACCCCCTTGGCCTTTCCATCAGACTTCCTGTTGATCTGATGGCGATGGACCCAGCCACGCAGCTCATCTGCCAACCTGACGCAGAAACAGAGAGAGTGAACCGATCTCAGATGTGACCGCTACAGGAGAATAAAATGTGCTGTCCCTTAAAAAGACTAGCAACAGGGAAATTAAGAAGAAAGAACTCAACACATTACTTCAAAAGTCTCAAAAGTCTGGTCACACCCACTCATTCTTTGGGATCATGATTTTAAAGAATAGTAATTTAATAAAAAAAAGATTTCATCTGTGTCCTGCAGCACAGAAGCAGAAATCATCTGTGTCATCAGTAGCACACGGAGCAATAGACAACAATACATTGTAGGAGTCAAAATGATCAATTTCTCTTTTAAGCCAAAAATCATTAGGATATTAAGTAAAGATCATGTTCATGAAGATATTTAGTAAAATTTCCTAGTATAAATTTATCAAAACTTCATGTTTGATTAGTAATATGCATTGCTAAGAATTCATCTGAACAACTTTAAAGATGATTTTCTCAATATTTAGATTTTTCTGCTCCCTCAGATTCCAGATTTTCAAATAGTTGTGTCTCAGACAGATATTGTCCTCCGAACAAACCACACATCACTGGAGAGATCATTTATTCAGCTTCAGATGATGCAGAAACATTTATAGAAATAAAAAAGGACCCTTAAAGCTGGTTTTGTGCTCCAGAGTCAGATATACGTAAGAATGGTAAACTCGGTCACTGGTAGTGTGATCAGAAGATTGATTTACTGTCTGGATAATGAATGATGTGTGTATGTGTCCAGGAAGCACTGACCTGACGGACTCGGAGCGGTTGAACTGTCTGCAGTCAGAGAAGTATCGGTCTATGTCCTCCAGGAGCAGGTCTTTGACGTCACTGAACACACCGCTCTGATTCCTGCAGGACGAACACGCCAGCTCTGAGTGAGTGTGTGTGTGTGTGTGTGTGTGTGACTCTGGACGGTCATCTCACCTGAACTGATACGAGGCAGCAGCTTTCTTGTCCAGCTCTCCTTTGCCCCAGCGCTCTTCTTCCTCTCGGTCTGTCCGTCTCTCGCTCGCTCGTCTCCGACTCGGCTCCTGAGACGTCTCAAACTCTAACAGACGTCTTCCTGTCAGCGGAGCAGCTTCCTGCAGTCCAGCGTCCAGCGTCCTGTCTCTCAAACTGCAGGAGAGACACAGCATGACACAAACGGCCGCTGATAAGGCTGACCGGCGGCTGACGCAGACCTCAGATTTATATATGAAACAAGACTTCAAACAACCTTTGTGGAAATAAAATATTAAGATCCACATCACGGGTGAAATGTTCCATCGTCATTCAGCCTAACAGTCGTATTGGTGTACAAATGAAATATGTTACTGAAGATGTATTATATTTTAAATAACTGAACACTTCTTGCTGAAAACTGGGTAAAACTAGTACTGTGACATATTATGGGGCTTGAAAATCCCTCTTGATCTTTGACCCATATGTGTGTCTGAATATGTCAAGCAGCCCAGTTATTCCAGCGATTCAGTCCAATACCGTTTCGTTTTCATCAGCAGTATTATTCCTCTTTTGCCGTGTTATAAGCCAGGCTTCGGATGCTTACACTTTTGCATTTGTGATCTTGTTTTCACCCTTTCCAAGAAGACAAATTAGTCTGTTTTGCTTACATCTATGCACCTTTTCATTTTAAGACCAAAGTAAATGATGGATTCATTATGAAATAATAATGAACACCAACATGTTCAACTTCTCTGGTTTCAGAAGCAAAGATCATTTGCTCAAAATTCCTGCTATTTGTGCGGCGCAGTATAAAGCAGGCTTTGACCTCTCTGTTTGGAGTGTGTTGGTGTACCTGACGGGGCCGAAGGTGATGAAGAGGAGCAGAGCCATCACACACAGCGCTCCCTTGTTGCTGCCGGACTCAGGGGTCTGTTTGGGATAGCACACAGTTAGACACAGCATGGAAAGCTCTGTAAGTGTGCAGTGTCAGCGTCTGACCTCTCTCCCGGCGAGCCGCAGCCGCAGCGCTTGGTTCTCTCTGCGCAGACGCTCGTTCTCCTGCTGCGCCTCCCGAAGCTGCGCCTCCAGGTTCTGCAGGTACTCCTTCTTCTTCTTGCGGCTCTGACAGGCCGACTCCCGGTTCTTGATCATACGCTGCTGCCTCTTCAAAACCTTCATCTGAGGAGCAGACGAGTGCATTCACCGTCACTGCATCAAAGGGTGATCGGTGACCCGCGCTGCTCAAACCAGTCAGAATAAGCAAACGGTGCCTAAAAATGGCTTTATTAAAATACCTTCAAAATGATGTGACTTGTTGGAATCAGACGCTTCAGGCGTTTGACGGCGCTAGAGTCAGCAGTGTTGATTTTAATATAAATGCTAAAGAGTTAAAGTCTTCTGTAGATCCAAATCAAAACCAAGCAATGTTGCATATTTTCCTCAATAATAATTACTTTACGATTAAATCACAGGAGAGCTTTTTATTGTTTTTATCTTTGTTGTTAAAAATAAGAGCAAAGATGCTTCTTAACTTTTCTTTCAATGTTTGATCAGCATTGAGACAGATCTATATGAAGAGACTAATAAAACTAAACGTTCATGTAAGACATAACGGATTATGTTTGTGTGAATCTCACCCAGACAGTTCACAATACTGTATCTTTCTACATTTACTTTATGTAATGCTTGGCAAATGTCAGTCAGCACGATGATTTTGTTTTCATCAGCGTGGCTTTGAAAATCATATTTCACGGTTTGGACTGGTGTCCACGTTCTCTCTTCTGAACAGAAATCCTGTTGGACAGCAAGCAGAAGATCTGATTATCTGATGAAGTCACTCACGTTGATGTCCGCGCAGCCGTGTCCGGGCAGACTGGACGCTGAGATGATGGGTTTACTGGGGCAGTGAGGCATGCTGGGAGACAGAGGCTCCATCTTAACAACAGCGGGAGCAGAGGCCAGACACACTGCAGGAGACAGACATAACATGTGCTTATCATTTCTGGCTCCCATCATGCTTTGCTTCAGAGTCTGTATGGATTAATTTAAATCGTCGTTTAAATTAATGATCAATTAATTGATTATTCGTTAATCTTAACGCTGCTAAATGCATCTATTGCAGCCACGCAGTGACCGGGATGACAGGATGACCTCTGTAAATGGTTTCGTGGTGCTCCTTTTTTAAGACAAAATTACAATGTTTTCAACTGACATTATGGCATTTATTAAAATAAAATTAAATATAATTGGTATTAATAAAAATGCCAGACATAACTGTGGTGCATGTGGCTGTGCTGCAGCAAAACACACTGTTGCTCACATTAAATGTTTTTATGTGATTATTATGACCAGTAATTAATTTGATCCTGCTGGATTCTGTTCTGGAAAATATCAGATTTATATAAACAGAAGATTTGTGCTCCTGTAAAATGAAGCAAACAAACAGAAAAGGCGGTCATCCTTTTCTTTCCATGAACTTACAGCGCATCGCCACACTTCTGTTTTAAATCCCTTATCTTAATTTATTATTTATTGATTGTGTTTATGGGCTGCAGGTTAACGTGTTAAATCAATATTCATTTCCACATGATTTACCTTTATTCAACAGCACTCTGTCCGTTGGCATTGAACTTTCAGCATCGTAACTTTGCAGACACGGTTTATGCTCAAACAGTGATATTACACACTAACTACTGTTAATAAACCACCCCTTTAAGAAGAGGCCGGACCAAAGCATGTCAAGACCATCTCTGTGAGCAGTCTTTGTGTCTGCTGCTGCAGTGATGGTCTCTCCGAGGCAGTGGTCTCCTCCTCTGGGAGGCGTTATGGTCTCACCATCTGGGACGGGGACAGGGAGCGGGACGCTCTGCAGGAGGAGAGCTGGGGCTGGACTGCTGCTCTGAGCCACACACACCGGTTTGGGCTGGATCAGAGGCTTACTGCACACAATACTGCTGGCCTTCAGCGTCGCAGCGGAGGAGAGCCCTGAACACACACACACACACACACACGCTAAACGTTAGCTCTGGTCATTACTGACAGAAGACATCACATTCAGTACACACACAAGAACCAATGACACGTGGCACCCAGAGGCTTGGCAGACAGTCTTCAGTGTGTGAATCTGAACAGACATCAAGTCAAACAAGCTTCTTTTAAGACACGGAGTCTAACAGCTCACTCTACGGAGACAATCAGATCAAATATTCCTCAAGTGCCTTCAGGGTTTTCATTTGCAGAACATTTATTTCCTGCAGCATTTGCTCTTGCAGAAGATTCAAATAAATCTGAGAGAACACGTCAGTCGAGAGGAACAGGAACAGAGACGGAGAGTCGTGTTACCCAGAACAGCCTCTGACACCGGAGAGAGTCACCGGTCCTGTTTGCTCACTCTAAACCTGCAGCGGCCAGTGTGTGTGTGTGTGTGTGTGTGTGTGAGCACACCTGTGCAGTGTGTGTCCAGGCTGCTGAGGGTGTGTGTGTGTGTGGTCCGGGGCTGATGTGGGGCGCTCACACTGGCCAGCGCTGGCAGCAGCACGTCTCCACACATGTGCGGTGGAGTGGGGGGGTTCTCACTCTTCACGGTCACCTGAGAACACACGTGAGGACAGGAAGAGTCCTGATGTTTGATCAGCTGCTCTGAAGACAGCACGAGCAAACACCACCAACGGCAGCAAGCAGAGATGCACACTCTTACTGTACACACACACACACACCTGAGGATCGGGGACAGAGGGGACGGAGCTGTCAGAGCCCAGAGACGACACAGGCGATGGAGGTTCGGTCTTCACCTGGAAAACTACAACACACACACACACACACACACCTTACTCATGCCTTCCACCAGAGCTTCATCTGAAACAAGACTGTGGCAAAACTCACGCTCTGAAAACCTAATCATCTACAGCCATTATAATGCATTAACGTATAATAATAATAATAATAATAATAATAATCCTGACCAGATCCTATTTACACACAACACGAGATGGTCAGCATGCAGACAGGGTCACTTACACATGTCCACTGGCAGAGGTTGTGTTATCGTCATGTCATGCTTCAGGACTGACGCTTCACCTACAGAGAGAGACACAGCACACACAGTGAGAGAGCAGGTATTCCTCATCAAATAGAGGAACACAGCCTGGGAGGCAGGGGCCGTTCCTGAGCATTTAATCATTAAACACTGATGTTTGCAGGTCAGAGTCCTTCTGGAAAACTGCACACGCTGCGTTCATCACAAACACATTACTGCATGTCCGAGTGTTCAACAGATTCATCACATAACCAAGTGAAGACATTTCTGAAGATAAACTCCAAGAATTTCATAAGAATGTTCCTGAGTGGAATTCCTGAAACATTCTCAAGTTTTGAATAAAAGGTGGCTCTTGCGGAGGATTGGTGGACTCGATCTGTTCATTATTCTGTGTGGTACAACCGTCCTGTTCATGGTGTTCATGAGCTAATAATGCCTGAGACTGTCATATTTAACAGCACAATTTTACGGGACTCTGTAGAGTGCTGTTGAATTTCTCTGATCTTCTAATACCGTCTCTGCTAATGAAGTGACATTATAAAGCAGTGTCCCACCTGTGGAGTTGTGCTCCAGGTTCTTCCAGGGTGAAGTAGGGTCATCAGGGTCCAGCGTGAGGACCAGGTCACTGTCCAGCTGACAGACAGACAGACACATTCAGAGCATCATCATTCACTTCTGGCAATAAGATGTAGTAGCTGTTGAGTCTATTTGTGACCCTGGAGATCTATATATGATCTGAAAGATTAATAAATCATCTCTCCAGTGATGTCTGGTTTGTTAGCAAGACGATATTTGTCTGAGACATAACTATTTGAAAATCTGGAATCTGAGGGAGCAAAAAATTGAGGAAATCATATTTAAAGTTGTCCAAATGAATACTTAGCCATGCATATTACTAATCAAAAAAAAAGTTTTGACATTTATGGTAATAAATGTACAAAATATCTCTGTGGAACACGATCTTTACTTAATACCCTAATGATTTTTGGCATTAATAAAATGTCTGTGTGTGTGTGTATGTGTATGCGTCCGTGTGTGTGTGTGTGTGTGTGTGTGGTGAACCTACCGATGTGTCATATTTCAGTTCTCCGGTGAAGTCCTCCTCCATATCCTCACACTGGTACAGACAGGCATCTGACGGACACAGACAGAGAGTGTAAGTGTGAGAGGAAGGGAACGGGATGCTAGAGAGCCAGAGGATGACCAGTGTACACATCCTTCTCACACATGTACACACACTGCTCTTCAAGCACAGAGCATGAACATCCTCACGGTCCTCAGTGTGTGAAGACATCTCAGAAACTACAGTCACAGCTGGGAAGGGTTTGAGGAAACAGAAGATGCTGGAAAACCAAAGCAAGAACTGCTCGAGACAAACAAGAAACTCACAACCTACTCTCACAACACAGTCGACTCACAGTTTTCAAGGCTATGTCACTGTTTCGTAAAGACTGCTAACGTTATTTGTTTTTGAGCGGAGCTGAAATTGAGTCTTGTGAGAGAGATCAGTCTCCTCCAGCTGCTGCTGCTTCGCTGTGGTTCAGGACACAGTCACTTCTCCAGCAGCTCCGTTTCCTTTGTCATATTCCTTACCACCAACTGTTTATTTTTAACGTCTTTCAATCTTTGAAATCAACATATAGAAGGGGAAATTGTATTTCTAGTCAAAGTGAGACACACGTGCACACTAGCAGCAGCCGGAACCGGAGTGACTCCGGTCCAGAGTCAGCGGAGCACCCCTCACACCGAGCCGGTAACGGTGATGTTACTCACCCCAGTCCGCGCTGGTCAGCAGGTTATCGGCGCAGAAGCGGCTGTCCAGCTCCGACAGCAGCAGCTCCGCGGTCATCATCTCGCTCTCAGACACACACACACACACACACTATCTCTCTCTCTCTATCAGTGGGAATCACAGAGGCTAGACCGATTCTACCCCGAGAGGCATCAGTCACTGAAGCACCGAAACCGTGAAGCAGAGCACTAAATCTGACCGATAGCTTTTGTTTATCGTTTTAGCTCGCCATTCCGCACATTCGCTCGACTGACATACACAGACAAGGAAACTAATTCCCTTAACAAGACCCGCCTCTTTGTTTTTTGATTAACCAATGGGAACGTAGGACAGAAGATTGGCACGGCGGTTGGCCTCTCGAAACCCAGAACGCATGATATTGGATGACCGCGATCCAAAGGTGTGGTTTCTCGCGGGAAGGCGGGTCTGTTCTGCTGCAGAAGCCAATCAAAACACGCTTTGGCGATTGACGGTATTATTGACCAATGAAGTTGTACAGAAAATGGACCTTCCAAACTGCGCTATTGTTCCCGTGTTATTGTTTTTGTGCCTAATATCTATTTTTGCAACAAAAAAGTATATGTATATTATTTTATTAGAATAGACTTTGAAGTCAGCAGCTGTTCATTAAATATAAAGATGTTTGTAGAAAGTTACTGATTGTGTAGCTCTTACAGCGGGTCATGTAAGGATGCCTCGATGGTCACGTGGAGTCGAGCGTGAGAACAGTGAGCCGGTGTACACCGGAGGACTCCCCCAAAACTGCATTCAGGGCACACCGAGAGGATGTGAGAACCTAGCGCACTTCCGACAGATGATTGCATGTCACTGCAGATCATATTGATCAGAAACCTGTGCAGTTTGTCGTGCAGTGGCAGTGATGAGAAAACAACAACAACAACCCTGCACCCTTGTCTATTTGCACAGTCACATATTCTCTCAGGAGCTGCCTCTTGAGTAAATACTTACTTCAAAACAACATGTGACACTTCAGCTTTATGGAAGTAATGGTAGTAGGTTGTCAGGTGCTTTTCTACCACTGTTTCATAAATAGTGAATTTAGACAGGACTCATTAAAATAATTACAACATGCATATTTCAAGTTAAGAATAGAAGAGCCGTGTTTCAGTTGTATACAGCAATGACTGGAAATTTTAACCATTTTATTAAAAAAATTAATTAAAATCTATAATACAAGAGTTAAAATGTTATATTTTCAGTGTCTAAATTTAACAACCACATCCTTATATGGAATCCTCAATCATATTCCGAATTAGTCAATTCGTGCAACCATGGTGAGCAACACTGCCAATAAAAGAATAAATTATGTTCAGTCACCGTTGTTCGTGTAAGCCAAATCTGCAAAGATTTACTGCAAGTCCTCTTCTCTTTCTTAATATGTATTAAACATATGATAACTGTGCATCATCTGTGCATATCTGAGCATCACTAAGCAACACCTGACAGCTCAAGCTGCAATCGAGCCTCCAAGGGAATAATGAAGACTCAACGAACAATAATCATGTGGCCATATTTGCCTGGCTAGACCAAGCCCAGTGTAACATGAAAGTGCCATCAAGCAACGAAGAAGACAAGAAAATAAAATTATAGGCTCTACAAATAATATCACATATTAATTGATATAAAGACTTTTTTAAAAATAAAATGTTACCCAAGTTATATTAGCCAGTGTAAGCACTTAGTTCCCTCAATTTATAAATTGTGTGCACGATTTAGCAAATGAAGAGAACGAATTAGTAAATTGTGCACACAATTTATTTATTTTTTCTTGCATGTCAAGTCTGAAGTGTGGCTAAACTTTGCAAAGTCAGAAGCTGAAAAAGCCAAGTGTAATATTTGTGGCAAGCTAATTTGCTGCAAAAGAGGTGTTACCAGAGGTGTCAAAATGTTTTGCAAAAAGAGACAGAATATGAATATATTTGATATCTACACACTGGAATAGAAAGTGGGGCTCAAATCGAATAAATAAAATTCAAATTATACCAAACCCTAATTAACTGTTACTTGTGTCGTGAGAAAGGTCTAGAAAAGCTCTTCATGCACAGAATATTGGAGGAAAAGTGGGGAGAGTGTTTTCACTCCAAAATTCATCCAAGTGATTTTTGCATTTTTATGTATTTAGCAGATGCTTTTATTCAAAGCAACTTACAGTGCATTCAGGCTAACATTTTTTACCTAACATGTGTTCCCTGGGAATCAAACCCACAACTTGCACTGCTAATGCAATGCTCTACCACTTGAGCCATAGGAACACAGTGATGATAGATGGATCTGTGGACTCTCATTGAAGAAGAGATGTGTACCTGAGAACTTAAATATGTCAAGGTTTCTGCCCAAACACCATAAACTTTACTGAAGAAGTAAGTAGCGTTATGTAGTGAAGACAAACGTGTGGCCATAGAGACCACAAGCTGCAGCAATGACTGGTGAAAGGAACCGTGTTTTTTTAAGAACTTGGGGAAACTGGTCTTACAGCATGTGCTGACTGGTTTTATTCCCATACGTGTTTAGGTTTCACCGTGTACACTGGTAAGTTGGGCATTTTCTCAAATATAGCACAGAATATCATCTGCTTTGACCAACTAAGGCATGGATTCCTGTTCCAAGAAGACACAGCTCCGCTGGGCACAAAACCCTATACACAGCAGGGACGCACTCCAGTGAAGTTCCTAGTCACTTGGCCAAGTTTCGGGACAGGAAATGTGCATCAGTATTGTTTTCGTCTGGCCTGTACAACACATCAAATTCACATGAGGTTGGGTGTTAGCCAGTGATCTCCAGTCACTGGCATTAACCTTTGCAGTGTTGAGAATGCATGTGATTGGATTATTATCATTACGTATGGTGAATTTGGCTCCATATAGGTATTCATGGAATTTATCCTTGACTGCAGAGTTCATTGAAAGAAATACCAATTGGTGATTAGGATATCTCTTCTCTGATTTGCTCATTTTTCTAATTGCACTGAAACTCAATGAGACAACAAAGCTTCAGGTTTTAACCTGACCAAGGGCTCATCCTGGATTTGAACCCAGGACCTCTCGCACCCAAAGCGAGAATCATACCCCTAGACCAACGAGCCTTCTGAACTGGGCTGCAGACTGGAGAAATGCTGATTTAATTCAAAGCCTAGCCCTTTTAGACTGGCATCTGCATGCAAGATGTAGGGTTTGTAGGAGTCTGCAAAGACTAAGGCAATAGTGAGACACTGATTAATTTGGCAAAAAACATCCATGCAAGACTGATTCCACCTGTCTCTGAAAGGTTCAGACAAACATAATACTTTGTGATGTCAGTAAGTGATCTGATAATTTGAACATATTTGGCTATTTGGCTATTTGGCTATTTGGCTATTTGGCTCACATTTGGGAAGTCGTGGCCTAATGGTTAGAGAGTCAGACTCGCAATCGAAGGGTTGTAGGTTCTAGTCTCGGGCCGGATGGAATTGTGGGTGGGGAGAGTGCATGTACAGCTCTCTCCCCACCTTCAACACCACGACTTAGGTGTCCTTAAGCAAGGCATCGAACCCCCAACTGCTCCCCGGGCGCCGCAGCATAAATGGCTGCCCACTGCTCCGGGTGTGTGCTCACAGTGTGTGTGTGTGTTCACTGCTCTGTGTGTGTGCATTTCGGATGGGTTAAATGCAGAGCACAAATTCTGAGTATGGGTCACCATACTTAGCTGAATGTCACTTCACTCACTCACTTCACTATGAAGCTACAGTAATAACCATAGAAATCCAGAAAAGATCTTAAGGACTAAAGGTTTGTAAGATGCAGTTTGGTGCTGACTTGTCATGGTTTGCCGCAGTGTTTTCAGATACTGTTTGTCAAATTACAATTTCAGACCAACTTTCTCTAATATTTCGATGAGGTCTTTCCAAAGATGGTCAGGTCATAGGACTCCAAGAAGGTTCATGTTTTAAACCGCCTTTTCCCTCAAGACATTGGAAAGTTGCTTGGTGCCATGTGGCATATGCTCAAACTGGTAAAAACCTAACAGGTGTATACAGGTGGTTTTATTCTTAACCTCTCTAGACATATAGATTAAGGACTGAAAAACATCTACTCCCTAACAGATCATGGGGAGTAGTACACTAATCTGTTACTGTAAGAGCATTACGTGTGTAAAATCTATGCACAATCTCACATTTGTACTTTTTCTTTCTGACTATAGGGGCTTTACGATTACTTAATGATGTGTGCTTCTGATAAGCTTCTGATGGTGTCCTGTCAATATCTGCTGGAGCCAAACCCCTGGAATCTTAAAATAGAGCCTTGGATCAGATAATTGAATTTGGTGTCCTGCTCCTTTTGCCAACCCAACATTGCACTGAAGTAGTGAGAACAAACCAGCTCTTTCTGACAGCTTCTGTCTCTATCTTTTGTTACCTTGTCTCAGGAATACAGGTTTTTCCAAAGACAATGAGGTTTGTATCGGTATCTACTGTCTTTGTGGCTAGAGTTTCAAGATGGCCACCAAGCTTTACAATCCAGGAGACAAAGACAAGGAACCAACATTTATGTCCAGAGTCTACACAATGTCCACCCCAGCACTTTCTTTACACAGCTGGATCAAGCTCATGAAAAGGTTTTTATTGGTGCCCAGAATAACCAGGGTTCGGTAACAAAAGCCAAGTATCTTAGACTTTCTCTCAATTCTTAACAGACTCCGACTCTGTACTTTTTATGAGACTTATTGTTTTCTCCATCTAATATGATTTTTTGAAGAATAGGAGGAGGAAAGAAGAACTGAGGGGAAACAGGATAATAATAATAATTCCTTACATTTATATAGTGCTTTTCTAGGCACTCAAACTCAGGGGATAACTCCTCATCCACCACCAGTGTGCAGCACCCATCTGGATGATGAGACGGTAGCCATATTGCGCCAGAACGCTCACCACACACCAGCTTACTGGTGGAGAGGAGACAGAGTGATGAAGCCAATCAGCAGATATGGGGATTGTTAGGAGGCCATGATGGTCAAAGACCAATGGGCGAATTCAGCCAGGATGCCGAGGTCACACCTGGGATTTTTAAGGACCACAGAGAGTCAGGACCTCGGTTTAACGTCTCATCCGAAGGACGGTGCTTGTTGACAGTATAGTGTCCCCATCACTACACTGGGGCGCTAGGACCCACACAGACCACAGGGTGAGCGCCCCCTGCTGACCTCACTATCAATCAATCAATCACCTTTATTTATATAGCGCTTTAAACAAAATACATTGCGTCAAAGCACTGAACAACATTCATTAGGAAAACAGTGTCTCAATAATGCAAAATGATAGTTAAAGGCAGTTCATCATTGAATTCAGTTATGTCATCTCTGTTCAGTTTAAATAGTGTGTTTTTATTTGCAATCAAGTCAATGATATCGCTGTAGATGAAGTGACCCCAACTAAGCAAGCCAGAGGCGACAGCGGCAAGGAACCGAAACTCCATCGGTGACAGAATGGAGAAAAAAACCTTGGGAGAAACCAGGCTCAGTTGGGGGGTCAGTTCTCCTCTGACCAGACGAAACCAGTAGTTCAATTCTCACTAGCACCTCTTCCAGCAGCACCTAGTGATCCCAGAGGTCTCCCATCCAGGTACTGACCAGCTCAGCCCTGCTTGGTCTTGGGCTCCAGGGTGATATGGCTGCCTGCAAAGGATGCCTTTCATTATTAATATTAAATGCAAATTTATCCATTCTTTCTCTAGACCACTTGTACACTGTAGGGCGATGGGAATGCTGGCGTATATCCCAGTGTCTCGGCAATGGGTGGGGTCTATCACAGCGCTCACACACATTTGCATGCACACATACTTCCATACATTGGTTCTGTTGGTCAAGGTAACACCTTGAACTCTGTCATATTCCTCAAACCATTGCTGAAAAAGCCTCCATTATCCTACAGGAAGATCCCGCTTCCATCAGGAACACAGCTGCAATAAAAGACTTACAAGGTTTTTAGTTAGGTTTCAAAGGTGTCAAGGTGAATGCTTAGACTAACCCCATACACAAGCAAACTGTGATGCCACCTCTTGAGATTTGCCATTATGTCATGAATATTATTCACTCCACCTTTCTGAAGTTTTATTGTTGTGGCTGATCTGTGTAGATGGAAACAAAGTAACCAAAAACTGAGGGCAGACTCATTTTAGAGTTTTACTTATAAAGATAGTCTCAAGTGTGTCAGAATGAGCTTCAACAAAAAAATACACTAGAGAGAAATAACGCGAGTAAGACATTGCTTACTCTACTAATAACTAACCTACTTTATCCTGTTTCCTCTCTGGAAAAGTACTTGTCTCTATCTGCTGTTTTCCACCGCAGCGGGTCTGGAGATCACAGATTGACACGTTTTGCATGTCTCCCTGTATCTGACAGACCAAGCTGAGTTCATGCATCTCCTGAGCTGATGAGTTGAATCAGGTGTGTCAAAACATCAGAAATACTAAACGTGCAGCTCTCCCTAAGACTGGAGCGGAGAACCACTGTTCTGTTGTAGATATTACTTGTTGAAAAGATACAGAGAAATCTCTTATTGAACCTGTGGTTCAGAGTAATCCCAAAAGTATCATTGCAACTAGAATCTAAAAAGATCTATTTATCCTAAAATAACAGCTTCTGGATAAATATTGTTCATGATTCTAAACTGATTTTATGTTAAATCAGCCATTTAAGTTAATTTAAGTTGTCTCACTGCCCCATTTCTTTTTACATTTATTTATCCCTTCTGTTGCAGATAAGTTTGTGTAAAGTCATTTGTAATAGTAATATAATAAAGTCAGAAATATAATTAAGTCAGAAGTTGTAGTTTTTATGTCTGAAGGACAACTTTAGTACAAAATGAAACAACTTACCCACTGCAAGTCAAGGATCATATAGATGCACGCATATATATCCATCAAATAACAGATCCTGCTGCATGCAAAGGTGCTGAAAGTTTCATCTTAATCATTTGGATGTTGTGTAAATATGTGGATGTAGTATTGTGGTGCAGCATAACATGCAGTAAATCTGAAAGGGATACTCCACCACAAAATGAAAATGTTGTCATTAATCTCTTACTCCCATGTCGTTCCAAACCTGTAAAAGCTTTGTTCGTCTTCAGAACACAATTTAAGATATTTTGGATGTAAACCAGAAGCTTGTGACTGTCCCATAGACTGCCAAGTAACTTACACTGTCAGTGTCCAGAAAAGCATGAAAGACTTACTCAGAATAGTCATCTTCCATCAGTGACTCAGCTGTAACGTTATGAAGAGATGAGTTTACTGTTTGTAAGCCAAGAAAACTAAAATAACGTCTTTATTCAACAATTCTTCTCAACTGTGTCTCTCTACTTCACCCTAGCACCATTTTGGAGAATATGGGTGCTTCTCAATTCTTATTTGTTCATCCTCGCTTCTTTCCTCATGTCTTTGATCCACCTCTTCAGGACGCAAGGAAAAGACGTGAGGATGGAGGACTTGAATCATGTGAAATGATTTATCCTTGCTCCCTTCAGCGTTACTTCAAAGTGTCATCAGCTTTGATTAAAGGGATCTGCCCTTATGTTGTTAAAGTTTGTTAATTAAGACATTCATAATAAATATTAATAAAGCAAGATGCAATGTTTGAAATACATGACATGCATGGTTTATTTGAAGTGAAAAGGTAAAATATAAATACAAATTATAACAACAGATGTGAAGGGGAGGAGAATTTATACGTGCGTCACGTTAAGTCGAAAAAAGACTTCCCATAGGATACACCAGTGTATCCTCGCTCATCGCTCCTCATGAAGCCTCCTCCCTCCTCAATCCTCGCCTCCTCATGGTGCAATTAGAGAATTGAGATGTCCTTCAAGATGGCTGTGCTCGATCGGTTTCAGGGTCATAGGATGGAGGACGGAGGAGCGAGGAGACGAGGAGGGATATTGAGAAGCACCCTATGAGTTGTGTGCACACCATAGCTCTTCTGTCTAAGTCTTTCATACTTTTCTAATAAATACTACTTGGCAGTCTATGGGACAGTCACAAGCCTCCTGGTTTTCATCCAAAATATCTTAAGTTGTTTTCTGAAGACGAACGAAGCTTTTACAGGTTTGGAACGACATGGGGGTAAGAGATTAATGACAACATTTTCATTTTGTGGTGGAGCATCAGTTGAAGACTCACTGAAGCAGACAGACATCCATCAGAGGAAAGCTAACATGTCCTACACGAGAACGACCTCTGCTGACCACACTCCATATGACACTGACATTCTAATGAATATGACTGCATTTCAGTAGAAACACATCACTAAAACATTTTACTATACAATATCTTATAAAAAAGGAAACTTGTGTGAACTTGAACACGTAAACATGATTAACACTTCATGGTCAAGAACATCACAGTGTTGCCAGATTAATACAGCCATTGTAATTATGGTGTGAATCTGAGAAAAGGAGCTGCAATCATTTTTTTTTTTTTTTTACAGTATTTTACAGAGGGCAGTTGTTTTGATATTTTATATTTAATGCAATTACATAAATGTTAAATGTGAGTATCCAATATAGCTGAGTCTTACAAAAAATCTTGTTCATGTCTTTGCAGCTTCAGCAGAAGAGAAAGATAAAGAGTGATGCTGAAGCGCTGGTCATTTCTGTCAGCTGGGAAAGGAAGGAAGATGTTGTTGCTCTATCTAATGTCACTTTTTATTCCAAAACATTTGACACTTTTTATCTGCAACATCATGAATCACTTGGTCATTTGAGAAAAGACACATAATTAGACATTTTCTATTACAAGTAGTTCAAATTGTATAAACACATAATTCATGAGTTTGCAGTAGTGTCTGCCTTTATGTCAGGGCAAATTTGAGCATATTTCAATTTTGTCCAACTTGTTAC
The DNA here is from genome assembly GCF_003368295.1 of Carassius auratus. NCBI lineage: Eukaryota > Metazoa > Chordata > Actinopteri > Cypriniformes > Cyprinidae > Carassius > Carassius auratus. The sequence goes on from NC_039261.1 coordinate 1,590,921, forward strand.
TAATAAACTTGATTTGTCCAGAGCTCTCAACTCAATTCAAACAACTCATGACACCATTCCTTCGACACACACACACACACTTTTATCCAAAGCAACTTGCAGTGCATTCTAGTTATAATTAGTTTTTTGTTTTTTTAACCAGTGTGTGTTTGTTCCCTGGGAATTGAAGCCACAAACTTTAGCACTGACTGCTCACATAATGCTCCACCACTGACAGACGGACCGACACACACATACATGCACACACACACACACACACACACAAGGAGGAAGCTTTTGGGATCAAGTGGAAAGAGGGACACAGTCTAGTCAGTCATATGAACTCGGGACTGGTTCAGTCACAATGAGAAATCTTATTCTAAACTGGACATTTCTCTTTATTTTACATCTGACCAAAGAGGACGCTTCAGGTAAAACAAATGACTGAATCTGAATCATTTCTTGTTTTTTTCTCCACTGCTTCGCTGTTGATGTTAGTTAATCTCAATGTTAGAAATGCAACATCATAAGCTGTTGTCTATGATGATCTCAGTACTAATATATATTCATCAGATGTTATTAGTGTTATCAGTGTCATCAGTGTTATTATTTATGAGCATATGAAGTATGATGCACTTTTATATTTTATTAAATCCTGAAGTAGTGAAACTACTGTATTAAAGAAGCTTTACATTACATTACATACATTAAAAAGGACAGCTCAACACAAAACTGATCACTCTGTCAGTATTTAATCATCAAACCTGTATGACTTTCTTCTGCTCAACCAATGTTTAGTTTTTGCCTTACAGTGAAAGATAAAAGGGTCTAAAACAACTAATAATCAGCATCGCCATGACACTCTGTATACCTTTTAAAAGTCTTTATTTTTGTGTCCTTGTTACTGTGTAAATATACATTTAAGTACTAAGAAATATTAATCAACTACATGTACTTACTCTGTGGTTAGGGTTAGGATTAAGGTTTGGCTTTGGGTTACGTGCATGTAATTATGCATGATTTATTGTTATTATAATAGTAAATACATGTAACATTAGGGTGACAAATGGAAATGGAAACAAACACAATTTCACTGAGATTGGACTATGTTTAGGGTGTGCTCCACAAAGCTTATTATAGTGTTAATGACAATAACAGCACGTAATTAATAATTATACAACACCATTAGTAAACTGTGAATTATGTTAAAAAAACGAGAACACAGAGCATGCCAGGACATGTTGCCAAGTATGTTAACCCATACACAGAGTTTGATACCTGGATCAGTTGTGGTATTGGGGGTAGAAGAGAATCCCTGCTGGCACTGAGACTCGAACCATTAGGCCACAACTGACCCTCACCTCTGATTCAGAAACACGCAACATTTTCTCAGTGAACAAAAGCTTTGCTACATCACCAATCAGCTCATGAAGCATACTCTAATGATAATTTATCTGGATGGGATTTTGCATATATTACTATCTTCTAGTGGAGAAACAAACAAAAATAAAGTGGGTGAGAGGTTATATATTTATACACCCTAATGTAACGTGTAACAAAGACACCTTAAAATGAAGTGTTACCAGACTTTTAAAGTAAGAATCCCATGACAATTCTGTTATTCCCCGTTGGATATTAAGCATAACGTCTTTAATTATAATGATTTCAAGCACTGCAGAATTATCTGCTTGATATGTTTGAACCACAGGGTCCAAAACAACACTGGACTCAACTTTTTTTATTATTGTTTGTTTTGTATGTAGGAAAAAAAACTACTGTCATTCAGTTTAGAGTGAGAAAATTACAGAGTTTTCATTTCTATGCGAATGTTTAATAACAGGCAGGCATGTTAGTGTGTGATGAGAGACGTCTGACCAGGTTACTGACCAGCGGACCTAAATAACCTATTCCAAAATATAAAACTGGTATCAGTTTAGAGACAAAAAACAAAAACAATATTAACTTCCATTTGAAACGGAGTCACAGGAACAGACTTCCTTCTGATGAGCTATAAATATGAGGCGATCAGGAAGTCCAGTCAGCCTCAGCTCTGAGTGTGTGTTCATATCAAAGTGAGTCAGCTGTTCCTTTACACAACAACATCCTGCGCTTTCTATAGCAATCAGATATTCTAGATTGTTACTCATGTTGCAGTCATTAAAGCCATTTCTCATTTAGCATTGCAAAATATTTCAAAGACTATGCTAAGCTACTTAAAATTTGCAAAGAAAAAATGTTTGTTGTTTGGTGCTCGCCCATAATTGGCTTCATATTCATTTCTCTTCTCATATAAACCCATGGGCACAGGACTGTTTAAGGAAAGCAATGCATTAAGGGCTGATATTACATTTAAAGGTGAAATGTGAGTGTATAATCTCTGACCTTTCACCTTTCTCAGTGCAAAAGCTGAGTGCCCCAGAAAAGCACTTTCTTGTCCTGATGTGTTCTGACGCTTCATATGTTGACTGGAGCCATGGGCTGGAAAAGGTGATCGCTTCTAAACGAGGAAAGCTGGTGTCTTACCTGGACCAAAGCAAACACCAGCTGCTTGAAGACGGCCAGCTCTCCATTAAAGGCCTGCAGGAATCAGACGCAGGAGAATATTACTGCAACCATCAGCTAGTGGCAGATATCACTGTGCTCAAAGGTATTTTAGCCGTCGCACGTCTTTCCAAGCTCACACTATTTTATTTCTTCTCTGGGAATACAAAAGACACCAAATATACTGTGAGCACAGGTCACCAAGAGCCAAGAAAGACAAAAAAAAAAAAGCACCATGAGAGTGGCATAAATGTGTGTTACAAGGGGTGTGTTGGTGCAGTGGATAAGACACATGTCTTTGTTGTGAGAGACCCAGGTTCGAATCCACTGTGAGACACCAATTTGTCTCTGAGCAAGACACTTAACCCTTGTTGCTCCAGAGGCGTTTGACCTCTGATATATACAGCAATTGTAAGTCGATTTGGATAAAAGCATCAGCTAAATGTGTTAATGTGAATCATGCAATACAGACAAACACTTCAGTGACATTTACACTGTACACAAACCAGCATGCATTCATTTCTTCTTACTTACTGTATGTGTTCTTAGAGTTGTTTTCTTCTTACATAAGCTTTCTTTCTATTTTTCCTTCCAGGTCATAACTTTACAGTTGCTGAGGGCACAACTATTTATCTGCCATGTAAGACATCTGATAAAATGAAGCAGAGATGGGCATTCAAACGCACTCCTCACTCCAGAAAAGAGTTCATCTCCACACTTTATAAAAACAGCACCATAAAGAAAGAGAGAGCTGATCCAACATTAAGATTCACCCACACCACAGACCACCTGATTATCTCCAGTCTCCGGCTGCAGGACTCTGGGCTTTATCTGTGCAACAACAGAGAGATGGCTTTCCTCACGGTGACCACAGGTAGCACTGAACACCACATCCACAGTTCACAACTTCACAAGTTAAGTTCTGTCAAATGAAATGGAATGACACCAGGGAAAAAGCATTGGACACATGAAGAGGCGCAAAAAGACATGAAAGTCAAGACACCAGCTGAAATCTATCAGTAATTAGAAAGCAATCCTGTCGATCCTGAAAGCAAATTAGCTTCAGTTCCAACACCAACAGTACAAGGATGATGAAGATGAAACAAGGCTGGACAGCTAAGGAAACTCTTGACTGGTTTCAGAGAAAGAAAGTGAAGCTGATAGAATGACCAGCCAATCGCTGGACTTGAATCCAATAGAAAATAAGAACTAAAGGTCAGAGGTCATAGAAGAGGCCACAGAGCCTTCGAGCTTTGAAGGAAGTTTTTGTGGAAGAATGGGCCAAACTCACACCTGTCAGCACCATCAAAGACTTTTGTACAAATTCTTAAGATTAGATTAGAGTCAACTTTATTGTCATTGCACATGTAGGTACAAGGCAACAAAATACAGTACAGGGGAAGAAGGATACAGCATAACATTAGGGAAGCGAGGAGAAAACAACAACACCCAGACTATGCTCCTTTGGAAGAACAGAGTGACAACAGGAAAAACACCTCAGCAACAAAAGCACATAATCAATACTGAAAACACACGACTTTGCAAAAGGGGAGGGGAATGGGGGGGGGGGTCGAGGTAATCCAGTGCAGGCAGGAGTCATCCGGTCCTGGTCACAGACCCGCTTGAGAGACTGGAGGTACAAAGCGGTGAAGGCGCACGTCCATCGTGTAGCCAGCTTCCAGGCAGGGCAGTCAGGTTCCCCCGAACCCAAGCTCCTCGTTGAGAAGATGGTGTCAATTTCGTTTAGAGACCATGATTTTTCAGTTTGGAGAGCAGTGCAGAGAAAGTCTCTCAAAGTATTTGACAATAGACGAGACGAGAGAGCAAGCAGGGAAGGTAAGGGGAGGAGAGGGAGAACATGTGTCCGCCTTCGCTGAGAGCCACAGAAGGCTGTCAGTGAACCCTTTGGTTCTGTGTTTGCTGTAAGTCTTGAAACCCTCTGGAATTCTGCATTCATTCATGAGGAAATTTTAATGTTTGATGGGATGACTTTTGGTGTGGCAGCTTGTTTTACATATGCTTAACAGCTTATATTGCTCATTTCTTGTGAATTCTGCTCTGGGGGTGATTTCATGTGTGTTATATGTGCCACCGCAGCATGTCTGTGGATGTTCTGGCAGAAGCAAGTCTCTGTACGTCAGCAGAAGCAGTGTAGCACATCTATTCTGTTAACACATTCACATCATCATATCCATAGCCATGCCAATCTATTCAGAGAGCTGTGGCCTTACAACTCTGCACTTTTCTGAAGTGTTTTGCAGTGCCACTAAATCAGCTGTGTTTTAATGACTTTAGTTCACACCGGTGTCCACGCAGAGGAACCAGGTGTAGATCATCACATCAACTGTGAACATGTTCCTAACATTTCACAATCAAAGAATAGCTCAATGCAGCAAATCTTCAAACCTGTGTATTATCATTCTTTAGAGATCATGTTATCTAATGTATTGACACTGCTACACATGACATGAATCCATGCATTAAACGTATTACAATTCTCAGTATACAATATATTTTATTCTCTAGACAGTGTAATGAAATAAGAGTGTGTTTCTTCTTCACAGCATCGACTGAAATTGAAAACAGCAGTCCAGATATAAACAAATATCGTAAGTTCTGTTCATTTTTCCCCTAGTATCACAAGAAAGTCTGTAAGCTCTTCAGTATTTTCTGTATAAATTCAATCCATATCGAATTTGAATTTCATTGTATAACTAGACAAAGAGAATCCAGTTAGACAAACAATACACACATCTATAGGGAAAAGGGGGACGCGTTAACATCTGTGCTGCAGAGAGTATGTGGACCTCTAGATTATCAGCATATTTAAAGAGTAAATCAACTGATAATTCTTGAGAGCTGACCAAACGCATTCAGTAATAAGAAGCTCATCCGACCGTAAAACACTGTGCGGGTTGTATAAGGGTTTGACCTAGAGCTGGAGCAAGACACTTCAACAGAACAATGACTTCTGCATTCTACACGAGAATGTCCAGCGCAAAAACAGCACCGTGCTTTTGTTTTTATTTGTTAAAATGTATCAAATATATTAGAATTTCTTTACAACATTATAGTACTAGACAAACATCAGATCTCAATGTAGCTCAAAGTAAAATAAATACAAAAAACCCTGCCACTATAGCACTGTACGGTCTGTAAAACATGAACGTGTGTGTTTAGTGACTGTGGCCGTCCTGCTGGCCTTGTGCATACTGGCGATGGTTTGTGTTGGACTTCTGTCTGTGACGATCGGCTGGAAAAGCAGAAGAAGGAGAAGAAACTTCAGAAAAGAAACAGGTGCATTGGACATGGAATCCATCTTTTGACCAAAAGACATACTCATACACACACAAGTAAAATACAAATAAATAAATCAATACATAATTGGATAATTGATTGATTTATTTAATTCTTTTCAGAGCTGACAAATATTGCATCTGGTCAACAATTACAAAGCATGTCAAATGAAGGTAGGGGTGGAATGTTATTCTTTGCATTAATATCATGAGATCATTATGCAGACATGGTTTGATCCAAGGTGATTTTTAAACAGTGATCTTGTGTTGTTTATCAGGCCCCTGGATGCTGGACCCTCAGGAGGATGCAGTGAGTTTCTTTCTCCACCAATCAACAGCCAAATATACTTGTCAATTTAAATACGATGTAAATATGGCTAGAGTTATCTATATTAGCTGTGCTAATGTGTGTGTGTGTGTGTGTCCAGGGGGAAATCCAGTACGCGTCTCTGGGTGTGCAGCACTGGAGACAGACAGACAGACAGCTGAGCAGCAGACAGCATGTCATTTACTCCACACTGACCCCGTCATGAAAACAACACACTCATTTACACTGGATACCTAGTCAATATGAGATATGTTCATATAAACCGAATACATTCAAAAACACCTTATATAGAAACTGAGTCTTAGCTTTATTGTCATCCTACAAAAGCTTATATATAATCAAACAAATGAAAAACAAACCATAGAATATAGTTATATAACACATGTAATATAACTACTTTAGCTGTGAAACTTGAAATTATTAGGAAAGGGGATCTGCAAAGATTCATAAAACATAGGCACATTTAGGTACATTGGGGCGCATTCCCTTCAAAAACAAAGCTAAACCACAGCAGCTCAGATGTCAGGAGTAAATGAGACTGCTATGTTCATTATAAGATCCACCAACAGAACACCTTGATTATTAGGAGTCATTCTTTCATATTGTCTTCCCCTGCACACAATGGTGGCCTTGTCAATCAACGATCGTGGGAGTGGCCTGTGCAGAACTACGTCACTCTCACAGGAATCTCAGAACAGCCTGGTTTGAGAACAAAATAAAATAAAAACACCGGGTGGATTTTTACCATTAGTGGTTGTGTACAGACACTTTTATGACCCCTTTAAACCAACTACATGTAGCCTTGGTGAACAAAATAGACTTCTTTCAGAAATATTACAAATAGTTCCAACCCCAAACTTTTGAATGGTATTGTATAAATGATTTTATATGGATTTCTCCCACAGGCTTGGCATAGGTTCAGAGTATAGATGTTGGTATAGTAGACTTGTTAAACTCTGAAGCTGAAGCTGGTTAAATGCGGTGAAATCAGGACGTGTGGTTGTTTATAGCTGCGTATATCACATTGACTGGAGCAGGAGCCGTGGCTCTGGACCGTCTGAGGAACCGGAGACTGGAATACTGTACTTGTGCTGCCTGGAAAACAACAGCATCTCCCTGCGTTAGTGAATCAGTATTAATGTCACTCTCAGAGCACAAAACAACACAAACGACTGACTACACAGACAAACAGGAGAACCAAGGTTCCTTTCGTAGGTATGCCACTTCTTAGTGGTATTCTTATCCTTGTTTTTACGTCGATCGTACCTCATATTCTGAGTTTGTAGTTCTCTAATGCCAAGGTCTCCATTTTTTTTTGTGCTTATAGAATTTTAGTTATGCCATTCTTATGCTCCTTTTTTGCATATATGCCATTTTTTAAAGAATCCAAGTCCATCCCACCTTGACATTTGAGTTTTCTGTCACGCAGCTGATGCAACAGACCCTGGAAGAACCTAAAAGAAAAACACAAGCCAAATGATGCACAGCGCTGTGTGGTGTATCCTGCATTTCAGTCAAGTTTGATTTGGGGCTTCATGCTGTTTTAAAGGGGTCATGAACTGAGAAATTCTAATTTCTTTGATATTTTGGCAAATAAGAGGTTGCTATACTATAAAACATTTTGTTAATCTAAAAATAGCTTATATTGAAGGGGTCTGCCAAAACCACAGCTTATGGAATCTTCTACTCCATGATGTAATAGTTTGGATAAGCACCGCCTCCTCCTCAGAAGCACTGCCTGTTTAGCCCCGCCCACCAGTTCATGCATGTAGAGTAAATAATGCTAATAATAAACAAGCTGTGGAAAAACAGTGTTTGCATCTTCTTTCTGATCCCAATATTAGAATTAACTTTATTTTTAATGAAGATCTAGAACATGTCTCGGTTCTTTGTTCACTTCATTTTAGTTCAGATTCATTAACAAACAAGGCACAATTCGATGCAGGATTTTTAGAAAGACTGAATCTGACAGATGATGCTGTGCGATTATATTGGATCTGACAGTAATGTGGCAACAAGTGTGAGTAACTGTTTTAAGTACAGTATTGTTCAAAATAATAGCAGTACAATGTGACTAACCAGAATAATCAAGGTTTTTCGTATATTTTTTTATTGCTACGTGGCAAACAAGTTACCAGTAGGTTCAGTAGATTCTCAGAAAACAAATGAGACCCAGCATTCATGATATGCACGCTCTTAAGGCTGTGCAATTGGGCAATTAGTTGAATTAGTTGAAAGGGGTGTGTTCTAAAAAATAGCAGTGTGGCATTCAATCACTGAGGTCATCAATTTTGTGAAGAAACAGGTGTGAATCAGGTGGCCCCTATTTAAGGATGAAGCCAACACTTGTTGAACATGCATTTGAAAGCTGAGGAAAATGGGTCGTTCAAGACATTGTTCAGAAGAACAGCGTACTTTGATTAAAAAGTTGATTAGAGAGGGGAAAACCTATAAAGAGGTGCAAAAAATGATAGGCTGTTCAGCTAAAATGATCTCCAATGCCTTAAAATGGAGAGCAAAACCAGAGAGACGTGGAAGAAAACGGAAGACAACCATCAAAATGGATAGAAGAATAACCAGAATGGCAAAGGCTCAGCCAATGATCACCTCCAGGATGATCAAAGACAGTCTGGAGTTACCTGTAAGTACTGTGACAGTTAGAAGACATCTGTGTGAAGCTAATCTATTTTCAAGAATCCCCCGCAAAGTCCCTCTGTTAAAAAAAAGGCATGTGCAGAAGAGGTTACAATTTGCCAAAGAACACATCAACTGGCCTAAAGAGAAATGGAGGAACATTTTGTGGACTGATGAGAGTAAAATTGTTCTTTTTGGGTCCAAGGGCCACAGGCAGTTTGTGAGACGACCCCCAAACTCTGAATTCAAGCCACAGTACACAGTGAAGACAGTGAAGCATGGAGGTGCAAGCATCATGATATGGGCATGTTTCTCCTACTATGGTGTTGGGCCTATTTATCGCATACCAGGGATCATGGATCAGTTTGCATATGTTAAAATACTTGAAGAGGTCATGTTGCCCTATGCTGAAGAGGACATGCCCTTGAAATGATTGTTTCAACAAGACAATGACCCAAAACACACTAGTAAACGGGCAAAGTCTTGGTTCCAAACCAACAAAATTAATGTTATGGAGTGGCCAGCCCAATCTCCAGACCTTAATCCAATTGAGAACTTGTGGGGTGATATCAAAAATGCTGTTTCTGAAGCAAAACCAAGAAATGTGAATGAATTGTGGAATGTTGTTAAAGAATCATGGAGTGGAATAACAGCTGAGAGGTGCCACAAGTTGGTTGACTCCATGCCACACAGATGTCAAGCAGTTTTAAAAAACTGTGGTCGTACAACTAAATATTAGTTTAGTGATTCACAGGATTGCTAAATCCCAGAAAAAAAAAATGTTTGTACAAAATAGTTTTGAGTTTGTACAGTCAAAGGTAGACACTGCTATTTTTTTGAACACACCCCTTTCAACTAATTGCCCAATTGCACAGCCTTAAGAGCGTGCATATCATGAATGCTGGGTCTTGTTTGTTTTCTGACAATCTAATGAACCTACTGGTAACTTGTTTGCCACGTAGCAATAAAAAATATACTAAAAACCTTGATTATTCTGGTTAGTCACATTGTACTGCTATTATTTTGAACAAAACTGTATGTGATCACAATTGCTTTGTCTGTTATTACAAATAATTTGATATGAGTATTTATGCATTTTTGACCTAAATCACAGCAGCATCCATCTGTGAGCAATGTAGGCTGTCAATCATACACTATTAGCCAATCACAGCAGGGGGTGTTTACTTCAGAGTCTACAATCCTCCATGACTATTCAAACAGAGCGTTCTGATGAGGGTTAAAACAGGACAGAAAATAGACTACTATTTCTTAATTATGATGGGTTTTTTATGTAAAAATCTTTATAGCATTATAAGTTGACATCAGAGAACAGTACATAAAAAAACAAAAACCACAGGCAGCTCGTGACCCCTTTAAGAGCTGCGGTTCTCTGTTTCTCACCTTGTCTGTAACAAAGCACAGTCACGCAGAGAGTACTGCAAACCCCACAAACAACACAAGCACAGACCAACAGCATCCTGCAGCCCACACTTTCTGATGAACGCCGCAGTTCAGCGTCTGAAACACAAAACCAGTGGAAAGAGCAGCAGTTTCACTGGAACAGATGAGAGGTTACAGCCATAACTAATCCTTCTCTAGAAACAGCTCTTCTGTGGTTTCTCGGTTTTAGAAAGACAGTGAAGAAAGGTTTATTACATTACTAATCTAACAACTTGTCAACAAACAAAGCATTCACAATTTAGCAGTATATTCTGACTGCTTCTGCACCTTTATGAATTGGTATTGTACTTTTTATTTTTTATAAATATGGCAACTTTTTTATGAAGTAAAATGGCTAAGTATAATTAGTAAATGTATTTTCCATTTAGCTGGAAGTCTAAATATGATGGCACTATTCTAACAGATAGCTTTGATGTTATGCACTATATCTGAACCATGCTGATGAAGGAAGAGGTCTGTTCTGGAGAAGTGATCCACTAAAACACAGAGCATCTTTACAGCTCTGACATCACAGCTCTCTCTGCTTCTGCCATTTTGAATTATAACATAATTAATATAATAAAAAATCATGATGTTTTGGCCGATCAGAAGAGCTCTAACCTTCAAATGTGAGTCTAACAGCAGTGCCAAAGTGCATCGTCTTTGCCCTGACACCAAGAGCGCAGTAGTACAGCCCCAGATCTGACTCTCGGACCCCAGAGATCACCAGGCTGACCGAGTCCATCCTCCTGTCTGCTTCCAGCCCAAAGTGACTGCCATTCTCATTATAGTAAGTAACTAAATCTTTTTTGTTAAGGTTTCCTCTTGCTGCAGATATGAGTAAAGTAATGTGCTCAGAGCTCAGTCGATACCATGCCATCTCAGAGCTGGAGTTCAGGAAGCAGGGCAGAGTGACATTCTGCTCCAGCAGGACGCTCATGTTCACTGTGTCTGCGTGGCACTGTGTGCTGATGCCTACAAAGATAACATGAGGACGTTCTCTAATCAGTTGTTATAACAAGGAAACCACATTATATACATTTTTTTACATTTACACACCATATAAATATTATTCATCATTTAGCAGATGCTTTTATCCAAAGAAACTTATAAATGAGGACAATAGAAGCAGTCAAAATCAACAAAAGAGTGCAAGTGTTATAACAAGTCTCAGTTAGCCTAACACAATACACATAACAATTTTCTTTTGTTAATTGTATAATAAATAAAAAGAAAACAGAAAAATAACAGAGAGAGCTAGTGTTAGACGCCCTTTTTAAAAGAAAACAAGCAGTTAAAAAAGATAATTATATATATATATATATATATATATATATATTATGCATATAATAAATATAAATAAAACAAACATAGAATAGAAAAAGAATGGTCAAACATTTTTTTTTTTTAAGAAAACACATAGAATGCAAGTCTTATAGTGTGTTTTATATATATAAAAAAGAACAATTAGATAAAATAGATTTAGAATAGAGATAATTAAAGGGTAAAATAAAGATGGAAGAGATTTGTTTTTAGCCGTTTATATATTAATAGAGATCAATGTATGGCTGTATACTCACTGACTAAAAGGATAACTTTGAAAAAGCTCATGTTCCAGTCTCTTTGTCAGGTGCAGTTCATCTGATCTGAGATGTGGGAGCAGGGGTCTTACTTATAAATGCTTCAGTTTGCTAACCCTCGACAGGTCAGGCTTTCACTTATAAACCACAGTTTTGCACATTTCCACAGTTGTCATGCTAGTGTTTACTGAAAAGGGAAGAATCTGTTTGCTGCTGCATACCACCACCCTTAAGTTTCATTTTTGAGGAAAAGGTCAAATCTAGAGCAGCTTGGTGTTCACACTTTCTTCCGTCAGTATGAGCACATGTGTACCTCGCAGTCCATTACCACACACAAAAATGCAAATGTACAACAGACATCCCATGCTTTCTCACAATGTTTTTGTAATTTCTGCACACTAGACATTGATTTTGATTTTATCCAAAGTAACTGATAATGCATGCAACATATGCAATACATGTGCATGTATGTTCCCTAAAAAATATTTACTTATGACTCTCATCTTTGATTCTACTCATCTCTGATTCTACACTACACTACAGAACACTGCACCACACAACACTGCACTACAGAAGACCACACTACTTCACTACTTCACTACTGCACTACAGAAGTACTGCTATACTTCAGATATCTTGCATTTAAAGACTGATATTATTCAAAGATCATACGATCCTCATCGATAGTCACATTAAAACACATTTCAGGCTCAATATTAACATATTGTGCACAAGTAGTGGTCCAAATAAAGTATATCAGTCTCAAGCAATATGTCAGTAAATATGTTAATATGTTAACAGATTAACCATATTTTGTATGAAATCAGTGTATTTTAAATATAATCTATTACTTTGTTTTTACTAGGGTACACTCCACCAGTATGCAGATTGGGAAACATCATCACACATGACTGAAGGAGCCTAGTGGAGATGTGGGAAGAGAGCTTTACAGCAGCTGACCCACTGCTAAAAAACAAAGAAATGTCCTGAGGAATTCTTTCACGTTTGCTGTTAAACGTGCAGTTGGTGGTGGAGCTCTGATCGATTCGGCTAGCACTGTACACACCACTTCAGCTCACTTTTTCTAACGCAACCTAATCTTTTTTATTTACGTTGCAATGATACCTTCTATATATTATGTATAGAATGTTTATATAATATTAGCGCCATAAAGAGTCTGAAAACATTTACATATATGTCCTGTGTCCCGGCAAAAGATGAATTCAAAAATTGGCAGTAGTTTTCTGTGAGGGGTAGGTTTGGTGTAGGGAGATAGAAAATACAGTTTGTACAGAATAAAAACAGTAGGTTTGTGCAACAGTGTGTTTGTGTGTCTGAACATTTCATCAGAGGGATCAGAGAATCTCCGTCAAAGAGAAAGCACACACTGGCTGCTTAAGAAAGAATCACGCTAACCTTTATTGTGCAAACAGTAAAACCAAACGCTTTAATCATTTAACATAACTGATTTTTCTAGAAAAGCAGTCTACTGCTGAGACACGAGCATTTGTAGGAGCGCTCCAGCAAACACAGACAGTACATCTTGGGAATGTAATGGTCAAGTCTCTTGGAGTCTGTACACTGAAGCGTCTGGTCCCTGGGAAGGTCCCTGTGCCTAAAATGATTACGTGATCCATTCATGTTGGTCTGGAGTGCTGATCCCTCTCTCCCTCATTCGTTCAGTTTTTTAGTTTCTGTGGTCAATGCTATCATTCGTCTCAACACACTCCTGGTCTCTAGAGGTCAGGTGACCCAGCACTGGTTTTACAGCTTCTTCTCTCAGACACGGCTCCGTGTGTCCCTCACTCGTACTCGGCGATCAGCACCATCATTCCCACCCCGAGCAGCAGGGCCAGGACCTCCAGCAGAGACTGCCAGACACTGGAGCGGCCCACCAGCAGCTCTGGGAGCACGGTGACGGTGGCGATGTAGACGAAGCCTCCGGCGGTGAAGGGCAGGATCCAGGCGGTGGCCGCGGCACCCACCCCTTCAGCCAGCAGAGAGCAGGCGGTCCCAGCCAGCGCCCCGACGGCCGTCAGCAGCTGGAGACACATGGCCTGAGCAAAACATCACCACTGGAGTCATGACCATTTCAGTCATTCAATAACAGAAGCAGGCTACTGTTTTAAAGAATTACAAATTCATAATTGTTAAAGGAGTCATATGATGCAGTTTAAATGTTTCCTTTCTCTTTGGAGTGTTACAAGCTCTTGCATAAAGAAGATCTGTAAAGTTGCAAAGACTAAAGTCTCAAATCCAAAGAGATATTCTTTATCAAAGTTAAGCGTCAACCACTCGCTCCTAAAACAGCTCGTTCTAACGCGCCCCACATGACACACATTTTGTAATCATTATGTAAAATTAGCTGTAGGAACACCCCCCGGATCTCAGATTTTAAAACAGTGGGTGCATTTTGTAATACTTGAGACAAGCGCATTTGCGAATGACGTCAGTAGGCTATTATCAAATATGGTCAATTACTGCATCGATGCAGAATCGTCCACATCCGCATGCAACGATGACTTCCAACACTAGAATACAGCACACTTCAGGGTGAAGAGCAAACACAAAACTGTTTGTGTGAGCAGTTAATCTTTTCACAGATCAGCTGTGTACCTTCCTCTTGGTGCAGCCCGACTGGACTAGAATGGCAAAGTCTCCGATCTCGTGTGGCACTTCATGAAGGAGGATGGTGATGGTGGTGACGGCACCCACCGCCGGGCTGACCAGGAACGACGCTCCGATCGCAAGCCCATCCGTGAAATTGTGAGTGAAATCAGCAGCCAGGTTCAGATAAGCAGACACTTTAATATCTGCAGACACACACAGTTTCCCTGTCAGGGACACAACGGCTGACACACGACAGCTCAGACACCGGAGCGTTTCATACCGGATGTCATCTCGCCGGGTTTCTTCACAGCTTTCTTATCAGAGTCAGCGTGTTTCTCTTTCTCTCGGTTCTTGTCATCATCATCGTCATCGCTGTCTTTTGCTTTTGGAGCAGCTGAAAAAATGGCAAGAAAGGGTTTTTATTGTATCTGGAAACCAGTCAACAACATCCGCATCACTGCTCACAAAACCAGAGAAGAAGAAGAGAGAAACTCTGTTTCAGTATTCTATAGCAACAGCAGGAGTGATGGGAATGTGACGTTACTTTCTGCTACAGCTGCTTAGTCTGGAAGGGATTGGGATTTTGGTCTTAATCAAAGAGCCCTGATGTAATGGGATCAGTTTAAGACTCTTACCATGAGAGTGAGAGTGAGAGTGACCTCCCTTCAAAAGACGGACAAATTTCTCGACCACCAGAAACGCCACGATGCCAGCCAGCACCCACAGCCCCACCGACATCATGTGACCATGACCATGACCTGCGACAGAAACCAAGCTCTGCTTCAGAAAAACAAAACAACAGTTTCCAACAAAATCACATTCTTGTATTCCGTTTGGCCGAAATATATATTCAGCGATTGAACAATAGCCTACCGTGAGAGTGACCATGTGACTCGCCGCTCCCGTGCGATTGGCCGAGAGGAGAATGAGGCGCTGTGTTGAGATGAAATCGAGGGGTTAGCATGATGGCAGATTTCAGAACTACATCTGCCTGCAGTCTTCTGACAGGAGAACAGCTCTTCATATTGATTAAACTTACACTATCAAAACTAGACTGGATTTATACAGCTCATAAAAACAATGCACAACTCTTCTCTGCAACTTTGCTGCAACCTAGACTGCTGGTCTCGCCTGGACAGAGGGGAATGGCCCACTATTAAATACAGTAAAGCTGCTTTGACACAATCTGCATTGTAAAAACACTTCAGTACAGACGTGATAGCAAGAGAAAGAACAGACCCAAAGACACGGCTACGGTCGGACAGTGTACTCTGTGAACTCCTCGGGTCATGTGACAGGATGTGATGGTAACGAGACTCACTCACCCAGCGCATGAGGGATGAGATGAAGGAAGGCGTCTCCGAGCAAACCTCCGGACGCGAAGCTCAGGAGCACTTTGAGCAGGTTCTGATGCTGGTCTGTGTTTGACTGCACTGGGATGAGGAAGAGGATGAGTAAGGGAGCAGCGCTGATCAGCAGAGTCGCTCCAATCGCCTGCAACCACCAGAGAGAGAGAGAGAGAGACTCAGAGAGGACCTCCACAGACCCCTGGAGGCCAGAGGAGGCACTGCAGAGCATCTGAGGACTGACACATAAAAACAATATTTCAGCATTTTCTGAATATAATTTTTCTGCTTTAAATACATACATGTAAACATAACCTAACTTAATTCCTCATGTAAAAGCCTTTATTTACCTTAACTGCGGAAGGTAACAGGCTTTTATTTGAAGCAGGCTTTTATTAGAGGCAGACCTTTATTTCTAATTGCATTACTTACTTATTTGATAAGTAATTGTTTTAAATAACCCGTTTTAAATTAAAAGTGATAGCATTCCAGTAGACAGAGATCATAACATTAGCACAGAATCAGTTCAGAATCAATCACCAAAAGAATCAGTTTGGTTCAGACTCTCTGTGTGTCGGTCTGCTTCACACAGAATCACACATGCGCAGTATCATCAGCTCTTCGGTTCTCGAATCAGATGCGTCCGACAGAAACGCTTCTCGGTTTAGTGTACTGGTGATCCGAAAACGAGAAACGCTACGTTCGTTATCTGGCTCTGCTGTTATTAAGCCTCTCATCAAAAAACCACAACTTGACCCCAAAGAACTAGTTAATTATAGACCAATCTAGAATCTCCCTTTTCTGTCCAAGATACTAGAAAAGGTGGTATACTCACAATTATATTCCATTTAGAGAATAATGGTATCTGTGAGGATTTCCAGTCAGGATTTAGACCGTATCATAGTACTGAGACTGCTCTCCTTAGAGTTACAAATGATCTGCTCTTATCATCTGATCGTGGGTGTATCTCTCTATTAGTTTTATTGGATCTTAGGGCTGCGTTTGAAACAATTGAACACAACATTCTTTTGCATAGACTTGAACACTTTGTTGGCATCAGTGGAAGTGCATTAGCATGGTTTAAATCGTACTTATATGACCGCCATCAGTTCGTAGCAGTGAATGAAGATGTATCATATCAATCACAAGTGCAGTATGGAGTACCTCAAGGCTCGGTACTAGGGCCGCTACTCTTCACGCTTTATAGGTTACCCTTGGGAGATATCATCAGGAAACATGGTGTTAGCTTTCACTGTTATGCTGATGATACGCAGCTCTATATTTCTTCACGGCCCGGTGAAACACACCAATTTGAAAAACTAATGGAATGCATAGTCGATATAAAAAATTGGACGACGAGTAATTTCTTACTGCTAAATTCAGAAAAAACAGAGGTGTTAATTATAGGACCTAAAAACTCTGCTTGTAATAACCTAGAACACTGTCTAAGACTTGATGGTTGCTCTGTCAATTCTTCGTCATCAGTTAGGAACCTAGGTGTGCTACTTGATCGCAATCTTTCCTTAGAAAGCCACGTTTCTAGCATTTGTAAAACTGCATTTTTCCATCTCAAAAATATATCTAAATTACGGCCTATGCTCTCAGTGTCAAATGCAGAATGTTAATCCATGCATTTATGACCTCAAGGTTAGACTATTGTAATGCTTTATTGGGTGGTTGTTCTGCACGCTTAGTAAACAAACTACAGCTAGTCCAAAATGCAGCAGCAAGAGTTCTTACTAGAACCAGGAAGTATGACCATATTAGCCCGGTCCTGTCCACACTGCACTGGCTCCCTCTCAAACATCGTATAGATTTTAAAATATTGCTTATTACTTATAAAGCCCTGAATGGTTTAGCACCTCAGTATTTGAATGAGCTCCTTTTACATTATAATCCTCTGTCACATAACACCCGATGTACTTGCTACATCATTAGAAGAATGGCATCTACGCTAATATTTGTCTGTTTCTCTCTTGTTCCGAGGTCACCGTGGCCACCAGATCCAGTCTGTGTCCAGATCAGAGGGTCACTGCAGTCATCCGGATCCAGTACGTATCCAGACCAGATGGTGGATCAGCACCTAGAAAGGACCTCTACTGCCCTGAAAGACAGCGGAGACCAGGACAACTAGAGCCCCAGATACAGATCCCCTGTAAAGACCTTGTCTCAGAGGAGCACCAGGACAAGACCACAGGAAACTCTTGTTCTTCTGCACAATCTGACTTTGCTGCAGCCTGGAATTGAACTACTGGTTTCGTCTGGTCAGAGGAGAACTGGCCCCCCAACTGAGCCTGGTTTCTCCCAAGGTTTTTTTCACTTCGGGTCACTTCATCTACAGCGATATCGTTGACTTGATTGCAAATAAATGCACAGACACTATTTAAACTGAACAGAGATGACATCACTGAATTCAATGATGAACTGCCTTTAACTATCATTATTGACACACTGTTCTCCTAATGAATGTTGTTCAGTTGCTTTGACGCAATGTATTTTGTTTAAAGCGCTATATAAATAAAGGGGACTTGACTTGACATAGGTGGAGTGGCGCCCAAGATGAACAGGGCTTTTACCAACTCAAGAAAGGGCACGAAGCAACCGCGCAAAGCCCTCACCATATAGGATTTAAAAAGAACGCAGAATACTAGCGTGCGAACTTACCACAGTGTGGACTTCAGAAAGTGTGCAAAGACTTCACGTGCACACCTACCATAGCATGGATTTTCAAATACTGTTCTAAGGAAGGGCTCTTGTGGCACTCTGATAGCTCATAGATGGGATGGTGCATCTCAAAACAGTATGATTGAGAGTCATCAGCTCGATCTATGGAAACAATACTGGAGCACTCTGGGGAAAAAACAGAGAACTCAGTCTAATATTAGAGGAGAAATCCAAATACAGAGTAGCACACTCATAGGTGACAGGGGAGCGCTGCTAAACTACCACAAGGATTACCCAAATAGCCCCTCATGTTGAGGGAAGTGATGCTTGAAGTGTATAAACAAACATACACTGGCTGAATGAAAACCAAGGAACCAAGGTCTAATCATCTCAAGAACGGGAACGATGCGGAGCGCGTAACCCTTATCGTACAGGATTTCAGAAGGTGTGCATAGTCTTGCGTGCACACTTATGTGGATTTTAGAAGTACACAGAGCTTGGCGTGTGTACTTAAAAGGTTCCTAAGCATCGCAGAAGCTCAAATTTTACAAACCTGCGGAATTCGTGACACTAGCCTTCTGTGCCTGTCTTTGATCCTCAGATTGAGACAGGCCAGGACCCCTATGTTGTTCGCGCTCAGACCTGGACCTTCGTGGGACGAAGTATCTGAAAGCAGCAGAGCATGCCTTCGTCTCCCTGAACCTCTCGATCACCGTCTCAACGGAATTACCGAAAAGTACAGAAGGCGATTCCTGAGCATAGAGAAGCCTTTTCTTTCTTCCCGATGTCTGCCAGGTTCATCCACAGATGTCTCTCCACTACCACCATAGTCCTGCCCATGGTGGAGGTGGCCTGCTTGGTAGCCTGGAGAGAGATCTGTGGTGCGGCGCAGCTCAGCTACCAGATCAGGAGAAAGGCCCTCGCCTCTATCCAGGTCTCTTAGCAGATCAGTCTGATATTGAAGCACCAGCATTGTGCTGTAATAAAGCCACAGCCTGACCTGCTGCTGCGTATGCCTTGCCATTTAAGTGAGATGATTTTCTGAAGGGGCTTAGATGACAAGGAGGGAGATTAAGAGAGGATGCCTCCTTCACAGAAAGAAAGGTCTTTCTACAGGGGGCATCCTCTCATAGCGGCTTTCATTTTAAGTCAGTGAAGACGAAGAAGAGAATGACGTGTTCTGATTTATAAGTACTCTATGACTGTATTAAGTATTAACATTATATAGAATTCACTGAATCTGTTACTGATATACTGTGACCATCTCATCCATCAGTGTGTTTTACCTGCATCCAGAGCTCCAGCATGTTCTGCTTCCCTTCTTCCACATCGCTTTTCATTCGCCCTGCTCCGTGGTCGTGTGTGTGTGCGTGTCCGTGGTCGTGTGTGTGTCTGTGATCATGTCCGTGATGCTCCTCTTCAGCGTGGGGCAGGTTGGCTCCTGCGCTCCACTTGCTGGCCCCGTGATGCATCTTGACCCCTCCGTGTGAGTGTCCGTGGCAGCCGCCGTCTCCGTGTGAGTGTCCGTGATGATGTTGTGAGTGAGCGAGCGTCTGCTGACACACTGCCATCACAACAGCGATCAGAAACAGCGCTCTGATGAAGCTTCCCATTCCTCCTGCACACACACACAATAAACATCATCAGTGCCATAATGCACACGAGTGTCCACGCTTGACATGCACTTGATCTTTATAGGGGTCATGAATTTAAATATAACAGGTCATTGTACTATAAAAACACACAGTGCTCACACACTGTCAGTGTTAACAGTACAGCTGCACCATTCTGGATAAACTGAGAATCACAAGGTTGTTTTTGTCTCAAACAGAGATCACGATTCTCCCATGATTCTGAACAATATAAAATATTATTGCTGAAGTCTATTTGAAAGTGTTGAATTAATTAGAATGAATTATGAAACATTTCAGAATCAGAATCAGTTTTATTGCCAGGTATGTTCACACATACGAGGAATTTGTTTTCGTGACAGTAGCTCCGCAGTACAACATAATGACAGTGACAGAACAAAAAACACAATAAGGAATAAAAAAATACAAAAAAATACAAATAGGTTTTAATATACACTGCAAGTTCAAAGTTTAACTATCTTCTGCTCACCAAGCCTGCATTTATTTGATCCAAAATACAGCAAAAGTAGAAACATTGTAAAATATATTTACAATGTAAATATTTTCACCATACTTTCTTTCTCAGCAGGAATTCTTTTTTTTTTTTTTTTTTCATTTTCGAGTTTTTCATCAGGTGTCTTTTTTAAATATGTGATGTCATCACGTCGCCGTCTTGCCGCCAGCCAATCGCTGCACAGCTGATCGTGGTTTCGAGTATCGATGCATAGACCTTTTAAACCAAATCATGAACGCGCAACTATCTATGATAACTACACCCAGCCATACTAAGCATCTTTAATGTGACATTTCAGAACAGGCCCCAGGTCTGTGATTACTGGACACGGGTTATTAAGAGCAGATCCCTCCCAAATAACGTAAGTATCCTGGAGCAGAGCTCAACCTGAAACTTCCTGACAGTGTTTCACCTCAACTTCTGTTCAAACTCTGAAACCCCACCAAACCTGGAAAATCAAACCACAGAAGCTTACTCAACCAGCTCCAACTATCTTAAATCAGGTCTAAACCACAAGTTTCACAGAAGCCAGACGAAGCAGATAGAGATGTTAGCTCCATCAGACACCGAGTCTGTGTTTCTGAACAGAATCAACACTTCTCTGCTAATATTATAAGATTAAACACGCGCTCTTCGGGTAAATACCTGCTGCTGCTGTCACAGCACGACTCCTGTAACGACTCGATCCGCTTATTTGGCGCAGTCGGTAAGATACAGACCAGCAGATGCTGCTCACTCTCGAACAGACGTGGCATTCAGTCAACGCACTGAAATCCCGCGAGACTTAAGAGCTGTGCATTCAAAAATAGCGCGATATTACAGTCACATGAAGCAGGATGCGAATGCTGTACGTTAAATACTAGTGTTCAACCTATCATAAACCTATTTTAAAAGCTGTATATCATTAGTATTATTTATAGGTATCCTTCATTCGTTGTGCTTTGGGATAGCGATTAATCAGAAAATGCAGTATGATTTGAAGGAAACTGCATTTATACCCACTTGGACTGGTTGGTGAATTGCGTTATTATTGCTCCAGGGGGCGCTCTTCACGCGTTCACACCGCAGCTCGAGACATTTCGACTTTATATCTTACAATTACAACATCATTCAAAATTGGTACTTTGTCATTTTTTTTCTATCTGTGACCCTGAAGCACAGAACCAGTCATAAGGTTCAATTAAGAGAGAGAGAGAGAGAGAGAGAGAGAGAGATTTGTAAATCATCTGAAAGCTGAATAAATAAACTTTTCCAGTCATGTATGGTTTGTTAGGAGGACAATATTTGGCTAAATATTAGAAAATCTGGAATCTAAATACTGAGAAATTCACCTTTAGAATTGCCCAAATGAAGTTCTTAGTAAGTTTTGATATATTTATGGTAGGAAGTTTACAAAATATTGCATTGGACATAATAATTACATTGGACATCTAAATGTAATAAGCAATGTAACTAAAATGTAATAAGTAAGGCAACGGTTTCTAAATAGATGTTTTCAATTGTTAATGATTGTCTAACTTTTAAAGTTAACAGGGTTAACTCTACAGTAATCCACACTGATTTCAAAATCCTTCATCATTTGAATTAAGATTATATTACTCTTTATTGTGAAAGTCCACAAACTCTCAGAGTAGATCTGTTAGGATAGGTTTAGGGTTAGTAGAATATACTTGTTAAGTTTCTCATAGTCAGTGTGTTGTATGTGTGGACCCATCACAATAAAGTGATATCAAGCAGACTGTCTGCTAATACTCTAGTGACTGCTAGCCAACATGAACACTTCAGCGTAATAAAAGATGTAAATTGTGCACATTTTCAGTGGTCAAAATGTGGGTCACTTTACTTACTAATGACACTTCTTTTATTTGGTTTAAATGGGTCATATGATGCAATTTGATGTTTCATCTTTAGGGTGTTACAAGCTGTCCGTGGATATGAAAGATATCTTATAGTTATGAGAGTTATAGTCTGGAGGAAGAGCTTATCCACTTCTCTGTCTCAGTAGAGAGAGTGAGGGAGAGCACAGCCTCATCTGACCCCGGAGTCAAACGTGACAGACACGTCCGATCGATCATCCTGCCGTCCAGTGTTTTCAGAAGATCTTCTCCTTCAAGTTCAGAGCTCCTCTGCTCTGACCCCCGAGACACAGACGGGAGACACCTTTGTCCTGATGCTAATCAGAGTGCCATTCGATCACAGTCGGACCATCTGCCCCGCTGCCCCGTGACCTTTGACCCTTGACCTCCTGGCCTCTCCACGTCCTCCAGATGAGCTCCGGAGTTCAAGGTGACCAGCCGTCTCTCTCGGTGCTCACCATCACACGCTCCACTCTTCACTTCTCACCCGGGGTTTGTCCTGACAGTCCAATAATCTGAACATCTTCAGCCCTAACTCTTTAGTCAGTCTTTATATACAGTGTCAGGGTTAACACAACACACAGGAGATGTTGGCCATAGCCTGCTAGAGCGAGAGGCTTTACAGAGCTTGCATCTAACAAGACTGTGATTTCAGATTTATATACTTTTGTTAATCAAATCATCCTGTGTAACAGTGGAATTGCAGGTAAAATACCGTCCAGAGGAGAAAGAAGCAGATCATGCCAGAATGAGTCTTTAGTGTCAGTTATCTGTCCTAAACAGTATGTGAGAATAGATCCTGAACCATCGAGTGTTGACGAGAGTATGTCTGAAGAGATCCGTGCACACTCAAACACAACCTACATTTATAAATCACTGCTAACACAGACCGATGGTTAGCAATGAAACCGTTTTAATGATACATATCTCACATGGTGAAAAATATTAACTTAAATGTCCATCTGAAACAACATTGTGATAAAGATGCAAACAGATGCATTCATTATGCAAGACTTATTTTCAAGACTTTCATTAAAGGCTGGCTTTTGGTTCTCTCTCTGTAGTTCTTTCCCTCTTGATGAACTGCTTTAACCGTCTCAGTGTGAAGACTGAGACGTCACCGTCGAGGCTGCGCTGTGCAGATCTGTCTTCAGTGTGAAGCATGTTTGTAGATTACCCATGATGCTCGGCGCTCTTGGTCTGTGCGTTCTGCTGTGAAGAGTGTAGCTGAAGATGCACAGAGGGTGTCCCGGGGAGTGAGACTGTGACCCTATCACGCCTGCAGGACACAAACACACGGCTGACTCTACAGGAACAACTCACCTCTTATTCTGATGGATATTAATATATCAGCTCAAAGCACCATCTACACAGATCAAGCTGGCGGGCCGTGCCCATGAAAGATGACACACACACACACGTGTCATGGCACTGTGTTCTCTGTCAGTTTAGAGGTCATAGTTAGAAAGGAAAGAGGGTTTATTGTTCTATTATGAAACCTTGGGTTGGCCAGGTTTTTCAGTAATATGTGTTTTTAGTCACAATGATCCAGTGTGAGTCATTATGTAATCAAACAGAACGGCCTCTGGACGTGTGAGAGAAGACATGGCCACAAACACACACACACACACATGCACACGCACACACACACACACACACACACACGCACACTCACATGCGCACACACACACACACACGCACACTCACATGCACACACACACACTCTCACACACACACACACACACACGCACACTCACATGCACACACACACACACACACACACACACACGCACACACACACACACTCACATGCACACACACACACTCTCACACACACACACACACACACACACTCTCACACACACACACACACACACACACACACGCACACACACACACACACACACTCACATGCACACACACACACTCTCACACACTCACATGCACACACACACACTCTCACACACACACACACACACACACACTCCCACACACACACACACACACACACGCACACACCTCTCTCATGTTGTGCTCGCTCTGATCAGTGTTGAAGCAGCTGTAATCGTGGCATTAGTCTGTGATTGATGTTTTGATGGAATATCTTCTCTCTCTCGATCAGAGGTGGTCAGAGGCCCCTCGGTTCAATGTTAATGCTTTCACACCCTGGTCTGTGACCCCTGACCTCCTGACCCCTGGGCTCGTTCCCACGCCATCGCTGCACCGTAACAGATGGAAGTAACTTCATTCAGTGGAGAGGTGGACAATCTGCCCAAATGCTCCTCAGTAACCGTCACGTATTACCCCAGCGCCTCCGATCCTGTGATCTGACCGGTCTGCAGGTAACAAACATCCGCTTCTTTGACAAACCGATGTTCAGAAGTGATGCTGCCTGAGAGGTGGACGATATCACCACAGTATGAATCAGTTTCAACCACTGAAAGGAATGCCACAACATTGTTGTATTTCTGAACAAAAAAAATAAATAAATAATAATAATAAAATCATAATTAGTATTTTTGTCTTGTTTTCTAGTATAAATATCAAAAAAATCTTGAATGAGGAGGCATTTACTTTACAAGTAAAATGACTTGAGATATTAAGCCTTGTTTTCTAATTGTATCTGGAGAATCACTTACTCCTGCTTTGAACAAAACCCACAAACATTTCAGTCTCATGAATGCCTCTGAATGATATTGCTGCACTAGACAGCACTATAAATACAATCCAGATGATCGCTCGTATCGCCGTTATATATGATGCAGCTCTAAACACTAAAGCATTATAAACATTACAGTATGACTTCTATAAAGCTGCTTTGAAATGTGAGAAGAGTGCTTTATAAATCAATTTCACTTGACTTGGATTCTGTGTCATTTTGTTACCTAATGTACTTCTTTTGTTTTTCAATATTTTGCAAGAAAGCATAGAAGCCAGTTAATATTGACTGTCAACCACAAAGCTGTACTTGGATGCATTCAGTCACTAGGGCACCTTCACAAGACAGGAACCGACGTGAAACACCTGCTACTGTTTTCATGACCCTAGTTCACATGTCAGGATGGAACGATGCCAGAAATGACTTAATGAACGCTCGAGTCTACATTATATTTATGTACAAAATGTAAATGTGACAAATCACATGCGTTTTCTGAAATAAGCATGTTGTGCCTTAAGCTAGAAACATACTCAACAAGCAAGACCCTAACATGCTTTATCCCTTACAGAACAAAAATATATGTCAAATATAAAGCAAAACATAATACATTTCAATTTGGGAAACTAGTGCTTATTTTTTAAATACGCTGCAATATATGCATTGACCGTATGTGGCTATTTATTGAGACATACAAATATATTTATAAACAAGCAAAATATTTTTTTTTTCTGTTTGAAATAAGATTATATTGCTAACCCCATTGGCAGATTAGAAACCCCCACTTAATTTTGCCTTTTTTTTTTTTGTCTGAAGACAAGACAATAAAGTTTGCTTGTAGAACATTTTTCTTAGTTTAGGAAATAAGATTTTATTTTATTTTTCAGTGTGGTAATCTATTTATTCAGCTTTCAGATGTAAACACATACATTCACAGAATGAGTTACAGCAGATCTCTAGTTCCCAGCATGCTTTGCTTCCAATTATGAAAATGAAGTGAAATGTCACTTGCTTTTTCTCAATATGAATATGGGGGAGATCTGTGTACAGCATGTAGTATGCATGAATTAATGTATATTTGTCCACAAGTATTGTATTGTATTGTATTGATACCATTACTTTATTTAAAAAGTAACGACTGTGCACTTCTCAAGATAGTCTGTTAACTAACTGCTTTAGTATGATTAGGTGTGCTTACGCTATATGATTCCACATATGTGTGTACTGTATATACTGTATGAGTAAATATACAGTATGTTCAATATATTTATACACATGCAGTACTATATTACAAATGATCTGCTCTTATCATCTGATCGTGGGTGTATCTCTCTATTAGTTTTATTGGATCTTAGTGCTGCGTTTGACAATTGACCACAACATTCTTTTGCATAGATTTGAACACTTTGTTGGCATCAGTGGAAGTGCATTAGCATGGTTTTGTCACGGGTGCGTACTGGACAGAGGACTCAGATGCAGAGTAAAGAAAAAGGAGAATCTTTATTCTCGCCACAAAACACAAAATAACATAAAAAATAATGAACTGCTCTGGCGCACACAGAGATCTCCGAGCTGGCCGGCATACTGCGGACCACTCGCGCTGCCGGATCTCCGAATTACGGATCCTTTGACACAAGAACGGAAGGTGAGACTGATACTGAGAATAATGCAAAACATGGGCAAAGACAAAACAATCTACTCACGACCACAGACAGAAAAGCAGAGACATATAAGGGAGTGGGGGAACGAGCGACAGGTGGGGAAGAATCAGCTCGTGATCTGCACAACCCCGCCATGATCAGCGCTGATTGCCCAGACCACGAGCTACTGAACAGACAGGACAACACAGACCACAGGGGAAGCTGAGACGGCACCCTGCACCGTGACAGGTTTAAATATTACTGATATGACCGCCATCAGTTGGTAGCAGTGAATGAAGATGTATCATATTGATCACAAGTGCAGTATGCAGTACCTCAAGGCTCAGTACTAGGGCCGCTACTCTTCACGCTTTATTTGTTACCCTTGGGAGATATCAACAGGAAACATGGTGTTAGCTTTCACTGTTATGCTGATGATACTCAGCTCTATATTTCTTCGCGGCCCGGTGAAACACACCAATTTGAAAAACTAATGGAATGAATAGTCGATATAAAAAACTGGATGACGAGTAATTTCTTACAGTTAAATTCTGAAAAAACAAAAATATATCTAAAAGTCAGCCTATGCTCTCAATGTCAAATGTTAATCCATGCATTTATGACTTCAAGGTTAGACTACTGTAATGCTTTATTGGGTGGTTGTTCTGCACGCTTGGTAAACAAACTACAGCTAGTCCAAAATGCAGCAGCAAGAGTTCTTACTAGAACCAGGAAGTATGACCATATTAGCCCGGTCCTGTCCACACTGCACTGGCTCCCTATCAAACATCGTATAGATTTTAAAATATTGCTTATTACTTATAAAGCCCTGAATGGTTTAGCACCTCAGTATTTGAATGAGCTCCTTTTACATTATACTCCTCTACGTCCGCTAGGTTCTCAAAACTCAGGCAATTTGATAATACCTAGAATATCAAAATCAACTGCGGGCGGCAGATCCTTTTCCTATTTGGCGCCTAAACTCTGCAATAACCTACCTAACATTGTTCGGGAGGCAGACACACTCTTGCAGTTTAAATCTAGATTAAAGACCCATCTCTTTAACCTGGTTTAAACATAACATACTAATATGCTTTTAATATCCAAATCCGTTAAAGGATTTTTAGGCTGCATTAATTAGGTAAACCGGAACCGGGAACACTTCCCATAACACCCTATGTACTTGCTACATCATTAGAAGAATAGCATCTACGCTAATATTAGTCTGTTTCTGTCTTATTCTGAGGTCCAGTAGTCACCAGATCCAGTCTGTGTCCAGATCAGAGGGTCACTGCAGTCACCCGGATCCAGTACGTATCCAGACCAGATGGTGGATCAGCACCTAGAAAGGACCTCTACAGCCCTGAAAGACAGCGGAGACCAGGACAACTAGAGCCCAGATACAGATCCCCTGTAAAGACCTTGTCTCAGAGGAGCACCAGGACAAGACCACAGGAAACAGATGATTCTTCTGCACAATCTGACTTTGCTGCAGTCTGGAATTGAACTACTGGTTTCGTCTGGTCAGAGGAGAACTGACCCCCAACTGAGCCTGGTTTTTCCCAAGGTTTTTTTCTCCATTCTGTCACCGATGGAGTTTCGGTTCCTTGCCGCTGTCGCCTCTGGCTTGCTTAGTTGGGGTCACTTCATCTACAGCGATATCGTTGACTTGATTGCAAATAAATGCACAGACACTATTTAAACTGAACAGAGATGACATCACTGAATTCAATGATGAACTGCCTTTAACTATCATTTTGCATTATTGACACTGTTTTCCTAATGAATGTTGTTCAGTTGCTTTGACACAATATATTTTGTTTAAAGCGCTATATAAATAAAGGTGATTTGACTTGACTATATCTTATCACATGAACTTCTATATATTATAAAGTATATTACTGGTTATAAAATTACATATATTGTTATACATAAGTAATTATATCGTTACATATTTTTCAAATTATGAAAGCAGCAATTCCTTATGTATTTTTCAATATATTGTAATATATTTACATAATATATTATTCTGTGTGTTTTTAATATGGTTTAATATATTTCTCAATCATATATTAGGAATAGTGCTGTCAATCAATTAATCAAATCCAAAATGCAATTTAATGTTTTTGCTTACATAATATATGTGTGTGTACTGTGTTTATTTATTATGTATATATAAATACACACATAAACAGTATATATTTTGAAAATATTTACGTTTATGTTTATATTTATATTAATATAATTTATGTTGTATGCAATTGATATTAATGTATAATAAAATTTTTTTCTTAAATATATACATGCATGTGTGTGCATTTATATACATAATAAATATACACAGTACACACACACATTATGTAAACAAAAACTTTTATTTTGGATGAGATTAATCGCTTAACATCATGTGCATTCAGACACCCATGTTTTGCTCTTACAGTGAGTGAATCATGTCTAAATGAACATGAAGTTCCTCTTTAGTCTGAACACTTTCTTGGTTTATGGCCCTTGAGGGCTGCTGAAGAAAAGCTTGTGCTGTCCAAACACACACGCCCAGCCTTTACAGAGAGATACACTGCCCTTTGACCCTCGTACTGAGTAAACAGGACAACATGAGAACTACTGTACACAGCCCAACTGAACACTTTATTCTTCAGATTCTGAAAACCCGACAAACGCTCAGCTCAGCGTCTGTATCTCCATCGCTCCTCTCGCTCTCTCTCCCTCGGCCGCTTCATTGTGTCGCTGGGGATTTTCTCCATTGAGCTCCAGTCTCTTAGGAAACCCCAGTCCTGCATAAAATGAGGGGCGCAGAAGAAAAGGAAGTTAGGAGGGAGGAAGGGGGGAAAGAGGAGGGGAAACTCCAGAGAAGAAACACAAAATGTGAGGGACAGCGTGAGGAGGGAACAGAAGATGTGGAGGAGCTGCGGTGGACAGAACAGCAGAGGAGGACCTTCAGCTCGCTCCTAACAGAGGAATATCTCATCCCTCTTTACAGCTGCTTTCTCTGGACATTCATCAGAGAGAGAGGGATCAGCTGCTGAGCTAGGAAGTGTGGATGGTACAGCGGCTCGTTCAGTCTGAATGACAAATCTTTGAGTTTGTGTTTTGAGCATGGTGTGAGATCTCTTCTGAAGCATTTCTAGGGTCAGTTATCTAAAAGATCTCGTTCTGCTGTGTTTGCAGAGCTCTGTTTGGGTTTGATGTAAAGTCAATTCAAATAGCAGGAAATGTTTGTGTTTGTGTTTGTGTTTGTGTTTGTTATTAGCAGGTGGAATCTGGAGACATGTTGTATTTTCTACACAAATTTTGAAGGGAAATTAATAATGTGACAATTTTTATCTGGAGCTGTGCAGGCACGGATTAGATTAGAAAAATGCTGTATGATTCCAGAATTAAATGCTTCTGGAGAATCTGAGCTCGATGGATGGATTCAACTATAGATGAATGTTATGCTGTGTTGAAGCTCCATCATGAGTTGTTTTAAAAAAGTGGCCCAACTGAGAGTCTGAGAAAACTCTCTTTCCAGTTAAAGCTGGGGAGAGAGGTACAGATCAATCTCTTTGGGTTTTTTGAAGCATTATTTAGTCAAACCTCATGGAGACTGAAGCATATTTACAGCCTGTCGAAGCCAGAGAAAGTGAATTGTTTGATGTATGTCAGACCTTTTGTGCGGCTGTGTGAGTTATGGGTTAAGAGCCTGCTGTTGGCCACTGCTATTATCTAAAGCTGTGTTCTTTGATTGTGTAGGCCATGAGGATCCTATTGTGAGACACAGCTGCCCGGAGCACTGACCCTCTCACCACTGACTATTGTGTCTGGACAATCACTTATGAAGAACCCAACACAGCAGAAGCAGACCACTGCTTCACTTCTGCTCCTCTCTTCTCCTCTCTTCTCCTCTTCACTTCTGCTCCTCTCTTCTCCTCCTCACTTCTGCCCTTCTCTTCTACTCTCTTCTCCTCTTCACTTCTGCTCCTCTCTTCTTCTTCTCACTTCTGCTCCTCTCTTCTCCTCTTCACTTCTGCTCCTCTCTTCTCCTCTCTTCTCCTCTTCACTTCTGCTCCTCTCTTCTCCTCTCTTCTCCTCTTCACTTCTGCTCCTCTCTTCTCCTCTTCACTTCTGCTCCTCTCTTTTCCTCCTCACTTCTGCCCTTCTCTTCTACTCTCTTCTCCTCTTCACTTCTGCTCCTCTCTTCTTCTTCTCACTTCTGCTCCTCTCTTCTCCTCTTCACTTCTGCTCCTCTCTTCTCCTCTCTTCTCCTCTTCACTTCTGCTCCTCTCTTCTCCTCTCTTCTCCTCTTCACTTCTGCTCCTCTCTTCTCCTCTTCACTTCTGCTCCTCTCTTCTCCTCTCTTCTCCTCTTCACTTCTGCTCCTCTCTTCTCCTCCTCACTTCTGCTCCTCTCTTCTCCTCTTCACTTCTGCTCCTCTCTTCTCCTCCTCACTTCTGCTCCTCTCTTCTCCTCTTCACTTCTGCTCCTCTCTTCTTCTCCTCACTTCTGCTCCTCTCTTCTCCTCTCTTCTCCTCTTCACTTCTGCTCCTCTCTTCTCCTCCTCACTTCTGCTCCTCTCTTCTCCTCTTCAATTCTGCTCCTCTCTTCTCCTCTCTTCTCCTCTTCACTTCTGCTCCTCTCTTCTCCTCTCTTCTCCTCTTCACTTCTGCTCCTCTCTTCTCCTCTTCACTTCTGCTCCTCTCTTCTCCTCTCTTCTCCTCTTCACTTCTGCTCCTCTCTTCTCCTCTTCACTTCTGCTCCTCTCTTCTCCTCTCTTCTCCTCTTCACTTCGGCTCCTCTCTTCTCCTCTCTTCTCCTCTTCACTTCTGCTCCTCTCTTCCCCTCTTCACTTCTGCTCCTCTCTTCTCCTCTTCACTTCTGCTCCTCTCTTCTCCTCTCTTCTCCTCTTCACTTCTGCTCCTCTCTTCTCCTCTCTTCTCCTCTTCACTTCTGCTCCTCTCTTCTCCTCTCTTCTCCTCTTCACTTCTGCTCCTCACTTCTCCTCTCTTCTCCTCTTCACTTCTGCTCCTCTCTTCTCCTCACTTCTGCTCCTCTCTTCTCCTCTCTTCTCCTCTTCACTTCTGCTCCTCTCTTCTCCTCTTCACTTCTGCTCCTCTCTTCTCCTCTCTTCTCCTCTTCACTTCTGCTCCTCACTTCTCCTCTCTTCTCCTCTTCACTTCTGCTCCTCTCTTCTCCTCTCTTCTCCTCTTCACTTCTGCTCCTCTCTTCTTCTCCTCACTTCTGCTCCTCTCTTCTCCTCTATTCTCCTCCTCTCTTCTCCTCTCTTCTCATCTTCACTTCTGCTCCTCTCTTCTTCTCCTCACTTCTGCTCCTCTCTTCTCTTCTCTTCTCCTCTTCACTTCTGCTCCTCTCTTCTCCTCTTCACTTCTCCTCCTCACTTCTGCTCCTCTCTTCTCTTCTCCTCTATTATACTCTCCTCTACTCTTCTGCTCCTCTTCTATCCTGCTTCTCTCTTCTCTTCTCTTCTCTTCTCTTCTCCTGCTTCTCTCCTCTTTTTTCCTCTCCACCTTCTCTCCTCTCTTCTCCTCTCCTGTTTTTCTCCCCTCTTCTCCTCTCCTCCTTCTCTCCTCTCTTTTTCTGCTACTCTCCTCTTCTCTTCTCTTCTCTTCTCTCCTGTCCTATCCTCCTTCTCTCCTCTCTTTTTCTGCTCCTCTCCTCTCCTGCTACTCTCCTCTCCTACTTCTCTCCCCTCTTCTCCTCTCCTCTCCTCTACTGATTCTTTCCTCCTCTTCTCTCCTCTCTTCTCCTCTCCTCCTTCTCTCCTCTGTTCTCCTTTCCTCTCCTCTCCTTTCCTCCTTCTCTTCTCTCCTCTCTCCTCCTTCTCCTCTCTTCTCCTCTCCTCCTTCTCTCCCCTCTTCTCCTCTCCTCTCCTCTCATCACTTCTCCTCCCCTGCTTCTTTCCTCTCCTCTTCTCTCCTCTCTTCTTCTCTCCTGCTTCTCTCCTCTCTTCTCCTCTCCTCCTTCTCTCATCTCTTCTCCTTTTCTCTCCTCTCCCCTCTTCTCCTCTCCTCTCATCATTTCTCCTCTCCTGCTTCTTTCCTTTCCTCTCCTCTCTTCTCCTCCTTCTCTCCTCTCCTCTCCTCCTTCTCTCCTCTCTTCTCCTCCTTCTCTCCTGCTCCTCTTATCTTCTCCTCTCCTGCTTCTCCTCTCCTCTCCTGCTCCTCTTCTCTTCTCCTCTTCTGCTCCTCTCCTTCTCTCCTCTCCTCTCTTCTCCTCTCCTCTCTTCTCTTCTCCTCTTCTGCTCCTCTCCTCTCTTCTTTGACTCATCTCCTCTTCTCATGTGTCTGGTCTGATATCGACCGTCTGGTGCTGATTGTCCAAACGCAATTCTTGTGCTTGTTTGAAGCAGGAGTTGTGGATGGACATCACGCTCCTGACTGTCCCTCTCGTCTCCTGAACAGACCATCTAAGGGTTTGTGGTCCTTCAAGATTATTCAGATATTAAGGTGACTTTATCTTAAATGTTTATTTTGTTTTATCATTTTTGTTTGTAATGGTGACAGATGAATGGTGAGATTAAATATGAAAAAGTGATATGTTGCCCAGATGTGTTTTTTTGAGATCAGTGGATCTCAACCAGGGCTTCAGGAGCCACTAGGAGATCTCAAATTACTTAAATTAATTAAAACAAATCTAAATAAGCTTGGATATATGCTAAAACAACTATCAATTATTTATCAGGCAATATTTATTATTTAAATTCACTCAAACCAAATTTTTATCATTAATTCTAATTGTTTTAATCTATGTTTCAATACAAATTTCTAAAATAAAAATAAAGAATAAAATAAAATAACACAAATGTACAACTTTAAAAGCTGGTGAATCCTTTCAGAAGAGACATCAACAATACTTTAAACTGTGCTCAGATTTGCCAAGAAAGTTGGAAATGTATTTTACACTGTACTAAAATTTTTTGCCTTATTTGTGTATTTTTCTTTTTTCTTTTTTGTCTGAAACAGATTCGGGGAAACCTCTAAGACAAAACTGATGATCAAATGAGCCATAACTAACTCAGTTCAGTCTCATACACAGTAAAAGAGCAACCTCCAGGCAGTTCTGTTTTGCTTTGACTAAGAATTTGAAGTTAGAAGGAGAAAAAATGGTATTAAATGAAAATGATATATAAAGATGAAGTGAAAAGGGTGTTGATGTGAAGAAGGGCACTATGAGCTGAAGCTCTGAAAACTGTTTAATCTAAACAGTCAAACAGGTGAACATCTGAAAAAAAAAATTGACAACTGATGTGCAGATGGAACTGAAAAAGCTACACAGAGAACAGCAGAAAGAAGGAAAGAAAGAGTGAGAGCGATCAAGAGAGATGGGCATTAATATGCTAATGACCTGAGTGAATACACAACAGCTCAACTGACCAGACTAATCACTGCTGGACACACACTGAGGTTAATCCTGCACACACACACACACACACACACACACACACACACACACAGTAATCCTCACTCACGGAGGTGCACACATTATGCACACTCACACATTTGCATGAACACAACACATGCTTGCTCACACACACACACACATTTCACCACATGCGCCTTTTCAGCCTTGATATTACACAGATGGCAAACCTAAAGAAAATGTATATAAAACATATTTCATGCATATTTATAATATAATATACAATCTCATATTGTATTTGATATAGTTTATAAGGGTGCAGGTGTGCTCTTGCACATAAATGATGTTGCTGCATTTATTTTACAGACTGTTGTGTTTGTTGTGACATTTGGTGGACTGAAAGTCTGGAACAGCATGTCTTTTATGTTATTTTTGACTTGTGATTTCAACTTGATTTGTTGGATGATTTGTGAAAAATAAATAAATAAGCAATAATAGCATAGCAAAAAGACTAGCTACTTCAAGCAATAAAGTCAGTTTGCTAAGACAGACCAGTCTGGGGTTTTCTTTTATCTTCACACAGCTCGTGTCTGACAGTGTCTCACCAGTAACATTTGACAAGAAAAATGACATAGTAATAATTAGTAGTGTTGTATAATTATAGCATGCAACAAACAAAAAATCTGAATGTTATGTTTTACTGTAACTCCTCACATGTGATTTACTTAACACCAACCATTCAAGGCTTTAGAATAGGCCTATAAATAGGGCAAAGGTCAAGTTATACAGTTATTCTCATTCACTTTGTTACATTTCTCAAACATTTCGTATAAACAGCCCCGCACACAATGGATAACCTGTCTGTAAGTTAATCAAAATCTTTAGTTCATCTTTCAAAAGTAAGTATTGTTATCACTGAACATATCAGTTCCATCATAATAAAAAGTCCGAAAGTTTTCATTTTCAAAATGAAACACCGCATTCAACATATCACACAAACCTTTGCCGTTTGTGTGATATGTTGAATGCGGTGTTTCATTTTGCAAGAGATGTGTGGCATTTTGCATATGCAATTCTTGGATAAAGTGTAAGTGGTGTAAAGTGGAAAAAAGGCAAAGATTTAAAAATGTGTGTAAGCAGTTGAAAACCCTGTAATATATGCGCAAATGCTGCACGTGTCCGCCAGGGGGCACCAGGCAGGAAGTGAGGGGTGACTCCGCGCTCAACAACATCCGGTTTGATCTTGTTTGGATTTTAGGACGTTTTTTGGCTTGTGCTGAGAAAGATGAGCAGCAGATGACAGTCTGACATCCGACTGTGAGCGATGCTCTTTATTCATTCCTCAGATCTTCATCACTGGATTAGCATGGTTTAAAGAGCCGTAGTAATGTCGCGGTAGCTTTTGAAGTTAAATACCATTGTAAAGATGCAATACTGTAATACTACGCGGACAAACTATACATGTAATAATAATGATAATAGTTAATTGGTTTATGAAACTTTTAAACCCCTGTTTGCTGGAGCGAATTATGTAGTAGGTTGTTTCGTGAACTCATGTTTAGGATTTCATGTCGTGAGTTTGTGTTTTCTGCTTCAGATCTCAGTGAAGTCATGATGACGAACCCAGTCAGTGTTCAGACCCTCAGTAAGACATGGGAGCTGAGTCTGTACGAGCTGCACCGGACACCGCAGGTACACACACACACAGACACACACACAGAGAGAGAGAAAGAGAGACACACACACACACGGAGAGAGAGGGAGAGACACACACTTTCACACACACACACAGAAAGATAGAGACAGAGACACACTCACACACAGAGACACACACACACGGAGAGAGAGGGAGAGACACACATACACGGAGAGAGAGGGAGAGATAGAGACACACTCACACACAGAGACACACACACACGGAGAGAGAGGGAGAGACACACACACACACGGAGAGAGAGGGAGAGACACACACTTTCACACACACACACAGAAAGATAGAGACAGAGACACACTCACACACAGAGACACACACACACGGAGAGAGAGGGAGAGACACACATACAGTCACAGAGAGATAGAGAGAGAGAGAGAGAGAGACACACACACACACACGGAGAGAGAGGGAGAGACACACACACTTTCACACACACACAGAGAGATAGAGACAGAGACACACTCACACACAGAGACACACACACACGGAGAGAGAGGGAGAGACACACATACAGTCACAGAGAGATAGAGAGAGAGAGAGAGACACACACACACACACACACACACTCACTCACACACACATACACACACTCAACTCAATAATTCAACTCAAGAGTCTGACAATTCTGAGGAAAAAAAGTCAACGTGTGTGTTATAAACTCATGATTCTGAGCCGAGGGGAAAAGAGAGAGTGACCGGTTGGTTTTTCTTCTCAGAACTGAGAGTGAGAATAAAGACATAGTTTAGAAATATATTCTCAAAATGAGCTTTTTGATCTCTATCCCATGGCTTCCATAGACTGCTACTGTACAGCTGTGGTTCTGGTCCAGCAGACAGATTAATCCTCATGTTCCTGCAGTGAGAGTCTGTGTGCTGTTGTTTCAGGAGGCCATCATGGACAGCACGGAGATCGACGTGTCTCCCAGAAGCCTCCACAGCGAGCTGATGTGTCCCATCTGTCTGGACATGCTGAAGAACACCATGACCACCAAAGAGTGTCTGCATCGCTTCTGCTCCGAGTGCATCGTCACCGCGCTCCGATCGGGGTGAGGCTCGGGCCCGCCGCCCTAGAGCGAGGGACCTGTGATCTGTGCTGGGGATTTAAGCGGCTTTAGAGGGATACATTCAAAAAAGAACGCTAAAATAACAAGATTGCGTTTTTTTCTTTTTTTAAATCAAGTAATCAATCTGAACTGCAAATAATATACTTTTTTATTTTAAAATATGCACCCATTCGATTTAAGTTGTATTCCTAATATGTTGAAAATGCTTTCAGTTTTCATTCTTACACTCTTCTGAACTCTAGACTACATGTATTAAAGACACTTCTCTTGTCCGTCCACGCAGGGAACGAGGGGTTTATAGAGCATTATCAGCTGGGTGACCAAACCCTCACTGTGCTGCACACTATTAAGATGAAACTTGACCCTTGCAAAAGTAAAATCACAAATCAAATCACAATATCTGTAAAAAAATAAATAAAACACAATCACATTTTCCCCAAAATCGCACAGCGCTAATATGTTGTGATATACATGTCGTGTATATGATGTCTTTCATTTCCTAACTGCTTGTTACACTTCTCTAATCTTTTAGTCCTGTCCTGTGATAAACTGACTCATGTTAAAACACTTGAATGTCTTTGCTCTCCCGTTGGTCTGATTGCTTCCACTGTCCTCATTCGTAATCTGCTAAATGATTAAATGTAAATGTAATTTCAGTGAGCTATGAATGCTCTCTTACTGAGCGCTGCTCCTCTCTCTCTCTCTCTCTCTCTCTCTCTCTCTCTCTCTGTGCAGGAATAAAGAGTGTCCCACCTGCAGGAAGAAGCTGGTGTCCAAGCGCTCTCTGCGGGCCGACCCTAACTTCGACGCGCTGATCTCGAAGATGTACCCGAGCCGTGACGAGTACGAGGCGCATCAGGACAAGGTTCTGGAGCAGCTGAGCCGCCTGCACAACAACGAGGCTCTGAGCAGCAGCATCGAGCAGGGTCTGCGCATGCAGGCCAGACACAGGTCACACCACACACCACGCTCTCCACAAGAGTCTCGTCTTCTCTTCTAGTAGAAGTGTCTACAAGTATCAGGACTAGAACCTTGTCCAGCAAATGCATCCTGATTCAAGACCCTGTAGATATACTTAGGGATGGGTACCGCACCCCGGTATTAAACTGGCCCCGGGGCTAAATGATGAAAGACCGTAGTATCAGTAAGATCTGACGCTATCGGTTCTGCTTTCGGTACTGGAGGAGAAATATTAATGTACTATGTATTTTTGCTTAATAATGTTGTCGTGCACATTTAATCTCGGCAAACATTTCTAATGTGCGATCATATTAAGACGTTTGTCCATGAGATCTGCGTGAACTCTCATGCGCGCCGCGGAGGCTGTCTGTCAGTCACACACACACACACACACACACACCACAACGAGCGCACGCACATGCATTAACTGTACGTAAACTCCTGCTTAATAATAAAGAGTGACAATGGCGAAGAGATTTGCTTAATGTTATCGTGCACATTTTATCTTACCAAACATTTCTAATGTGCGATCATATTAAGACGTTTGTCCGTGAGATCTGCGTGAACTCTCATGCGCGCCGCGGAGGCTGTCTGTGTGTCACACACACACACACACACCACAAGGACGAGCGCGGTACACGCATAACAGTATGAAAACTCCCTCCTAATATAAAGAGTGACGATGGCGGAGAGAGCAAAACTTTCGAAAGTGTGGTTATACTTCACTAGAGTTTATGCTGACAACCCTCGTTGTCATAAGTGCTAAACAATATTTGCTTGTAAGGTCGGAAACACAAGCAATCTGTCAAAGCATCTTTCAAAAGTGCATTATGTGTATCGACTGCCAGCTAGCTCGCCTCTGGTTGTTGCCACGTCTACGTCAGGTGTTTATGCTAAAATCATGTTGAATCAACGTTGTTCACGTCATTTAAAATAAATGTAAAATCTCCCTGGTTTGCTATGCTTACGTAGAAATTCTGTTGATTTCTTTTGGGAAAATGAGAATGAAATCAACATATTTTCTATTTGTTTTTAAAATTCCAAATAAGGAAAAATCAGTATGTAAATGTAAACATTTATTTGGATAACTTAAATGCACAGCACCTCAAGTTAGTTTACAAAATAGCCAATTGCCACATTTTGCAACCTTTTTATATATATATATATATATAATTTTTTTTAAGCTGCAGCTACAGTATGAACCAACCAACTCCTAACACCTCTGGTCCAAGACAAGTCCATTATTAATTTTACATAAAAAAAATAAAGAAATGTTAATTCTGTTCTCAACTTGTTCTTAAAAACACACACACACACAACACAAAGTACCGATAAGAACACCGTTAAAGTACCGGACCGTTAAGCAGTATCGGTAAGAATAGTAATACCGTTAAAACCTTAACGATACCCATCCCTAGATATACTAGAAAACAAGACGAAGACACGGAGGAAGAAATAATTTTTTGCTGTGAATTCAAGATACCTAGGTTTTTTCCAGGTTAACAAAAGAGTACACTTCTGTAATGTACTTTATAAGTGCTCTATATCTGCGCACAGACTCCATGCACTAAAATGATTCTTCAGCACTTCTTAAGACAATATTAAGATTAGCTAAGTGTACTCAACTCTGCTAGTTTGGGACACCGTGAATATGAAAATGTGCTTTTAATATACTATCTCTGTATTTACAAATGTATTCAGTCACCACTCGTAATACACCTGAACCCATATTTCATACACTAGTGCACTCAAGTGTACTACGAGTGGTGACTGAATACATTTGTAAATACAGAGATAGTATATGAAAAGCACATTTTCATATTCACGGTGTCCCAAACTAGCACAGTTGAGTACACTATACAGTTTACTTCTTTAGCCTGGCTGACCTTGTTTCTGCACCACTGAACAGTAGACAGCACGGTACGATGCTCGTGTTGTTAGCTTGTTTTAGTGCCAGTGTTATGACAGAATGAGATTAAGTGTTGTGAAATGAGCGGCTGTGTCACGCTGTGGTTAGGAGATAAGGTGAGTGTAGTATGGAGAAATGTGTTGTAGTGGGTATGAGTGTTTGTGTGTGCTGTGTCTCAGAGCTCAGCGTGTGCGTAAGCTGCATCCGGAGAGCGAGAACGCCACGCTCAGCGGCGGTGAGGACGAGGTCTCTCAGGACACCAGCTGTGCTGCGGAGCCGGGCCCCAGCCGCACCAGGAGAGCGTCGGATGACTCCGGGGCCGAGGCCGAGGCTCCTGCTCCTGCGCCGCAGCGCTCCGAGATCGAGCTCATATTCTGCCCTCACCCCCTGCTGGTCAGCCGCCAGCAGTACAGCCAGACACGGTACAGCAGCCTTCCTCACAAACATCATGGTTGTGTTTATGGAGTGCGCTGTAACATTTCTTCATGCTTCTACTTCAACATTTGTTCTAAGCCACTGTCTCCATTGTTTTTTGAATGGACTTCCTGTTTCTATGAAACCACTTCCTCCTAAATCCAGCTCAGATTGGTTCGCTGGCCCAGTGTATTGTGATTCCCTAACTGTGTATTGCACATTATCTGGAAACATCATGACCCTTGCTATTGTGATGTCACGTTTATCGGTCATCAGCATCGTAAATCCTGTTCAGAAACCAGTTTTTAAAAATCTATGTACATTTATAACCGTACACTTGGAATTATGTCACCTTTGCACCAAAAAACAAAACTAGTTAACCCCAATGTGAGGGTGTTTCTAATGTAGCATCAATGGGAGGAACGGTACATTTAATCGTTCTCTCTTCTGACTGATGTTATCGGTCTCTTTTAAAAGTCATGAACACTTCGCAGAGTTTTCTTTTGCCATTTGAGCAAATGGGAATACAAAACGTTTATGTGTGGTACTCTCCCATTCACTGCTCTTGAATATAACCCAACTATTACAAATTCAGCGTCATAACTTTGCAGATATTGTTTATGCTTAAACAGCAACATTACACACAAATTAAAGTTAACAAAAAAAGGGAAATCACAATCAATCACCCCTTTCAAATCAGCCTCAAACTCTAGATGGTGCAGTCTGATCTGACTCAGTATGACATCATCAACATTCAAATACTTGGCAAAAACTTGCCTGTGGGAGAAGTGTGCAGCGCACCCCAGAAGCCCTCCGCCCTCCCCAGCTCCACCTGTACAGACCTGCTCTGGGGTGTTATTCATGTTTTAAGCGCAGCAGCAGTATTTCTTACATGCTCACAGCAGCGTAGCACCTGGTTTCAAACTTGTTCCTGTGGACCCACAGCTGATTCAGATCATCCGCTCCGTGAACTCAGATGAGCGAGAGCGAGCTGTGTGTCCCGAGGAACAGGATTGAGACGCAGTGGTGTAGCAGAACGACTCCACCAATACCAAATACATGAACACTGTCATGCACATCCCAATTCCTCCGAGAGCTGGCTCTACCCAGACTTCGCATCGCTCCCATGTAATCGTGTGTACCTTTCTCCCTTCTGCTCACAGATACGTCAAAACCACAGCCAAGGCCACGGTGGACCACCTGTCGAAATACCTGGCTCTGCGCGTGGCTCTGGAGGAGGGTTCGAGCGGCACGCCGGAGGGAGCTCTGCGGGACGTCAGCGAGAAGCAGTTCACCATCTACATCAGCACCGCGGCGGGACAGTTCACCGTGAGTCCGAGCGCTGCGCTCAGAGCAATCCCAGCTGCCTCGCCCTGTCCTCACCCTCTCTGTCTTTCAGACTCTGAACGGCTCGCTGACGCTGGAGCTGGTCAACCAGAAGTTCTGGAAGCTCTGCAAGCCCCTGGAGCTCTTCTACGCCCCGACAGACCAGAGCCAGACGCCTCCGCTGCCACAGGTGGACGACCAAAGCCCAGCACAATCAGCTCTGGCCTGACAGACTCTTAGTGTCCTCTCTACTGAGGTCAGCTCGGGTCTAGTCGGTCCTCACTGAAGGAGCCCAGGCCCAGTTAAAGGAATACTTCACCCAAAAACGAAAGTTCTGTCTTTAATTACGCACCCTCATATCGTTTCAAACCAGTAAGATCTTCCTTTAACGTCGTAATACACATGAAGATATGTTTGATGAAATCCGAGAGCTCTCTGACCCTCCACAGACATCAGTGCAGTCCAGAAACACAGGGAGACCATCTTTAAAATAGTCCATGTGCATCAGGGGCTCAAGCCACGAGAAAACATATAATTAGTTACTGTCTTCCTCTGTATTGGAGAGTGATTACGTTCTTACATTGTAAATACATGATGTGTTTTCTAGTCTAAAATGAGCTCGCTATGGAGCCCAACATGTGCTAATGTCTCCTTTACTACTTAGTTACCAAAAATGTC
Organism: Carassius auratus; assembly: GCF_003368295.1. Taxonomy (NCBI): domain Eukaryota; kingdom Metazoa; phylum Chordata; class Actinopteri; order Cypriniformes; family Cyprinidae; genus Carassius; species Carassius auratus. The sequence goes on from NC_039261.1 coordinate 1,633,074, forward strand.
AAGCACATGGTTAAGAATTTGTAATATACTGGTTGGGGGGGGGGGGATGTCATTTGACATCACAAAAAAAAAAAATATGTTGTTGGTTGAACATTAATATTGTATTTTAAATGCATTTTCTTAGCGTCGTTTATAAATGACGTATTTTAACGAGTAGTGTTGTGTAATGGATCTGTATGTTGTAAATGTGTCCCGTCAGGTAAGAGTTCCTCATGTGATCTCTGTGGGTTTGGGAGAGGTCAGTGACATCACACCACGAGTACAGATTTAAGACAAGTGCGTATGCAACGGTTGTGCTTCGGTGGTGTTTTCTGTGCTTGTTCCATTAGAATGGATTCATTTCCTCGTTCAGTGATGTATACGCTTGTTTCCCCCATCACTTCACTTTGCTCCTGGCTCTTGGGTTGACCGAAGACGACATGAGCTACTGTTTAAACAGAAGTGACTGCAATAATCATGAGACTAGTTATTATTTCAATCTATTGACAACCCTAATGTTAAGCTCATAACTTCTGTGTGAACCAAATAGCCCAGGCTACTTCTGACTCATAAGAATGTGTGTGTTTTAAAGGGTGTCACATTCATGAATCTGAACTGAATTCAGCTCGTTTCCACCACAAAAGAAAAAAGAAAGGGAATTGCAACTGTTCCCCTCACAGTTCTGAGAATACAGTTCCAATTACAATCACAATTAGTTCTTTTGTTTCGGTAACAAAAAACGATTGTGAGGGGAAACAGAAAGCCACAGTTATGTTTTTTTATGCAGAGGTGGAAACAAGCTCCCGAGGAACTGAAGTCAGAGGAACAGAAGTGACCCAGAGTCCAGGGGAATCGCTGTATGTGCTGGTTAAAATGGTCATTTTCATTGTCACTTCCCAAACTAGTGTTTGTACATATGCACCCATGTCTTGAAAAACTGTCTTGTATCTTTTTCATGAATAAAGATGAGCACATTTATACTGGACTCCCAGACTGTAGAACTGGACACATCTTGACCCTCTGGGGTCGTTGGTTCATTCAGACAGAGAAAAACAACAAAAGTTTGGAAATCACTACTTCCTCAGGATTGTCTGAAACGCCATCAGACAGCAACTATTATGTTAACATTTCTGGTATGATGCTTTAGAAATATATTCAGTGTCATTACACACCTTGACATTTTTGATCATGCCCCACAGCTCTGGTCACAATGTTGAGATATGTAAAAAAATAAGACAATCAAATTACAATTTAACATAATTTCAAATGGATTTTTTTTTTTTTATCTACGCTAATTTATAGTTAATTTACTTACTGTTGCTGATCTTTTTTTCTACTAAAAGTGGCACACTTTTGAGTCCTTCCTGCAGCAATGAAAAAAGGCTTGTGTTATGAAATGTATCAAAGACAAACCAGTCTGGTTTAGTTCTAGTTTTCTAGAAGCAGAGACTAGCACCTGAGCACATTGCTGACAGACTGGCCCACCTCACTCACAAGATCCCCCCAAAAAAGGGAAATATAATCTTTTTTGTGATAGTACTTATTGTGTGTTCTTATCAAAGATCTTAGTAATTTGCATGTTTGTCACACTTTAATGTTTCAGATCAAACTAATTTAAATGTTAGTCAAATATAACCACAAGTGAACACAACATGCAGTTTTTAAATGAAGGTTTTTATTATTAAGGGGAAAATAAAAATCTCAAACTACATGGCCCTGTGTGGAGAAGAGTTTGCCCCTAAACCTAATAACAGATTGGCATGCAGCAGCAACAATGTTTGTGATAGCGTGCAGTGAGTCTGTTACAGGGCTGTGGAGGAGCTGTGTAATTCAGCCACACTGGACGGTTTGAGCATGAACCTATTCAGTCTCTTTCTTATGGTGGGGTCATGAACCCTGACCTTAACTGAGGCAAGTGAGGCCTGTGGTTCTCTGGATGTTGTTGTGGGGTCTTCTGTGACCTCTTGGATGAGTCGTCCCTGTGCTCTTGGGGTAATTTTGGTCAGCTGGCCAATCCTGGGAAGGTTCTCCACTGTCCCATGTTTTCTCCATTTGTGAATAATGTCTCTCACTGTGTTTCACTGGAGTCCCAAAGCTTTAGAAATGACTTTATAACCTTTTTCAGACTGATAGATCTCAATAACTTTCTTTCTCATTTGTTTCTGAATTTCTTTGGATCTCGGTATGATGTCTAGCTTTTGAGGATCTCTTGGTCAGGCAGGTCTATTTAAGAGAGTTCTTGATAGTGAACAGATGTGGCAGTAATGAGGCCTGGGTGCAGGGGTGTAAAAATACTTCTTACTACTTATCAGGTACGCGTTATCATCAAATCACACACAGAGTGCACACACATTGATTTATTAGTCTATTAAAAATCAATATTCCAGGCCTTCTAAATTGTAGATGGCAAAAATGCTTCTGTATGATTTTCATATTTAATGCAGGCCTAGTTACTTAATCTATACCACACAAAGAGAACAGTTTTTCTGCAGATGAACACATTTAATAATCATTTGCTCCAGAGGCGTGCGACCTCTGACATATATAGCAATTGTAAGTCGCTTTGGATAAAAACATCAGTTAAATTAATAAATGTAAATGTAATCATTTGATACAAGTTCAGTAAAGCAATAAGTGTCTTACATTTTACAGATAATATATAATATAATTTTTTTTTTTTTTTTTTTTTGCTCAATTTTGCCAACAAAACTAGTTCCAGACAAAGATCACAGCACTGCTTTGTGTCTCTAAGCAATGGACAGTGTTTACTCATTGAATGAATCAGCTTTTTTGAATGAATCGTTTGAATAAACACAGTTGCGTGTGTCTCACGGTGAATGCTTGAGAGCTGGCAGCTCTGGTTACGTTGGTTGGCGCTAGCTTTGATCAGCTGTCTGATGTTGACCAATGAAGTTGACAGAATGCTGTCTGTCAAATTAATTTAATTCAAATGCCATCTGTCATGTCTGGCAGGTTGGCTGGTGGTTATGTTGCCCGCATACCGCCTCCCATGGCCGAAACTGGTATTACGACACCTGTCGGGCCAGGGCTAGTAATGCTAATGCTAATTAAGGTTGATATCCAGGCGGCAAGGAAGTCGACCGGAAGTTGAAGTCGGCTGCGTGCTGCCATCTTGTAGCAGAACTTCACTTGTGCTGCCATCACGTGAATTATGAAGTCCAAACTCCATTTTTGATCATGTCCCACAGCTCTGGTCACAATGTTGAGATATGTAAAAAAATTCCCATTGACTCCCATTCATTTTGGCGTCACTTTGACAGCGAATAACTTTACATCTGAGGCGTTTAAAGACTCCGTTTGTCCATTATTTATTTCTAAAGATACACGACAATGTATAAAGGGCTCCATTACCTTCTCTGTTACATTATGGCCCTGTAGAAACAGTTTTTGTAAAAAATTGGCTAACGATTGCGTCATAATCACGCGACTCTCTGTCGCATTACCGTACAGACAGGTGGAGAAGCTCGCAGGTAATTAACTTAATATGGCGTACTCGCGTTACATTTTAAAATACTATACAAAATAATTAATCAGAATACTTACTCCTGCTCACTCACGACAAAGAACTCCCCGCTCAAGCTCGCCGTCTCTGCAAGATTAACGATGGCAGTTTGCACACACAGCTAATAGAAGATTTACATCTGTCAGACAGGTTGCTGACGTCGTCCAGCTTCGTTTGAGTCTGCGCGTCAGAAACAGAAGTGCTAAAAAACGCTAAAAATGGGCTTCACTTGTCTCAATTGAGTTCCAATGGGGTCGCTGTGTCCATTTCTTTTACTGTCTATGTTGATATCTCTGCAGCACTATAACTTGAAATTTTTTTAATGACATCATCGGCCTTATTTCTTCTCATTCTTTTGATGCGTGTAGGTCATATTATGGATATTTTTACCTCAATTTTTGCATATGGCACCTTTAAAAACAACCAAACATACAGCCTTTTTATACATCTGTATCTGCAGTTTAAATCCATGTCCCCTAGACTGTGTAAATCAAAATGCTATTTCAGATGCAGATTCCAGAAATGTGTTCTTATGTTGGAATGAAAGACACTACAGATGAAGTGCTTCTTATTCTTACCCAAAAATTCTAAATGGAAGAAATAGTTAGAACTGAACAGAATACTTTTACTTGAGTATGACTTTCAGGTACTTTATGCACCAGTGTCTGGAGAAACTGAACTCTGTGTGATAAACCACAGTTTTAACAGGGGGGCAAACTCTTCTCCACACAGGGGCCATGTGGTTTTGGGAGTTTGTTTTCACTTAATAATAAAAAACTGTATGTTGTGTTTACTTGTGTTATCTTTGACTAATATTTAAATTTGTTTGATGATCCAAAACATTAAAGTGTGAAAAATATGCAAAAAATTTAAAAATAAAATCAGGAAGAGGGCCAACACTTTTGCACACCACTGTATATATTTTTTCATATTTTTATTAGCAAAAAATAAATAAATTTAATAATTATATATATCTACATATGCCGGGGTGTGCCTTAGGCTTGCCACGATAAAAGGCCACTCTGAAACGTGTTTTAGCACACAGCACAATGTCACAGATGTTGCAAATTTTGAGGGAGCGTGAAATTGCAATGCTGACTGCAGGAATGTCCACCGGAGCTGTTGCCCCTGAATTGAATGTTAATTTCTCTACCATAAACCGTCTCAAAAGGTGTTTCAGAGAATACATCTAAGCAGCCTCACAACTGCAGACCACGTGTCAACACACCAGCCCAGACATGCACATCCAGCATCTTCACCTCCAAGATCATCTGAGACCAGTCACCCGGACAGATGCTGCAACAATCGGTTTCCATAACCAAAGAATTTCTGCTCAAACTGTCAGAAACTGTCTCAGGAAAGTTCATCTGCGTGCGCGTCATCCTCATCGGGTGTCTCGACCTAACTGCAGTTCATTGTTGTAATGGTCTTGAGTGGCAAATACTCACCTTCGATGGTGTCTGGCACTTTGGAGAGGAGTTCTCTTCACGGATGAATCCCGGTTTTCACTGTACAAGGCAGATAACCGACAGCATCTATGGTGTCATGTTGGTGAGTGGTTTGCTGATGTCACCATTGTGGATCGAGTGGCCCATGGTGTGTGTGTTATGGACAACAAACACAGATGCATTTTATTGATGGCATTTTGAATGCACAGACATACCGTGACAAGATCCTGAGGCCCATTGTTGTGCCATTCATCCACGACCATCACCTCATGTTGTAGCATGATAATGCATGGCCCCATGTTGCAAGGATCTATATACAATTCCTGGAAGCTGAAAATATCCCAGTTCTTGAATGGCCAGCAAACTCACCAGACATGTCAGCCATTGAGCATGTTTGGGATGCTCTGGACCAGCATATGTGATCAGTTCTATGCGATGGAGATGTGTTGCACTGCATGAGGCAAATGGTGGTCACATTAGATACTGACTGGTTTCGGATAATCAGCATCTTGACACACAGTGAGGTGGATGGATTATCTCGGAAAAGGAGAAGTGCTCACTAATACAGATTTGTATTTTGTGTACATAGACATCTTAGATCTTTGAGTTCAGTTCATGAAAAATGGGGGCAAAGAAAAGTGTTGCATTTATAATTTTGTTTAGTGTTTGTTATCTTTAGTGTGTATGGAAACAATTGGCATTTAACCTGTTAATTGTCACCCCGTCCCGTATACGGGACGCCTACGTTGACTATACTATATTACAATCAAATCTAATCTAATCTTGACAAACTATATATCGTTGGAAAGGTCTAAGACTCCTAAATATATATTTTACCAATATTTTTTGTTAAACATTATGTAGCAAAAGTAATAGATTAATTTATGACAAGAGTGCACCCTCAGAAATCTACATTACAAAAGGAGCTTTGACCTTTGTTTAAAAAAAAGACTTCCTCGTTGCCTTTTTCTCTATCACATTTTAGAAATCATCAGAAGTTATATATCACTTGAAAACATAAAATCTAAAAATTCATCCTTTAAAACCCATTTTAAAATCAGACATTGCTTTACCATTTAAATGGCACATCAAAATCATGTTACAAAATGTTTTCAGTCATGAATTATACAAATTTAGGTTTGTATCATGCACATTCATGTCTATCTTCAAAAACGTGAGTGACAGTTAAAAGGTTTTAAGGTTAACTGTCTAAATTTTACATGGCATGGAGAAAACACCATGAAATCCCATATATTGTGTGTGTGTGTGTGTATGTGTGTATATATATATATATAGAGAGAGAGAGAGAGAGAGAGAGAGAGAGAGACACCAGCCACTTGTTTACCGGGAGCCAGAGCGCCTGACATCTTGGCAAATTTAAAAGTGCTGGCTAATGCTAAACGTAAATACAGTAGGATTGTTATTCATGCCGGTGCTCTTCGCCAGTCAGACATCACTAAAAATAACTTTAAAGAGGTGTGTGAACTTGCAAGCACGATGTCAGACACTGTAATATGCTCTGGTCCCCTCCCTGCTTACCGTGGTGACGAGATGCATAGCAGATTGTCATCACTCAATGGCTGGATGTCTAAGTGGTGCCCACAGAATAATATAGGTTTCATAGACAATTGGACGACCTTTTGGGGCAGACCTGACCTGTTTAAAAGAGATGGTCTTCATCCCTCCTGGGGTGGCGCCACTCTTCTCTCTAGAAATATGGCAAATAGTCTTAGTGTTTATACTTGACTAACTGGGGCCCAGGTCAGGAAGCAGACAGACTGGCTAAACCGACTGTCTGCTAGCTGCCTCCCGTCACAGAGGTCAGTTAATTCTCAGCACATAGAGACTCTTTCACCTAGATATCACACTATAGAGACTGTGTCTGTTCCACGAACTAGAAAATACAAAAAACGTCCAAACCAAGTTAAGGTTAATAATTTAATTGAGGTTCAACAAATAAAAAACAAATGCAATATGGATAAACAAATGATAAAGATTGGCTTATTGAATATCAGATCCATTTCTACGAAAACACTTTTTGTAAATAATATGATAACTGATCATAATATAGATGTGCTCTGTTTGACAGAAACCTGGCTATAACCTGATGATTACATTATTTTAAATGAGTCCACCCCCCAAGATTACTGTTATAAACACGAGCCGCGTCTAAAAGGCAAAGGGGGAGGAGTTGCTTCAATTTATAACAAAGTTTTCAGGATTTCTCAGAGGGCAGGCTTCAAGTATAACTCGTTTGAAGTAATGGTGCTTCATATAACATTATCCAGAGAAACCAATGTAAATGATAAATCCCCTGTTATGTTTGTACTGGCTACTGTATACAGGCCACCAGGGCACCATACAGACTTTATTAAAGAGTTTGGTGATTTTACATCCGAGTTAGTTCTGGCTGCAGATAAAGTCTTAATAGTTGGTGATTTTAATATCCATGTCGATAATGAAAAAGATGCATTGGGATCAGCATTTATAGACATTCTGAACACTATTGGTGTTAGACAACATGTTTCAGGACCTACTCATTGATGAAATCATACTCTAGATTTAATACTGTCACATGGAATTGATGTTGATAGTGTTGAAATTATTCATCCAAGTGATGATATCTCAGATCATTATTTAGTTCTGTGCAAACTTCATATAGCCAAAATTGTAAATTGTACAACTTGTTACAAGTATCGAAGAACCATCACTTCTACCACAAAAGACTGCTTTTTAAGTTATCTTCCTGATGTAGCCGAATTCCTTAGCATATCCAAAACCTCAGAACAACTTTGATGTAACAGAAACTATGGACTCTCTCTTTTCTAGCACTTTAAATACAGCTGCTCCTTTACGCTTAAGGAAGGTTAAGGAAACCAGTTTGACACCATGGTATAATGAGCATACTTGCACCCTAAAGAGAGCAGCCCAAAAAATGGAGCGCAGCTGGAGGAAAACAAATTATTATATTTCGTATTTCTTGGCGGGAAACCTACCCTAGTAACCTAGTAACCTATCCTACAGAAAAGCATTAAAAACTGCTAGATCCGATTACTTTTCTTCTCTTTTAGAAGAAAACAAACATAACCCCAGGTATTTATTCAATACAGTTGATAAATTAACGAAAAATAAAGCCTCAACAAGTGTTGACATTTCCCAACACCACAACAGTAATGACTTTATGAACTACTTTACTTCTAAAATCGATACTATTAGAGATAAAATTGCAACCATTCAGCCGTCAGCTACAGTATCACATCAGACAGTGCACTATAGACCCCCTGAGGAACAGTTCCACTCATTCTCTACTATAGGAGAGGAAGAATTGTATAAACTTGTTAAATCATCTAAACCAACAACATGTATGTTAGACCCTACACCATGTAAGCTCCTAAAAGAGGTGCTTCCAGAAGTCATAGATCCTCTTCTGACTATTATTAATTCCTCATTGTCATTAGGATATGTCCCCAAAACCTTCAAACTGGCTGTTATTAAGCCTCTCATCAAAAAACCACGACTTGACCCCAAAGAACTAGTTAATTATAGACCGATCTTGAATTTCTGTCCAAGATAATAGAAAAAGTGGTATCCTCACAATTATATTCCTTCTTAGAGGAAAATGGTATATGTGAGGATTTCCAGTCAGGATTTAGACCGTATCATCGTACTGAGACTGCTCTCTTTAGAGTTACAAATGATCTGCTCTTATCATCTGATCGTGGGTGTATCTCTCTATTAGTGTTATTGGATCTTAGTGCTGCGTTTGATAAAATTGACCACAACATTCTTTTTCATAGACTTGAACACTTTGTTGGCATCAGTGGAAGTGCATTAGCATGGTTTAAATCGTACTTATATGACCGCCATCAGTTCTTAGCAGTGAATGAAGATGTATCATATCGATCACAAGTGCAGTATGGAGTACCTCAAGGCTCGGTACTAGGGCCGCTATTCTTCACGCTTTATATGTTACCCTTGGGAGATATCATCAGGAAACATGGTGTTAGCTTTCACTGTTATGCTGATGATACGCAGCTCTATATTTCCTCGCAGCCTGGTGAAACACACCAATTTGAAAAACTAATGGAATGCATAGTCGATATAAAAAACTGGATGACGAGTAATTTCTTACTGCTAAATTCTGTAAAAAACAAACAAAAAAACAGAGGTGTTAATCATAGGGCCTAAAAACTCTGCTTGTAATAACCTAGAACACTGTCTAAGACTTGATGGTTGCTCTGTCGATTCTTCGTCATCAGTTAGGAACCTAGGTGTGCTACTTGATCGCAATCTTTCCTTAGAAAGCCACGTTTCTAACATTTGTAAAACTGCATTTTTCCATCTCAAAAATATATCTAAATTACAGCCTATTCTCTCAATGTTAAATGCAGAAATGTTAATCCATGCATTTATGACCTCAAGGTTAGATTATTGTAATGCTTTATTGGGTGGTTTTTCTGCACGCTTAGTAAACAAACTACAGCTAGTCCAAAATGCAGCAGCAAGAGTTCTTACTAGAACCAGGAAGTATGACCATATTAGCCCGGTCCTGTCCACACTGCACTGGCTCCCTATCAAACATCGTATAGATTTTAAAATATTGCTCATTACTTATAAAGCCATGAATGGTTTAGCACCTCAGTATTTGAATGAGCTCCTTTTACATTATAATCCTCTACGTCCGCTACGTTCTCAAAACTCAGGCAATTTGATAATACCTAGAATATCAAAATCAACTGCGGGCGTCAGATCCTTTTCCTATTTGGCGCCTAAACTCTGGAATAACCTACCTAACATTGTTCGGGAGGCAGACACACTCTTGCAGTTTAAATCTAGATTAAAGACCCATCTCTTTAACCTGGCTTACACATAACATACTAATATGCTTTTAATATCCAAATCCGTTAAAGGATATTTAGGCTGCATTAATTAGGTAAACCGGAACCGGAAACACTTCACATAACACCCTATGTACTTTCTACATCATTAGAAGAATGGCATCTATGCTAATATTTGTCTGTTTCTCTCTTATTCCGAGGTCACCGTAGCCACCAGATCCAGTCTGTATCCAGATCAGAGGGTCACTGCAGTCACCCGGATCCAGTACGTATCCAGACCAGATGGTGGATCAGCACCTAGAAAGGACCTCTACTGCCCTGAAAGACAGCGGAGACCAGGACAACTAGAGCCCCAGATACAGATCCCCTGTAAAGACCTTGTCTCAGAGGAGCACCAGGACAAGACCACAGGAAACAGATGATTCTTCTGCACAATCTGACTTTGCTGCAGCCTGGAATTAAACTACTCGTAATAAGGAGGCGGGAACCGGCGCACAATCAAAACATTTTAATATTCAAAATAAATACAAAACATAAATAAAAACCAAAACATAAAATAATGTCCCAGGCCTGGTCCTCTCTCGTCCTTCACTATAGTCGCTCCAGTTTTATATCCTTCCATCTCCTACGTGGGACTCGATACTGGCGGTGGGGCGCAGGTGCAGCTCATCTCCAATCACTACACCTGGCCTCACTCCTCGTTCCCACGTCTCTCGGCCCCGCCCCACTCGCCACAATTTTGTTTAAAGCACTATATAAATAAAGGTGACTTGACTTGCCTTGACTAGCCACAGCTAGACAGAATTTCTTCTCAAACCTTATAAACAGTAACTTAAACAACACTCGTACTCTTTTTGTCACTGTTGAGAGACTGACAAACACCCAGATTTCCAGTGAAATGCTCTCAGACAGCAAATGCAATGAGTTTGCTTCCTTCTTTTCTGAGAAGATTATTAATATCAGAAAGGAAATTAGCACATCCTCCAGTAAAGCAGTAGTCAGACAGATTAAAAAAAAATTCAAAAAGATACTATGTCTATTTTTGAAGCAATTGATAGCAAAATTTTGGAAGAAATAGTGCAGCACCTCAAATCATCAACCTGATATCTTGACACACTTCCCACATCTTTTTTTTCAAAACGGTGTTTAACTGTTAAGAAGCAGAACTCTTAGAAGTGGTGAACGCCTCAAAACCCATGTTTAGCTGTGCATTTATTGAATGAGCACTGTGTGATCCGAACTGATTGCACTGTATTTTACATAATCACTGTATTTTTGTATATATACTATTTTAAATTCATTTTAAATATGTATTTTTATTTAAATCATTTTCAAAGTTTTTATATTGCTTGTTTTATTTTAGAAATTAGTTTAATTCATGATTTTTACTTTCTTTTATGTAAAGCACTTTGAATTACCATTTTGTACGAAATGTTTTATATAAATAAACTTTTTCCGATATACTGTACATTTTTGTTTCTCCTCTATGCCCTGCTTTAAGAAACAGTCAATTTTTAGAAAGTTCATCGTTCTGAAAAGTGAGGTGTGCTCTGATTGGCCAGATATCCAGTGTGTTGTTGGCTGAATACCTCATGCCTGTGATAGAAGTGATACACCCCTCACCATATTGTGATGCTGTGTGTCCTGGCACAAGAAGACAAAAACAATCAAACCCATTAAAACGAGGCATTTGTTGCATCCAGAGGGGACATCATCACTGATTAAAATGACCTGTACTGTCTCTTTGTGCTTTGTGTTGTGGATTGCACTGTGTAATATGAAACCATATCCCACTTTATAGAAACAGATCTTATTACAGTCTTCTCTCCAAGGATTAAATACAGACATACACACATCTGTACATTTGGGTTGAACTGTTCTGGAACAGTGTTGTAAATACAACATAACCACTGATTTGTAGTTGTGTCCTCGTTTTGAAGACCAAACTTAGTATCTTCGCTTTCACAATGAAACACAGTGTCTCCATGACATGGCAGCGGTGGCTACAGTGAGGATAAGTGTTACTCCTTTCTTTGGGTGAACATCTGGACGGCGTTATGCAACTCTTCCCACACAGTGATGTAGAGATGTGGGACGCCTTTGAGGTTGACTCTTAACTTCGATAAATCATATCTCTTTGGATTTGAGACTTTAGTCTTTGCAGCTTTACAGATCTTCAAACACTCCAAAGAGAAAGGAAAACTTTCTCATTCCCTCTGAGACCTGGTGTGGAAATGATGCTCTTATACTGTCCCCCAGGCTGCTCTGAAGTGATTGTGCCCTCAGTTAAATTAAGTACAGTGCATCGTGGACGAGACTCTGATGTGGTACAGGGATGATTCTGGACGCGTCTTAAATCAAGCCCCACAGAATCACTACATTTAAAAGCACTTCAAACCCAAGAACCAAACCCTGAGTCCGCTCAGTCAGCTAGTTCTGAGACTCACTAACCTGACTAACTCTACTAACACTAACCAGTCTCAGACCAGCACTGCTTCTCATCCAAACATCTGAACAAATCTAATTATTAAACAATCGGCAAATACACATCTGGAAGATTGGGATCAAGAAACTAAAACACAAAGTAAATTACAATTCTATCGAGCTCTAAAATCAGATTATGAATGTGAAGATTATCTTCATAGTGTCAGAGACGGATCCTGACCAAATACAGGCTCAGTGAGCACAGTCTGGTGTGTGTGTGTGTGAGAGAGAGAGAGCACAGTCTAGCCATCAAGACGGGCAGACACAGAAAGAGCTGAGAGTGTGTGTGACCTCAGTGTTGCTCTCCTGTCCATCAGTGGTCATTAGTGTGTTTCTGTAAAAGACTGTGGTACCAAATGTTCACACACTAGAATTTGTTAGTTTAATATCCATTATACCGTTCCATTCTTCTAGTATGATTTTCATTTATCATCTTTGTGTACATTAAGCTTTGGCAATATTCTGTCATAGTCCCACCAGGAAGACTTTTGAATTGAATAGTGTGTATGTCTATGCATGTTATGTGATTTTTTTTTATTTTATAAAGTGTTCCTTACTTTGTAGTGTTCCTGTGGCTCAGTGGTAGAGCATCGTGTTAACAGCACAAAGGTTTGGGTTCACTTCCCAGGGAAGGCATGATAGCTTGAAAAAAAAAAAGCGTCTGCTAAATGTAAGAGTAAGTGGCCATCCAGGCATCTAACGGCTACACCGTGGCATTACGCTTGATTTTCTTACAAGGTGAAACAATCTGCCTCAACTCTATGGATGAAATACTTCTGCTCTATTTTAACTTACAGACTGCATTAATTGAATATTTTTATATATTTGTTTACTTTTTACACAGAACATAGTCCCTAATTTACACCACTGTAATGAAATATTAGTTTCACAGAAACATCATGAGCCCATTATGAAGCATCCCCGGGGGTCAGGGGTCAGGGGTCTCATGAAGGACCAGTATGGTCTTAGGATCAGTGAAGACAGCAGCACACAGAGTGATCAAACAGGTGTCTTTTATTCAAGCTTTACTTCTTCTTGGACACTCCCACCGTACGGCCGCGGCGACCGGTGGTCTTGGTGTGCTGACCGCGCACACGCAGACTGGAGGAGAGAAGAGAAGAGAGTCAATCACCATCCCGTCACACGTGTGTGTGTGTGTGTGATCCTAACAGTGCACTCACCCCCAGAAGTGACGCAGGCCGCGGTGAGCTCGGATCTTCTTCAGACGCTCCAGATCTTCTCTCAGTTTGTTGTCCAGACCGTTAGCGAGCACCTGCATCAGTCAGTACACACAAGTTAAACACGTCAGGAGGAAAAGACTGAGCTCAGCTAGATTCTGAAGTACGCTTTTTATCTGAGAACAAGTTCTGTTTTTATGGATATTTAGATATATTTATTCTAAAACCAAGGACACAGGATGATTTTTCCAATAAAAATGAGGCAGAAATGGCATTTAGCTCGTATCTTGTACCTCAGACCGTGTTAAACATGAGGGAATGTGCATGATAACTCATATATGGTGATTTCTGGGAGGAGATGCATGTACGATCAGGTTTTGTCCGTATGTACACTTTTATAAACGAGACCCCTGGTGAGATCAGGAATCGTTTGCAGGTTTGCACTGACTGTACCTGACTGTATTTGCCATCTTTGATGTCCTTCTGTCTGTTCAGGAACCAGTCAGGGATCTTGTACTGGCGAGGATTCTGCATGATGGTCACCACCCTCTCCACCTGTCATCAACAGCAGCTCAGATCAACATTACTGGAAACACACCAGAGGGAGCTCTGGATCTCCAGAGGTGACAACAGCGCCAGAAATCCACTAGCGAAGAAAGCGATCAGCCAAGCCACGGACGGAGATGTACCGTTTTGACAGTGAGTCTGTCGTTCGTCATGTGAAATGATTGTAGATTTAGTTCATACACTGTATATAAAAATGGTGTGCTAGTTCTAGATAACGGTCCTATCATCACTTCTAAATATTCTGTAACATCACTTACAGCCGCTAATGCATTGCTATATTAGATTAGCAACAAAGCTAATACCATGTTTATCAGTGGAAGAGCGCAAACGTTAATAAGAGGTCAAACTATAACGTTAGCATTTATCTTATTCTAAATATATCTGCAGTGTTTCCCACATAATGACCGCGTAATCAGTCAATGACTAGAAGTTATGAAGTTATGTACAGCGTGCATTAACTTGTTTGAAGGTGGTTCTTCTCAAAATTGACAGCGGTGTGTTCATGACACTAACGTTAACCATTCAACTTCGAATTGATTCGGTAATCTTCCGGTAACAGTAGGCAAGACGCGGTTTTGATTCAGACTGCACAAAGAGAAGAGGAGAAGATATACGGGTCCGTTGTGAATGTGTCTGTGAGAGCAAATATAGTAACTACAGTAGGTGCATCAGAAATGATTAAACCAGAGGGAACATGTAAATAAATGTGAGCTGAACACGCGCTTTTTTCTTTTTTACAGATTGTTTCAAAGCAGCTTTACAGACATAACTGGAAAATGTTGAAATAATATGGTTAAATATAAGTTGGTAATACCTATTGCTTGACAAAATATATATTTCAAATGTTTACCTATGTAGGAGATCCCTGTCTATTCTAATTCTAATGATGACATGAGTAATGATACATGGTGATATTATTAATACACATGCTTATTCTTTCTCTGTCTCTCTTTCTGCCTACAGATACCTGAGAAAGGTGAATCCTGAAGTGTGGGACTACTTCTGCAAATACTTTAACTTTAGTATTATAATTTATTTACAGTACACACAGACTGTTAAAACCAGCTTCAACTGGAAGAAAGTAAAAGTGTTAAATGTTTAAAACCAGACTGTTTTTTGATCATTAATAAATATATTCTTTTGATGTGCAATTGTTTAGTCATGGAGACTGTAATCTACGGCTTTTTTTAACATAAATCCCTTCTGGAAAATGGTTTATACAGCCCACATACATAGAACAGGCAGATATTTTGCTATTGAATGTTGTGTAAGTGCAGTTTATAGGAAATGGGTCTAATATCCAGTTCAAAATATCGGCTTATAAATCGGATCTTTTCGAGTTAATATCGGCATCGGCCCCCAAAAATCCATATGGGTCGGGCTCTACTAATTTTATGATTCTTCTTCAGTTTCTATAAAGAACAAGAATCAAGTTAACTTTAATATTGTTAGTTTGATAGCAGACGCTCCTGAAAGAGAGCTGAAATGGACGATGACATCACTGAACTGACCCTCGCTGTAAAGCACTTATAAAGGTGACCTGACTAAAGCTAAAAGCTGTCTGCTGGACTGTGAATATCTGTGTTTCCACCGTCACTTCTGGTGCTTGATCGTGCCTCATCAGGGCTTCCTCAGGGACAACAATGAAACCCTGGGCCAAAGCTAGAGGAGGGGTTATGAACAAAGGAGGAGTTTCTCCGCATCTGGAGAGCGTCAGCACCGCGGATCATTTCAGACTTCAGCATTAGAGACTTAAAATAACTTGAGCTCAAAACTTACTTTCAGTCAGCTGTTGAAATAACAATAGTAAAACATTGATGCTTTTGGGTTTAACTAAATATTAACTTAAATATTTAAGAAAACATGCAAACAAACGGCCACTTTTATCATGTTCATTTTGTGATCGCGCATGTTCCAGTGATTTGTTTCTTAGTTTTCTGATAACTTCTCTTTGGTGAAACGATGGGGTTGTGTGACATTGTTCTGAGAGTGTGTAAAGGGTGTGTTTTCAGGCCCGACGGTGGAAACACAGCTAATGTGTGTTTTAGAAGTATTTTCCTGCTGAAAATGAAGAGTGAGCTCACCTCATCATCAGTGAGTTCTCCAGCTCGCTTCGTCAGATCAATGTCTGCTTTCCTAAGAACCACATGAGCGTACCGCCGACCCACTCCCTGCAGAACACACAGAGAGACTTCAGAACACACACACACACACACACACACACAGCGGAGCACAGATTGTTCAGAACACACACACACAGCGGAGCACAGAGAGAGTTCAGAACACACACAGCAGAGCACAGAGATTGTTCAGAACACACACACACAGCGGAGCACAGAGAGAGTTCAGAACACACACAGCGGAGCACAGAGATTGTTCAGAACACACACACACACACAGCAGAGCACAGAGATTGTTCAGAACACAGACACACACAGCGGAGCACAGAGAGAGTTCAGAACACACACACACACACACACACACACACACACACAGCAGAGCACAGAGATTGTTCAGAACACACACACACAGCGGAGCACAGAGAGAGTTCAGAACACACACAGCGGAGCACAGATATTGTTCAGAACACACACAGCAGAGCACAGAGATTGTTCAGAACACACACACACACAGCGGAGCACAGAGATTGTTCAGAACACACACAGCGGAGCACAGATATTGTTCAGAACACACACACACACACACAGCAGAGCACAGAGATTGTTCAGAACACACACACAGCGGAGCAGAGATTGTTCAGAACACACACAGCGGAGCAGAGATTGTTCAGAACACACACACACACACAGCGGAGCAGAGATTGTTCAGAACACACACACACAGCGGAGCACAGAGATTGTTCAGAACACACACACACACACACACACAGCGGAGCAGAGATTGTTCAGAACACACACAGCGGAGCACAGAGATTGTTCAGAACACACACACACACAGCGGAGCACAGAGATTGTTGAGAACACACACAGCGGAGCACAGAGATTGTTGAGAACACACACACACACAGCGGAGCACAGAGATTGTTCAGAACACACACACAGCGGAGCACAGAGATTGTTCAGAACACACACACACACACACACAGCGGAGCACAGAGATTGTTCAGAACACACACACACACACACACACACACACACAGCGGAGCAGAGATTGTTCAGAACACACACAGCGGAGCACAGAGATTGTTCAGAAAACACACAGACACACACACACAGCGGAGCACAGAGAGAGTTCAGAACACACACACACACACACACACACAGCAGAGCACAGAGATTGTTCAGAACACACACACACACACACACACACACACAGCGGAGCACAGAGAGAGTTCAGAACACACACAGCGGAGCACAGAGATTGTTCAGAACACACACACACACACACACACACACACAGCAGAGCACAGAGATTGTTCAGAACACACACACACACACACACACACACACACACACACAGCAGAGCACAGAGATTGTTCAGAACACACACACACACAGCGGAGCAGAGATTGTTCAGAACACACACAGCGGAGCACAGAGATTGTTCAGAACACACACACACACAGCGGAGCAGAGATTGTTCAGAACACACAGCAGAGCAGAGATTGTTCAGAACACACACAGCAGAGCAGAGATTGTTCAGAACACACACACAGCGGAGCACAGAGATTGTTCAGAACACACACACACACAGCGGAGCAGAGATTGTTCAGAACACACACACACACACACAGCGGAGCACAGAGATTGTTCAGAACACACACACAGCGGAGCACAGAGATTGTTCAGAACACACACACACACACACACACAGCGGAGCACAGAGATTGTTCAGAACACACACACACACACAGCGGAGCAGAGATTGTTCAGAACACACACACAGCGGAGCACAGAGATTGTTCAGAACACACACACACAGCGGAGCACAGAGATTGTTCAGAACACACACACACAGCGGAGCACAGAGATTGTTCAGAACACACACACACAGCGGAGCACAGAGATTGTTCAGAACACACACACACAGCGGAGCACAGAGATTGTTCAGAACACACACACACAGCGGAGCAGAGATTGTTCAGAACACACACACAGCGGAGCACAGAGATTGTTCAGAACACACACACACACACAGCGGAGCAGAGATTGTTCAGAACACACACAGCGGAGCACAGAGATTGTTCAGAACACACACACACACACAGCGGAGCACAGAGATTGTTCAGAACACACACACACACACACAGCGGAGCACAGAGATTGTTCAGAACACACACAGCGGAGCACAGAGATTGTTCAGAACACACACACACACACACACACAGCGGAGCACAGAGATTGTTCAGAACACACACACACACACACACACAGCGGAGCAGAGATTGTTCAGAACACACACAGCGGAGCACAGAGATTGTTCAGAACACACACACACACAGCGGAGCACAGAGATTGTTCAGAACACACACACACACACAGCGGAGCAGAGATTGTTCAGAACACACACAGCGGAGCACAGAGATTGTTCAGAACACACACACACACAGCGGAGCACAGAGATTGTTCAGAACACACACACACACACACACAGCGGAGCACAGAGATTGTTCAGAACACACACACAGCGGAGCACAGAGATTGTTCAGAACACACACACACACACAGCGGAGCACAGAGATTGTTCAGAACACACACACACACACACAGCGGAGCACAGAGATTGTTCAGAACACACACACACAGCGGAGCACAGAGATTGTTCAGAACACACACACAGCGGAGCACAGAGATTGTTCAGAACACACACACACACAGCGGAGCACAGAGATTGTTCAGAACACACACACACAGCGGAGCACAGAGATTGTTCAGAACACACACACACAGCGGAGCACAGAGATTGTTCAGAACACACACACACAGCGGAGCACAGAGATTGTTCAGAACACACACACACAGCGGAGCACAGAGATTGTTCAGAACACACACACAGCGGAGCGCACAGATTGTTCAGAACACACACACACACACAGCGGAGCGCACAGATTGTTCAGAACACACACACAGCGGAGCACAGAGATTGTTCAGAACACACACACAGCGGAGCACAGATATTGTTGAGAACACACACACACACACAGCAGAGCACAGAGATTGTTCAGAACACACACACAGCGGAGCACAGAGATTGTTCAGAACACACACACACACAGCGGAGCACAGAGATTGTTCAGAACACACACACACACACACACACAGCGGAGCACAGATATTTTTCAGAACACACACACACAGCGGAGCACAGATATTGTTCAGAACACACACACACACAGCGGAGCACAGATATTGTTCAGAACACACACACACACAGCAGAGCACAGAGATTGTTCAAAACACACACAGCGGAGCACAGAGATTGTTCAGAACACACACACACAGCTGAGCACAGAGATTGTTCAGAACACACACACACAGTGGAGCACAGAGATTGTTCAGAACACACACACACACAGCGGAGCACAGAGATTGTTCAGAACACACACACACAGCGGAGCACAGAGATTGTTCAGAACACACACACACAGCGGAGCACAGAGAGCATTCAGAACACACACACACACACACACACACACAGCGGAGCACAGAGAGCATTCAGAACACATACAGCAGGGAACACACAGCTGAGCACAGATTGTTAAAAACACACATTGGAATGCACTCACTTTGATGGCGGTGATGGCAAACGCAATTTTGCGTCTTCCGTCGATGTTGGTGTTCAGGACACGCAGGATATGCTGGAACTTCTCTGGAATGACGAGCGACTGAGAAAGTGACAGACACACACACAGACAGCACCGGTTAAACACACGGAACGCTACTGTAACATACCAATAGATGGTAGCGAGTAAGCAACTTACTGACTACAACTACACACTAACTAGAACACCGTTCAGTAATATGTTTACATGTTACAATACACTGAGCACGGGCTTTCTGTCACTCATTCAACTTTAGCTATATACTGTAAACCTGCAATTTCCACCCAGATATATTCTATATCTGCTAAAATCATAAGATGTTAAAGCAGTGCTGTCATACACACACAAATAAGTTCGATGTTGAGAGATTCTCACTAAAATCTTGAGGATTTCATTTCATGCCTACCATCTTGTTCGCTGGTTCCGTGCAAAAAGGAAGTGACCGCGATCTCGCGATAATTTCACCAATGGATGTGCGAAGTCGACAGGAACAAGTTCCGTCACGATGAAAACGTCCGGTCGGGCCAAAACAACATTAAAATAGATGGTCTTTGAAATTATAAAGAGCAGTATATATCATTGTAGTATATATTCCAGAGCTTTTACTTAAAAAAATGATTTCGGGTGATTTTACAGTGTGTCACGCATTTCCGCGGGACTACAGTACTGAAGGGACTTGTAGTTTTTGTGGACTACAGACGCCATGGCGGAGCCGCTGATCCCCGCTGTGGGGTTCTCGAAGCCGGGCGCTGATTCTGCAGCTGCTGCTGGAGTCATGGAGGTGAGGAGGGCTTTCTCTCGGGTTTATCAGCTTCATTGATCGCGTCCACATCCGTTCACACTCGCTAGAGCTCTCTCACAGCTTGTACGCGGAGATGTGACGCGGACCTGCGGGGCTATTGTATGAAATATGACAGTTATTATGGTTGCTGTGAAGGTTGTTTACTGATCTCCACCGATGTAGTCCTGTGCAGCTCGTTGTTTGGGTCAACATCTAAAGATAACATATTTTCGGATGTCCTGTTATTAAGATCACGTGACAGTGTAATGATGTGTCACACACACACACACACACACACACACACACACACACACACACACACAGTCAGTTCTGTGCAAAAGTCGTAGGCCACTAGTATTTTCACCAACAAAAAAAGGGTTTAAGTCAGTTATTCCTATGTTTTGCTGCAGTGTGTTAGAGGGAAATATCAGTTTAATTTCCAAACATTAATAGTAATAATCAGTGAGATGAGATCTGATCATCATCATCAGTCTGAGATCACTTGAAGAAACAGAACAAACTGAGACACTTCAGCAAACCTGCAGAGCTGTAGTACTGTGAGAAGTGTTAGACACACATAGATTTGATTAATTCACTTCTATTCATTTAACTAAATGAAATCAACATTTGGTGTGACACACACTGTGTTAAACAGTTTTCGTCCTCGGTGCACTTGAGCAGTGTTCTTGAGGAGGTTTGCTGAAGTGTTGTCTGAGCTGACTGTCTTCTGTCTCTGATGTGTCTGGAGTAGTCTGACTGTGACGCGGTCCCTGCACTGAATCTGGGCGATCTGGACATCACCACAGACGAGTTCATCCTGGACGAAGTGGACAGTGAGTTGTGTATTGTCTCTCATCGGCTGAGTAAGAGAAGCGCAGGTCACTAATCAATCCCTGTGTTCAGCTCACATTCAGGCGAATCTGGAGGATGATCTGGTGAAGGAGGCGCTCAAGACGGTGAGATGAAGCCGGTGTGCTGGTGTGTGTGTGTGTGTGTGTGTGGTGGTGATGACGATGCTGATGAAGATGTGTGTCTGTGGTGATCAGGGTGTGGATCTGAGGCAGTACTCTAAACAGGTGGAGACCGAGCTGCAGCACATCGAGCAAGCATCGATCAAGGACTGTATCCTCACTTCAGTGCATTTATAACTCAGTCACACCAAAACAGGTGTTTCTGTCAGGGAACATGTTTATGTTTCAGTAATCCAAACGTGTGACGGGTGTTTATAGAGACTCTTAACAGTAGCGCTGCAGATATCAAAGAGAGTCAGAACATTGCGTCTCTACACAACCAGATCACGGCCTGCGACTCCATCCTGGAGGTGAGGGCTTCAGCACGTACTTTGTAGCATGTACTCTTTACCCTGTATAACTGAAAATCAAAGCACAAAATAAACCAGCGGCAGCGGTTAAAGAGAAAGCAGCCAAAATAAGGCTAATAACCAGCTGCATGATATCTGTTCGTCAAAGGACAATTAAAAATTAGGAAATCAGTAACTTTTATAGTTTTAAGGATTCATCTATATTGGATGACCGTATGGAAACTTCAATTTCTGTATATTTCCACTGAAGGACACAGGTAAATATGCCATCTATTATAATGGGTTTATGTGAAGATTGTTTTAAAGCTTTGTTCAGACTGTCAGCACAAATCTGATTTTTGTGCAAATCTAATTGAAATCTGATCACATTTAGAGCTTTTCCCCCAATACTGCTAGTATACTCACCTCTTTGAGATGGGATTAATCGGGATTAATTGCAATTAATCTCAGATTTTTTTAAAATTCTTTTTAAAAATTAAATCAAATTGACAGCACTAATTATTATTTATTAGTTGTATTTTTATTTATGTTGTGTCCATATTTTGAATGTATTTACTCATGACAGAAGTTATAAAGCATTTGCTGTTGCTTCATAAATGATTTTGCACAGTAAAGGACCTATGAAATCAATTGACAAGCACAGTTTTCGTTTTTATTCTTGACATATATCTTAATAAGAGATGCTCTGATGGTAATTTTCTTGGCGATTTCTCGGTGTAAGTGTGACCTGCTGATACCGATTCTTGCCATTTCCGGTTTTCTTTCTAAGAAATAATTGACAAACAAAAATCAATACTTTATTTTTCCTATGTTTTTTTTCCCAAAATTATTTACATAAACAAATTATTAAACATTACAGTTTACCCCAATCTGGACTAAGTTACAGATGTTTCTTACTTGGTAAATGGTCTGCATATATAGCGCTTTCAACAGACCCCATGGCCATCCAAAGCGCTTTACAACTTGCCTCACATTCACCCATTCACACACTCATTCACACACCCATTCACACACCCATTCACACACCCATTCACACACCCATTCACACACCCATTCACACACTCATTCACACACCCATTCACACACCCATTCACACACTCATTCACACACTCATTCACACACTCATTCACACACCCATTCACACACCCATTCACACACTCATTCACACACCCATTCACACACCCATTCACACACCCATTCACACACCCATTCACACACTCATTCACACACCCATTCACACACTCATTCACACACCCATTCACACACCCATTCACACACCCATTCACACACCCATTCACACACCCATTCACACACCCATTCACACACCCATTCACACACCCATTCACACACTCATTCACACACTCATTCACACACCCATTCACACACCCATTCACACACCCATTCACACACCCATTCACACACCCATTCACACACCCATTCACACACCCATTCACACACCCATTCACACACTCATTCACACACTCATTCACACACTCATTCACACACCCATTCACACACCCATTCACACACCCATTCACACACCCATTCACACACTCATTCACACACTCATTCACACACTCATTCACACACCGACTGTGGTGTCAGCCAAGCAAGGCACATCCAGCTCTTCGGGAGCAGCTGGGGTTTGGTGTCTTGCTCAAGAACACCTCAACACCTTCTGGTTTGTGGACAACCTACATGAACCACTGAGCCACTGCCGCCCACAAATAACAAATACTTTAAAAATAACTCTCAAATGATCATTTAAATAAACAAAGTGGGAAATTACATCTGTTTTGTTATAACTAATTTTCAGTTAATTGTTATTTCTACTAATTTAACCCTTATGGATTGTTCAAATTCACTACCCTTTCGGTATGTTTTTGGATGAAAACATCCATTCAATTAAACTGCTGTAAAAATGTAGCAGATTCATATTTTTTTTTTCAATTTGTTTTGCATAAATCTGTTAATCAACTTCATTCCTAAACAAAACTACCAAATGTTTTTTAAAAATTCAAGATTTTAACTCTTTAATTGCAAAGTTCATAAATGATGTCACTGAAATAGGGGACAAAAAACACACAAAATGACTTATTTTCATTATAAAAGTAATTGTGGCTGGATTTTTTTTTTACTTTTTATAATCAGTGTTGGGCAAGTCAGAGATTAGTAACAAGATTGGCTTTGATGCATTTTTTGTTTTTGTGCAGCATTAGATTAAAAAATGTTCTCCCTAATTTGTTGTTGGTGGCTGTTTTTGCCCCATTGACTTCCATTATAACAAATTTTTTTGATTGCATAGCCAAGACACTATATAATCATGCATTCTTGATTGTTTGTGGTTTTCCCTTTTGGGAAGAGGTAAAATTTGTTATTTTTACCCTTTAGATAGGCCTGTGCAAAAAAAGGCTTAGTCTCTGGCTTGTATATGGAGTATAACAGCAAATTATAGTGTGTGTGTGTGTGTGTGTGTGTGTGTGTGTGTGAGATTCTTGATTGTTATTGGTTTTCCCTGTTGGGAAGAGGTAGCATTTGTTATATTTTACAGTTGATCAATAGGTGGGACCATTAACCATTTAGATAGTCCTGTGCAAAAGCTTAGTTTCTGACTTGTATATGAAGCTATATGGTGTATAACAGCATATTATATTGTATGTGTGTGAGAAAGAGAGAGAGTGTGTAAGACCTTTGCGCACTTACCTTGATGTATTTCAGAAAATCACAATGTACACCTCAGCTCTCAGAACTACATGGAGTAAACAAAAGTGTATTTATGCACCTGCTGCCTTTTAATGGTGGTGAAAGTATTCAGTTGTTAAGTGATGACGTAAGAAGCGCTGCTTCCGGGTCCAGGCCTCAACTCGCTTCACTTGAGAATACGACCTCAGCAGCCGTTTATGAGCACTGTTTATTCATATTAATAATTTAAGCTAAATGCTTTCAAACTTACGATATACACTACAGTCTCCGTGCTCACAGCGTCCCAAACACAAATAAGTTTTATATATTTTTTATATTTCTGTCATATATGTCTGGCAATCTGGGACTTCGGTATGGAGTTAAAGGTGCTGTAGGGAACATTTGTAAAACAATATTTTTTACATATTTGTTAAACCTGTCATTATGTCCTGACAGTAGAATATGAGACAGATAATCTGTGAAAAAAAAAAAAAAAATCAAGCTCCTCTGGTTCCTCCCAGTGTCCTATTACCATTTGCAGGAATACATCGCTCCCGTTAAGAAACAACCAATCAGAGCTGCGGTCCATTAACTTTGTTTGTGTTCAAATGTAGAAAAATGTATATAATAAGCGAGTACACCATGAATCCATTTTCCAAACCGTGTTTTTAGCTTGTCCTGAATCACTAGGGTGCACCTATAATAAGTGTTTATATTTGGACTATTTTAGATTGCTTCGGGGGTACCGCGGCGGAGTAACCCAGTACCTTTGTGATTCTTCATAGACATAAACAGAGAGAAGTAGTTCTGGCTACGATGTTCTTCCGCAAGACGCAAGCAGTTCTGTTTATTAACCGCTAGAGCATCAAAAGTTCCCTACCGCAGCTTTAAAGGTTAAGATTATAGCTTTCGCTAGTATTCTATCACATTGTGAGTTTATATTAGCACCTTTTGTTGTTTTCTCGTGGTAACTGATAGAGCATTTAGACACGGAAACGCTGCTACGTGACGTCAGACTTAAAGACTAAACAAAAGCAAAAAAACGTTGATTTAAACACTTGCATGCCATCCTGCTGGATATTTAATGGTGAGAAGAGCAGCAAGCAACACGAGAAAGGGCTTGACTTGTACCAAAGTTTTAGAAATGATCATGTATCGTCACCCCTCCAGCGAGCTGCAGCTTATTTGAAGTTGGTATTGCATTTTGGTTAATAATACATTATGTTCATAAATTTGATGCGAAGTAGATTTTTTTAAAGGATTTTAAGGTTTTAAACTGGCTTTACCATCAAGAAAAGAGGAGCATTTCACATATAGGCCATCTGTACTTTTCACCATCAAAGGGCAGCAGGTGAATAAACACACTTCTTTTTTTATTGTTTACTCCAAGTAGTTCTGAGAGCATGAGGTGCATATTTGGATTTTTTCAGATACTGTACATCAAGGTAAGTGCACAAAGGTCTCTCTCACCCCCCCCCTCTCTCTCTTCCTCTATTCTCTTTCTCTCTCTCTCTCTCTCACTCTCTCTCTCTCTCTTCCTCTTCTCTCTCCCACTCTGTCACACCCACACACACACTATAATTTGCTGTTATACTCCATATAACTCCATATACAAGCCAGAAACTAAGCCTTTTTTTGCACAGGCCTATCTAAAGGGTTAATGGTCCCACCTAGTGATCAACTGTAAAAAATAACAAATGTTACCTCTTTCTGTCATGGTCCTGCCATCATGTCCTGACTTTTCTCTAGTCTAGAGGCAGGATCATGACAGACCCGTGTTTTGTGTACAAGCACATGGCCTTGTCTTTGGGCCATGTGCTTGTGTTGTCTCGTTCCCTTGCCCCGCCCCCCTTGTTATCATATTCTTGTCGTGATTGTCCTATCTGTGCCACCTGTTGTGTCTTGATTAGTTCCCCTATTTAGATCTCCCAGTGTGCTCTGTCTTTCGTCGGTTCATTGTTCATCATTTGTGACTGTTTGCTCAAACTGTTCCACATATGTGTTTCTCCCTGTCAGCCTCCTGAGATATCGTGTCCTTGTAACCCCTCCAAGAAGTCTTTGTACTACCGTGAGTGTTTGTTAGTAGTTAGTGTTCAGAGTCTTTGTTTACCTTATTTATGGTGTTTTGTAGAGTTATTTAATGTCTTCCCTAGTCATTGTTTTCCCCCTCGTGGGTTTTGTTTTCCCCTTTTTGTATTAATAAACCCTGTGTCTGTTACATCCTGATTATGTCAGTTC
Source organism: Carassius auratus (assembly GCF_003368295.1). NCBI lineage: Eukaryota > Metazoa > Chordata > Actinopteri > Cypriniformes > Cyprinidae > Carassius > Carassius auratus. Next base: position 1,659,895 of record NC_039261.1, read on the forward strand.
ATCCCAACCCCTTCACATAACACTTCCCAAAAGGGAAAACCACAAACAATCAAGAATGCATGATTATATGGTGTCATGGCTTTGCTATCAAAAAATGTCGTTATAATGGAAGTCAATGGGGCAAAAACAGCCACCAACAACAAATTAGGGAGAAAGAAATAAATCTAATGCTGCACAAAAACTAACAATACATCAAAGCCAATCATGTTACTAATCTTTGACATGCCCAAGACTGTGATAAAAGGTAAAAAAGTCCACAATCACTTTTTATATTGAAAATATGTAATTTTGTATGTTTTTTTTTCCCAAATCAGTGACATCATTCATGAACTTGATAATTAAAAAGTTAAATTCTTGGAATTTTTGTAAAAATTTGGTAGTTTTGATCAGGACTGAGGTTGATTTAATAGATTTATGCAAAAAAAATTGAAAAAAATATTTATCTGATAAATTTTTACAGGAGTTTAATTTAGTGGATGTTTTCATCCACGAACAACTCGAAAGGGTAGTGAATTTGCCCACAGTGTACCGTTGATTTTTTGAAAAATTTCAAAGCATTTTCCCAAAATATGGGTCAAAATAAGATTTATCGGCAAAAATCATTCCATTAGCTCAAACACAGAGAAAGTTGTGGCCAAAATAAGACTCAACTTTACCCCCTAGTGGACGAAAACGTCCCTAACAACGCATTAGGGTTAACTCGGTAAATATATTGTTCTCTTCAAGCTGGACAACTTTATAATCTACAGTCATTAGCTATGACCGACAGGAAGTTGGCTATTTTGATTTGCATGCGGATTTTTGGAAGAATATGGCTGTATGAATAATCAATACTACTCGTATGAAAATCATGGAATTCACACCAGAATATGTCAACGTGATTACACAAACCTACACAAACCTAAACTGCAAACAAATTTTGAATATCTTGAACAGTGTTGCCAGGGCGATTTATTAAAGTAACAGTAAAAAAAAAAAAAAGAAGAAAAAAAAATAGAAAGAGAATCTCTATTACAATTTTGGTTTAAAAGTCATTTATTTCTGTGATTTTGTCTGTAATACTAGCTGTAATGCAGGTGAATCTATTTTACAAATGCTTATAGATCCTTAAAATCATTTAAAAATGATTATAAATAAAGGTTTTGGTTACACTTTTCAATAAGCTCTCATTTGTTAACATTAGATAATGCATTAACTAACAATGAAAATAAAAAAGAAATAAATCTTTGTGTGTGTGAGTGAGTGTGTGCACAGTTTTCCTGATGCCACCAGGGAGGCTTCTCCACTGATGGCTTGGGCCCGCCATCACTGCGTGCAGCTACATTTTAAATTTAAGTTTGAATATAACTAAAAATGAAAAAAATAAATAAATAAATATGACAAAAACCTGAACATTAAGATGAAATCTTAACATACAATTTAAAATATTCACAAAAACTACAATGTACCCAAATGACATGTTTAACGGTCATCAGCATTTTAAATCCTTGAAAGTTTTTATATTTATATTAGTGCTGGGCAAGTTAACGCGCTATTATCGCTTTAATACATTAATTGATTAATGCAGGCAGTTGTTTTAAAGCGCATTAACAAAGTTTTTTTATTACTCTGAAAGTCCGTTGCTCACTGACTGAGAATACATTTACAGACAAATCATGGGTCACAGGAGGGTGTGCTCCTTATCAAATTTAGGCTAACCATCAGTGTTCACAAATGAGTGTCCACTGTTATTTTTAACAGAAAAGAATGCAACCAGCTTGTAATCATGACGTTATGAGCGCTCATACTTTCTGATGTATATATAACTGAACCGTTATATACAGAGCCAGGGACTGATAGATGGAACGATCACACTAGTCAACTGAACCAGGCTTTGGGGCTCAAATGTGCTCCAGCATGGTTCAGATTGCCTAATTATTCTCCCTCATCCCGCACACACCTCTGCTGCGATGGGTGCAGTGATCCTGCAGGTCTCTTAACAGGAAGATGCCTGGTATAATGTTACGATCCAGGCTCTGGACTCTGAGCATAACTTGATTTTCTATAACAAACTATAAAATATTTTCTATAAAAACATAATGTCCTGGCATTGACAAATAGCTTGTTTTATATTTAATTTAATTACATTAATGTTATAGGTTGAGATTTAGGCTACAATAGATATGTTAACTGCTACTATGTAAAAGGAACAATGCTGTAAAAAGCACCTTATTTGTTTAAAGTGTTTGCAAACCAAATGTTTTTACACCTTTGCTCATATAGATGTAGGACTACTTTTGAATGAAAATGTGCAGACAATAATACGATTAATTTGTATGTATGTTTTTAACACTAGACTTTGAATTATATCACCATTGCATCAAATTACAAAAAAAGTTCCTCTTTGTGCAGCGCATGGAGGGCATGTTGAGCAGCTTCCAGAGCGACCTGTCGTCCATCAGCAGTGAGATCCAGACGCTCCAGCAGCAGTCGGTCAGCATGAACCTGAGGCTGAAGAACCGGCAGGCCGTGCGCAGTCATCTCAGCCAGCTGGTGGATGAGCTGGTCGTCCCCAGCACCATGATCTCGTAAGGACACGCTCATCACAGGCAGCGCTGTAGCGTCTCAATCATTCAGTTAGGAGCTCTGTGTGTGTGTGTGTGTGTGTGTTTCAGTGTGATTCTGGACAGTCCTGTGACGGAGCAGGAGTTTCTGGAGCAGCTTCACGAGCTCAACAGCAAGATCAACTATGCTAAAGAGCTCAGCTTCAGAGAAACCCTCGCCTGCTCCGACGTACAGGACATCGTAGATCGCCTCAAAGTTAAAGTGAGAGCACGTCACCCTTGACTAATGTGACGATCCCATCGCTCTCGATGGAAGAGATGCATCAGGCTCTGATTGTGTTCACAGGCCGTCTCAAAGATCCGTGAGTTCATCCTGCAGAAGATCTACTCCTTCAGAAAGCCCATGACCAACTACCAGATCCCTCAGAACACGCTGCTGAAGTACAGGTACACGGCGCTCTAGCGTGTGGAGTAACAGGACATTCACACACGGTATGCTGTACGGGAGCTCTGGGATGTGGTGATCTCTGTATAGACACGACATCTCAAACTGCAGCGCAGTGAGCTCTTCATCTTTACTATTGTTAAAATAAGCTGTTTTTAAGCTATAAGGTAATCGCAGTATCAGTGTTTTGCGAAAATATATTATAGATATATAATTTAGAAGTTAAACTAAAAAAAACATTGAGTGCAATTTACATGACTGCAATTTTACAGTTAAAAATATCTGTTAGCTAATTCAATTTAAGTTTGGGCTCTTGGTAATGTAAAAGGGATCCCTATAGTTTTTATATATATATTTGTGTGTGTGTGTGTGTGTGTGAGAGAGAGTGTGAGTGTGTGTGTGTGTGTGTGTGTGTGTGTGTGTGTGTGAGAGAGAGAGTGTGTGTGTGTGTGTGTGTGTGTGTGTGTAGCTGGGTGAGGGAGTTCAAGGACCCCTTTAAAGGATTGTTTAACATCAAAATAACATGAATGTAAAGGTTGCCTCAAAAAGACTCTTGAAAGAGAAAAATGATGAGTTATTATTATTTCTTAATAATCGTCAGTGTAATATTTGTTGTCCACTGTTCTGAATGTTTTGGGTCAGGCGTGATGCCTCTTTGGTAGACAGCCCTGATCCTGTGATTAACAGAGCCTTTCTGAAATAAAATAGTAACTAAAATGAATGGAGACTGGAGTACAGTTGATCTAATGGAAACACCGTAATCCTATCGTTCCTGTTTCTGGTGCTGATTATGGCTGTGTTTCTGCTCATCTGCAGGTTTTTCTATCAGTTCCTGTTAGCCAATGAGAGGACAGTCGCTAAGGAGGTCCGGGACGAGTACGTGGACACCATGAGCAAGATCTACCTCAGTTACTTTAAGTCCTACAACAGCAGACTGCTGAAAGTGCAGGTGACCGTATGAAACACTGACTGGATCCGTTTAGACTGAGACATCTCTAACCTCAAGAACAACACAGGGGTGTGAACGGCACTGGTCTCATCATTCAGTGAGATTACGACTCGTTTCTACTAGGGATGCACTCTGTATCAGGCCCCATACTGAGCTCCTTTACTCCAACTCATTAAAGTGTCCCGACAGCGAGCGCTGATACCACACAGCAGGTGATGAGTGCCATATTCAGACCAGAATGATTAGAGATTATTAGAGATCAAGGATGTCTATGAAGCTTGAAACATTCAGTGTTAAGGGCTGTATAGCTGAGGTGCACAAGCTGATGAAGAGAGGATTGAGTGAATATACCTTTCATCACTGGAGAGTTTAGAGTTCGCTCGGATCTGTCAAAAACAAGTAAAACAATGCACAAGTTACTCAAGGGTTTGATCGACTTACTAGTCTTGTTAAAGGAGCAGTCCTCATCTGAAGTGTAAGAGCTGGTGAATGTGAATGTGTTTGGTGGCAGATTAAGAGCGTGTAGCAGTGTAAAAACAGAGCAGACATCCAGACAAGCAGTCTCCTGTTGTGTGATGTTTGGTGTTCACGAGTGGTTCCCTGCATTATCAGAGCAAAGCGCGTGATTACAGCACTAATGCACTGCAGTGGAGCAGCTCTAATGGTAAAAATGGTTTAAAGGTTCAAATGTTAAGTTTAGCATTTTATAAAACATTTAGTTTTTGTGGAAACTTGTATCTGAACTGTAAATTATGCTACAGTTTAATATGGTACTATAGACATTGCCCCACCCCGGTCATATGGTATTAATTTTACTTGTGCAGGTCTTAAAAAGGTCTTAAATGTAAAATCCTGCAGAATGTATGTGTGTGCAACAGTGTTAATTTCGTTGACTAAATATTTTCGTCATTATTTTCGTCACGAATATATTTTTGCAGACGAAAACGAAACGAAAACTAAAATAGAAGGCACTGATAGAGACTAAAACTATGACTAAATTGATTGACATTATCGTCAACGAATAAAGGACGAGACGAAAATAGACTGTGACGAAAATCAAATCAGCAGACGGGAGAGATGAATGAACGAGGAATGAACAAAAGAACCGGCAAAACAGAACAGACTGCATGAGAGAAGAGAACCAATCCGAGCCTGACTTATTGAGACGTGAAGCGAAGGTTTTCAGTTTTTAAATGAGCTCCCGGGAAGACGGCATTCGAAGAGGTGATGTCTAAAAGAGCGACAAAATGTCCACAGCTCACTTCACGTTTGACAACGAACAAAACAAAACAAAGTGTAAAGCACGCAGAGCGCTCATTCGTGGCAAGAACACAGCCAATTTGAAAATACATTTACAGACGAGCCACCTGGACATTTTCTCAAATGTAATTTCACAACGATGTTCTTTTGTTTATTGAGCTAAGCAAAACTGGAAGACTGCAGTGCGTAGATGTTGTAGCATTAAATATTACGAACTGAAAAGTACTGTAAAATAGCCCCTTCTTCAAATTAGATGCGAGCACAATACTAATACGTAATATCATGATAAATACATTTGATTTAATACTAATGTTTAGTATATTTTATAATGTTCTACTTGTTGACAATATCACAAATATTTCTATATTAGTCATGTGAAACATGAATGTTCACATCCTATCATTATACATACAAATCTAGCAATATTGTAGTATTTAAAACATACAATATTGCTAGACAAATGAATACCTTATAAAATCTTGTTACTTTTTTTATCCACCTAGCTGCCAACTTATTAAATATTTACTTTAAATGTATGCACTTATTGTTCAGCTCAGCTGTAAGCTTTAAGGTCCTGGACCTAACGTTATTTTTCTTTTATTGATGGTCAATTGGCAGCTAGTTATTGTTTACATTATCATGACAGTGTTTGTTGCTGCATAAAAGCTTTTGAATCGAAATAAAGACACAGTTGTGTTGAAATAAAGTTGAATTTGTGTTTTATATATTTTGGTTAAGTTTGTTTCCTATACCAGCTATAAAAGATTGTCTAGTAAATCTGTTATTGATTTTAGTCTCATTTTAGTCGACTAAAATACCAAGCAATTTTAGTCGACTAAAATAAGACTAAAATTAAAACAAATCAGATGACTAAAACTTGACTAAAACTAAAAAGAATTATAGTCAAAAGACTAAGACTAAAACTAAATTAAAATTTAGTGTCAAAATTAACACTGGTGTGCAATGCATAATAATGTTTGATTCTCTGTGTTGTTGTCAGTATGAAGATGTTGCAGACAAGGATGATCTGATGGGGGTGGAGGACACAGCCAAGAAAGATATCCTTCAAACTAGAGAATTAGTAGAGACTTATTTCAAGATGATTAGGTTGACTGTAAACATATTTCCTCTTGAGTTTGGCAGAGAAAGGCATTCGCCTTTCAGTGTAGCGGTATAATGTGGTTGATTTCTTTAACTGCTATCAGGCTTTTTCTCCAAGCCTTCTCTCAAGAGTAGGAACACAATCTTCACTCTCGGCCAGAGGGGGGCAGTCTTGAGTCCTGGGGAGCTGGAGGGGCCCATACTGATCCCACACGCCGCTCAGAGAGGAGACTCCAGAGTGAGACGCTCATCTTCTGCTTTACACTGCTAGCCTAACTATTCAACCCTGGCTAACTCTAGCGATGGGTGCGCGCTGGGAACCAATCATAGTTCAATATGAACAACAAAACTTCCTGTAGACTTACAGTACTGGGCAAAAGTCTTAGGCCACTAGTATTTTCACCAACAAAAAAAGGGTTTAAGTCAGTTATTCCTATGTTTTGCTGCAGTGTGTTAATATCAGTTTAATTTCCAAACATTAATAGTAATAATCAGTGAGATGAGATCTGATCATCATCATCAGTCTGAGATCACATGAAGAAACAGAACAAACTGAGACAGACTCAATCCAGAAGAACTGTGTCTCAAGACACTTCAGCAAACCTGCAGAGCTGCAGTACTGAGAGAAGTGTTAGACACACATAGATTTGATTAATTCACTTCTATTCATTTAACTAAATGAAATCAACATTTGGTGTGACACACACTGTGTTAAACAGTGTTTGTCCTCGGTGCACTTGAGCAGTGTTCTTGAGGAGCTCTGCAGGTTTGCTGAAGTGTCTTGAGACACAGTTCTTCTGGATTGAGTCTGTCTCAGTTTGTTCTGTTTCTTCATGTGATCTCAGACTGATGATGATGATCAGATCTCATCTCACTGATTATTACTATTAATGTTTGGAAATTAAACTGATAAGTACTACTGACAGTACAGCAAAACAAATGTTGTGTAGGTGTAAATACTAGTGGCTGATGTTTGCAGCCTAACAAGACATCTTGTGTTTGTGTTCATCACTGAAGCAGTCTCTCTCTGTCACAGACACAGACACACACACACACACACACACACACATCTGTTGTGTTCTGAAGCGGTCTCTCTGTCTCTCTTTCTCTCTCTCTCTCTCTCTCTCTCTCTCTCACACACACACACACCCACACACACACACACATCTGTTGTGTTCTGAAGCGGTCTCTCTCTCTGTCTCTGTCTCAGTACCCGTATGAAACGCTCTTCCGCAGTCAGCACTACGCTCTGCTGGACAACGGCTGTCGAGAGTTCCTCTTCCTGTCTGACTTCTTCATGGTGGCCGGAAACTCTGCTCTGGATTTGTTCAACAGCATTATGGGAAAGACACTCAGCATGTTCCTGGTACTGTTACGCTCTAGAATATGCCAGCCATCTCTCTGTGTTACTCCACTCGTAACAGTTGATTTATTGATCTTTGTGTCTCTCCTCGGTCTGCAGAAGAGTCTGTCCACGTACCTGTCAGACTGTTACGACAGTATTGCCGTGTTTCTCTGCATTCACATCATCCTGCGCTTCAGAGCCGTCACAGTCAAGAGGAACATCCCCGCGCTCCACAAGTGAGTCCTCGTTCACCACAGCACATCTGTCACATCATTCACCTGTTCTCTGGATACATGCTATTGGTCTTTTTAACCGTTCATCCATGCATAGCTTTCATTTCTATTATAGTTGCAGATTTTTGACCTTTTTAGGCCTTTTTTGGTTTTTATTAGGAGCAGAGTCTGTGAGACTATTGGCAACATGTTGTTTTTCTTTTTACCTTAACACAACCCACTTCATCTGTGAACCTTGCTGCGTAGTGCTGGCAGCTCACAAGCCTGTTTGGCGGTTTAACAATCTTAAACAATGTTGTGTTAGCTTGCATGCCATCAGAGCCAGTCCTGACATTAGCAAAACAAAACGTGACGCTCCATTACACTGGAGATGAGACGAGAGGCACGAGACACTCCCTACAGACACGTCCAAGACGCTTTGACCTCGCAGACGTCAGGCATGTCCTTTAGCATGTGTCAAACACATTCAGGGTTTATTTTAATAGATGTCTGGTGGAGTGTGTTGTGAGGAGACGGCCTGTCCTTCAGCACGCTTAGCTTTCAATACTCATTCCAGACTGAGCTACAACAAAACAAATGCTGTTTATGAGTCGATGAGAATATTGCCACATCCAAATACAGTCAACAACGTTTGTTTGTTTCAATAATGTGTGTGTGTGTGTGTGTGTGTGTGTGTGTGTGTGTGTGTGCAGGTACTGGGAGGCTGTGCTGGAGCTGCTGTGGCCCAGATTCGAGCTGATTTTAGAGATGAACATCCAGAGCATTCGAAACACTGATCCTCAGAAACTGGGTGTGCTGGACACCAGACCGCACTATGTGTGTACACACACACACACACACACACTCACACATTCTATTTGTATTGACACTGTGATTGGCTGTTGTAGGCTGGTAGTTTGAGAAGGGTTCAGGTCATAAGAAGCCAGGCTTGTGTAGAGACTCACACTGGTTGTGATGGAGTGTAAGCAGGGTAACTGGTGTGTTTTCCTGCTGTCTGTGTAGATCACACGCCGCTATGCTGAATTCTCCTCTGCTGTGGTCAGTATAAACCAAACCTTCCCCAACGAGAGGACCAATGCTCTTCTGGGACAGCTGCAGGTGAGTATTTCACAAAGTTGTGCTAGCTTTAAAACTAGCTCCTGAATCTGTGAGAGGTTAGGATAGTCACTGAGACCAAGCCACAAACTCTTCCTCTGAACCTCAACATTATAGAAAGAGCTGTGTGTTTATAATGGGACCGGATCAGCGGTGGTTTTGGAGGTTATCCCTCTGATTATATCCACAGCTGTGCTTGTGTGCAGTTTGGTTTGCATGTCATGATTATTCTTCTCTGTTAATAAAAAGGCCGTTTATATTCATATCCACGAATTGTTTAGGAGAAGCTCATGTAAAAGGCTGACAATTAGCTTTAGAACACATGCTTTGTGTATTCGTGACCCTCTCTTTGAATGTTTGAACCTGTGGATACGGCCTGGTGTTTCAGGTGGAGGTGGAGAACTTTGTGCTGAAGATGGCGGCTGAGTTTCCCTCTAGACGAGACCAGCTCATCTTCCTCATCAACAACTACGACATGATGCTCGGCGTGCTCACGGTGAGGCTGCTCGCTGCTGACCGCTGCGCTGTGTTCTAGCCCAGACGGCCCGGTGACGTGTGTGTGTGTGTGTGCAGGAGAGAGCGGCGGACGACAGTAAGGAGGTGGAGGGCTTCCAGCAGCTGCTGCTGGCCAGAACACAGGTCTGCAGGAGCAGCTCACACCAGCGTCACTGAGTGAGTAACTGAGAGTAACTGTGTGTCGCTCTGGAACAGGAGTTCATAGAGGAGATTCTCTCTCCTCCGTTCGGAGGGATGATTGCGTTCGTGAAGGAGAGCGAGGCACTAATGGAGAAAGGGCAGCTGGACAAGCTCCGAAACGATGAAGGTGAGTGCTGGAGCTGTGTGTTCACTGTCCAGGTTTATGTCAGACTGCTTCTCTTGCGTCTCTTACAAACTTTCATTCATCGTTGGATAGTATTCTTTCTTATATATATATAGATTTTGTTCATCTAAATTCTCATGCTTCAAAATGTCATGAAGAAATCCACTTGAATGGCGTGGTTCAGTCAGAGTTCTCTATAGAGACGCAGCAGTTTTTTAAGATTTCTGTGCTTTAATGTAGAGCGCATCGGATCTGGCCAACAGATGCTCAAACACGTTTGCAGTGAGATTTGTTCTCACACTTCTTGATGTTGGTGGATGCTCCCAATATTACAGGTTGTGCTGTGTTTTTGATCAAATAAGCCTTGTTAAAATGTTAACCTTACGGACCCAAGCTTTGGAGCCCTGTGGCCATGTTTCCATGAGAAGAGCTCCGTGACACTTCTGCGTGTGCTGTGTCTGGGGATTTTAATATTCACATAGATAATGCAGAAAACAAAACTACAAAAGAAATGATAACGGTTCTAAACACTTTTGACCTGATAAAGCATGTGCATGGACCCACACACAAAGGTGGACACACTCTGGATCTAATCATCAGTAGGGGTCTAAACATTTCATCCATTGTTATTAAGGACGTAGCACTATCTGATCACTTCTGTATTTTCTTTGATATACTGATCTCTGCTACCAGTGAATCTAGATCTGTCTCTGTCAGAAGGAGATGCATAAATGAGAACACAAGTGTACTATTTATGGAGGCTATATCTTTAACACCAAGCATTTCTGCAGACTCTGTTGATATTCTCCTTGATTCCTTCAACTCAAAAGTTAAGAATGTTATTGATGATATTGCACCAATAATAGTCAGTAAGAAAACAAACAGACAGAAATCAGTTTGGAGAAGATCAACAACAGTTCAGACTATGAAAAGACAATGCAGAAAAGCCGAGCGGATGTGGAGGAAGACTAAACTTGAAATTCACTATAGCATCAATAAAGACATCCTTCATGCTTTTAATGTGAAACTAGCCACAGCTAGACAGAACTTCTTCTCAACCCTTATAAACAGTAACTTAAATAACACTCGTACTCTTTTTGTCACTGTTGAGAGACTGATACTATCAGATATGCTATCAGACAGCAAATGCAATGAGTTTGCTTCTTTTCTGAGAAGATCATCAATATCAGGAAGGCGATTAGCACATCCTCAAGTAATGCAGAGGTCAGACAGATTCGGCCAAAATATCAAAAAGATACTATGTCTATTTTTGAAGCAATTTATAGCAAAATTTGGGAAGAAATAGTGCAGCACCTAAAATCGTCAACCTGTTGTCTTGACACACTTCCCACATCTTTTTTCAAAAGTGTGCTTGACTGCTTAAAAGCAGATCTCTTAGAAGTGGTGAATGCCTCACTTCTTTCTGGGACATTTCCAAACTCCCTAAAAACTGCAGTTGTTAAGCCCCTCCTGAAAAAGACCAATCTTGATAACACCATTTTGAGCAATTTTAGACCAATATCTAATCTTCCTTTTATAGGGAAAATTATAGAAAAGGTAGTTTTTAATCAGCTGTACAAATACTTAAACTCAAATGGATACCTGGACAATTTTTAATCTGGTTTCCGACCACATCACAGCACAGAGACAGCACTCATTAAGATAATAAATGATATTCGCTTAAATTGTGACTCTGGCAAAATATCGGTGCTGGTATTGCTAGATCTCAGTGCTGCGTTTGACACTGTCGATCACAACATACTACTAGAGAGACTGGAAAACTGGGACGGGCTTTCTGGGATGGATCTCAAATGGTTCAGATCATACTTAGAAGGGAGAGGCTATTATGTGAGTATAAGAGAGCATAAGTCTAAGTGGACGTCCATGACATGCGGAGTCCCACAAGGCTCAATTCTTGCACCGCTCTTGTTTAGCCTGTATCTGCTTCCACTAAGTCAAATAATGAGAAAGAACCAAATTGCCTATCACAGCTATGCTGATAATACCCAGATTTACCTAGCCTTATCTCCAAAGGACTACAGCCCCATTGACTCCCTCTGCAAATGCATTGATGAAATTAATAGTTGGATGAGCCAGAACTTTCTTCAGTTAAACAAGGAAAAAACTGAAGTCATTGCATTTGGAAACAAAGATGAAGTGTTCAAGGTGAATGCATACCTTGACTCTAGGGGTCAAACAACTAAAAATCAAGTCAGGAATCTTGGTGTGATTCTGGAGACAGACCTTAGTTTCAGTAGTCATGTCAAAGCAGTAACTAAATCAGCATAATGGGTTCTTCCCAAAAAGACCATTAGACAGCTGCAGCTCATCCAGAACACTGCTGTCAGGATTCTGACTAGAACCAGAAGATCTGAGCATGTCACACCAGTCCTCAGGTCCTTACACTGGCTTCCAGTTACATTTAGGATTGATTTTAAAGTACTTTTACTCGTATATAAGTCACTAAATTACCTAGGACCGAAATATATTGCAGATATGTTCACTGAATATAAACCTAACAGAGCACTCAGATCTCTAGCATCAAGTCAGTTAGAAATACCAAGGGTTCACACAAAACAAGGGGAGTCTGCCTTTAGTTACTATTCTGCCCGCAGTTGGAATCAGCTTCCAGAAGAGATCAGATGTGCTAAAACACTAGTTACATTTAAATCTAGACTCAAAACTCATCTTTTAGCTGTGCATTTATTGAATGAGCACTGTGCTATGTCCGAACTGATTGCAATGTATTTTCACTGTTTTTTATTTTATTTTATTTTAAAATCATTTTCTAGCTGTTTTTAAAAAGTTTTTAAAAGTTTTAAAATTGCTTGTTTTAATTTTGTTATTATTTTTCTTCATGATTATTTTACTTTATTTTATGTAAAGCACTTTGCATTGCATTGTGTACGAAATGTGCTTTATAAATAAACTAGCCTTGCCTTGCCTTGCCTTGTAGCTCGTATCACGCAGCTGGTGCGGGGCTTCTCCAGCTCGTGGAAGCAGTCTGTGGAGGCCTTGAGTCAAGACGTCATGCGCTCCTTCACCAACTTCAAGAACGGAACCAGCATCATTCAGGTACAGTCTCTGCAAATGATCTCACAGCCCATAAACCTGCTGTCACACTCATGAATGTCTGTCTTCTCAGGGAGCGCTGACCCAGCTCATCCAGTACTATCATGGTTTCCACAAGGTCCTCTCGCAGCCCACCTTCCGCAGTCTGGCAGTGCGCTCCGAGCTCATAAACCTCCATCATCTGATGGTGGAAGTCAAGAAACACAAGCCAAACTTCTGAAGCTGAGAATCTGTGCACGCAGTCAGAGAACATCAGACAGTTTCCTGATGAACAAAACTAGGGACTGTATGAAATGAAGAAAATCTGTTCTCAGTTGAGTGGCATTAGTCTTGTTATTATCCACTTCTGGATAACACTGGAAATGATCTTACAATCTAAACCTGTTTTTCTTATCAGGTAAAAGTAGCTTAGAAATGTTTGTTTCTTCTGAAAACATTAAAAGTATGATATTTTGTAGTGAAGGTTTATTTTCTGTTTATTTGGAGCACTACTCTTTTTATTTGGTCAGTCTTTTGTTTTTGGTTGCTGGATATCGGCTCTTTTTTCATTAGATGCATTTGTAATTTCATATTTAATATGATTTGATTTCTTTCAATGTTTCCTCTGTAAATTCAGTTGCAGCTTCTCTAAGTGTTTTTGTGTATGAACTGGTGTCTTTTGGTTTTTCACACACATCTCTGAACGTGTGCACTGTTGCTGTATTTAAGTTATAACAAAGAAAAGCATTCCATGTCTTGAAATAAAAGATATCAGATTGAAAGTCCCTGAAAATGTTCCCATCGTTTTGTCAATCCATTAAAGCAAAACATAAAATTAAAGTTAAAATTAAAATTTACAACAGATTACAAAAAAAGCTAATTATTATAAGGGGCCACTTGTATCTAGCTGTGGAAGTTTATGTTCTTTAAACCTTTAAACCTAAGCATTTATTGCTCATTTATTGAGTCTTCATTTAGGAGTGCAGATGTTGACCATTTTCTAAATTAAGTGTTGCAAATTACTTTACAGAATTTGCTTTAACTTTGCTAACCGCTAAATACAACATTATAATCAAATAAATGTGTATTTTAGTATGACCACACTTCTATTTGAAGCTTAATCTTTCTACATGGTAATTGTGTGTGTGTTAAGGAGTTTAGAGAAGTCTCCATCCATCAGAGCACACTGACCTAAGACACAGGAATCACTGCTTTAAATAAAGCCTCATGCACACACATTAATGTTTGTTACAGATATTCTATAATGCTATTATTTGCATTTGTGTTAAAATCATACCTCAGTTATGTTAAATCAGAGTGAAATAAAAGCATGACCCAGGTAAGTTAAGTAAGGGACAATGTACATCCAGCCAGTTGTTCTCTCAGAATAAACCCTGACGCGAGGAAACACCCCGTGCACTCAAACCACTTATTACACAAAAAAGGTTGAGCTGAAGGTGATTGGTACAGGGCTGACTGCTGTAGCCCGGATGAGCCTGTGTCATCAGCTTTTACCTCAGAATGTTGCGACTGACCAATCAGAATCATGTATTCCACAGAGCCGTGTAATCAGTTAATTAGTTCAATTTAAATGAAGATTTGCATGATTAAATCTTGTTTCTTGATGTATGTAATGTAGTTATGGAAGAGTTGGTGCGGGGCAAATATAATTTGAATGCACCTCATCTCAGATGTGCAGGGCGAATATGAAGCCAGTGGACATATTTCATAAATGCAGATGGATGGAGGAAAATGTTTCTTAGGAATAGTTAAGGTTTCCATCTCTTCACTGAAATAAAATCAGTGTTTGTGTGTGTGCTGACTGTCACCTTATTCCTGTCTGCTTTCATTGATGGTTTCACATATTTATTCACATGTATGTCCTGAGAATAAATGTAAACAAAAGGTTTAATTCCATCGGATATACAAATATGTAGAAAATGTAGCTTGAGATGTTGTATACACTAAGGCGTTTCGGAGATATGCTCATGTTCATTGAGAATGGATTGACCAATCAGCTTGAATCCCATAAGTTTTTGTTGGCAAGATCTAATGTTCTGGTTTAGTTTCTGTGAAAATGAGAGCAGCAGTCTGGCCGGAGTTTGAAAAAGATTTTTTTTTTGTGTTTTGGAAAATTAAAAATGGTAAATGGCAGGAAACCTTCACGATAGGAAAAAAGTGTAAACCCTTGTGTCAGAGATGAGGTAAGATCCCATGCCCTGTAGATGGTGAAACACATGCCATCTTCATCCTCTCTCTCTACCTGTACTTGTTGAACAACGGCAGTCTCTTCCTGCTTTAATGCTCTGCACTTTTGTGATGCAAAGAGAAGACCACCACTGGACTGATGAATAACCCAAAAATCACTGTGCATACCTATACATAATGCTGCAAATAGCATTGGACAATGTCCTAACTACATCATGAAAATATTCTGCCTTGCACAAGTGTCTAAGACATTCATTTGAGCTGGAAAGGCCTCAGACTCAAGTTGAGGAACCCATGCTGTGATGTGATGTGAACACAGGTCCCACTACAGGAAGTCAGACCCTCACGCCACCCTCATGGAGTCTGTTTCTGACCGTTTGGACCACTGGAGCTCCTGTTCCTCTTTGTACAAACCCATGGGGAAAATGCATTGCTTGTGGTTGTTTTCCCTCAGCTCAGGAGACTTAGATGAGATTCTCATATATCTCCCATTTTAGTATCCACAGCATTTCAGATTAAATAAAAGTAGACACAACTGAGACATGAGAAAGTTCTGAAAGAAAGGAATCCAAAATGACAATGAGAGAGGAACGTGTGAGAAACATGGAAGATATCTTTAGTGTCTTGCTGTAATCTCTAGCAAGACTCCACTATGAAAATGTTTTACTGCTCAGAGATTGCTGTTGATATTTTATTGCAATGGGGTTTTTCTCCTTTAATGGTCAGGTAAGAACCTTCAGCTGGGACTCAACCCGTGCTGTTTGAGGTGATGTGCTCCCACCAGGCCACGGCTCTGACAGAGGGTGCTTTAGGCTCAGGAGACTAAGGGCCCATTCTCTTATGTCTCATTGAGATATCAGCTTTGTCTTAAGATATCTTCAGTTTTATTTTAGGAGAAACGTTAATATTGAAAATACTAAAAGTATGATTTAAATAGCATTAAACATTTCAAAATATCAAGGATTACTAGTTTAAATCTTTAAACTTATCTTCAAATTATAGCATTGTAAACACCACCACTTACAAGTGCAAGATGTTTAGTTTAAGAGCAATACTTATTTTTATTTTTTTATTTTTTTACAAATGTAACACTAGTGCTACCCATTTTGCATGTATGTAAATATAGGTTATGGTTTTCTCTGTTAAATCACTGTACAATAAATCACTGTCAAAATAAAACAACTTCAAATTTGACAATGCATGTATTGTCTTTGATTGAAATGGTGTAGATAAATAATATTGAAGCTAACCACATGGAAGAAAAATAAAACAAAAGCGATATCTCTTTACCATTTCAAATATTTCTCCTAGTAAAAGAAAAAAAAGCCAATCCAGCGATTCACAGCGCAAAGTTGATGTATTTCCTCAGCAGCCAGCACGGATCAGCTGTAGCCATGACAAAGTGAATATTGTCCTCTTTTGTGAGACCAAATAAAGTAGCTTTGCTTTCACAACCAAACAGCGTCTCCACAACATGGCAGCAGCAGCGATTTAAAGTTAAGCCTTCTTTCTTTGCATGGACGTTTTCCATATCTTGCATATCTATGCACCAAGAGCTTGTAACACTCCAAAGAGAAAGGGAAACTTGAAAATACATCATATGACCGCTTTAAAGGAGACGCATGTGCGAGAGTTTTTGTCTCCGGAGACAAGTTTGATCAGCAGGAGACTCAAGCAAAAATCACAATTCGATCTTAAAAGAACCTCATTTCTGTCTAGGAGAAATATTTGAGATGTTAAAGAGCTCTTATTTTTTGATTTCCTATGGGAAGGAGCAGATTCCGGTTCAGCTGCTTGTTACCCTTCTACAGTCCTTGTCTCTCTGTGTTTCCAACATGCACCTGAATCCCCTTGCAATGGGTGCCATCCTTGAGGAACTGGATCACCTGTGCAACCTTATTGAGTTGCAGATAATATCTAGTAATGACAAGGACCCTAACAAAAACCCCAAACTTGGGGTAAAAAAAAATAAAAAAAAATAAAAAATGTACATTTCAGTTAATGAAAGTCGTTTCACGTAAGAACATGACTTTGGATCAGTAAGTCTGTAAATGCATTTGAGAAAAATGTATTGATCTAGGAGGTTCTTAGTACTGAGCATTAATGTACATAGCCTTTGATTTGTTTGTGACATGATATCTTGAACATACATAATGTTATACATTTCTTAATAAATGAGAAATTCACTGCAATTGTCACCATCCTTTATACAAATTAATTCTTTTTTTCTCATGAAGCTTAAGTACAATACTATATTCATAGCTTCCTCCATGATTGCCAGCATTATGATGATGCTTATTTTGCTCAAAGTAATGATGCCAGTTTCCATGTTCATCTGCTCCAAACCCAAACACACTAACCTGGGAAAGAAAGAAAGAAAGAAAGAAAGAAAGAAAGAGAAATAAACAAGCAAATAAATACATAACATCCAAACTTTTGTCCTAAATATCAGTTTGAACTCATTAGTATTCATAGACATTTGTATGTAAATTGGTCATGGAACCTTTTTGAAAGTGCTAGAGGTTAATCTTTACTTGCCACAATATCATAATTTTCACAGGGCATGCAAATCGATTCAACCGTTATCAGCACTGGCTGGACGCTGGGAGGTGCTTTGGAGTAATTGTTTTCTGTGCAGTTGTCTAGGCCAGTGCTTCCCAAACCTGTCCTGGAGGACCCTGCTCTGCACATTTTGTATGTCTCTTTAATCAGACAGACCCAGTTTAGTTCTTGCAGTCTCCATTAAAGAGCTGATGAGTAACATCAGGTGTGTTAGATGAGTGAGAAATACAAAAGATGCAGGTTTGGGGAAGCACTTGGTCTAGGCAGCAGTGCAAAGCAGTTCTTAGCCTTCATTTTCATTTGTATACGTTTAACATAAACTTTAAGGATTAGTTCAACCAAGAACGAAGGTCACGTGTGCAGTGGGGCGTCAGAGCAGAGCACCTGTGTGAAGAGATCGAGGAACTGTACATGGGGCTTCAGAGAAATCTAAAACATTGCTCAGAAAAATATAAAACAAGCTCTGGCAGATTTCCCTCATTTTGTTTTCAGTATGTGCCTTTATGCATTTGCGGGACACTTTTAATTCAATCTATTGTTTTTATTCCCTGGGAATCGAACCTGTGACCTGGTGTCATGAACACTGTGTCTGCAGACTCCGCACTAGGACCTAGGGCATAGCTAATATAGCATAGCAAACATCATAGGTTTTACCATCTATAGCACCGTTTATTTACCACTGGTAACATAACACAAAGACATATATTACTCTATAGGGTAAAGTTGATTGGTTATTTATTTTTTTATGATTATCATTTTTCTTCACGTTGAAAGACATATAAGCCAATGGAATCGCTATGTGTGCTAGATGGACCTGTTTGCATAACATAACATAACATAACATATCAATTCTTGGCAATATTAAGATTGTTAATTTTAATAGGGATATTATACTGTTGGTATATCATACCATTACCATCCCTCATACAGAGTATAATGATTTTGTCATAGCTTGAGATGATTTGAGAAATCCAGGTGATATTTAAAGAAAAGAGAGTTTTTGTATGGTAGAATTTACAATTTTCTCCAATTAGTCACTAATAACATGAACGTGTTTAGCCGTACACTCTCAGAAACAAAGAAGGTACAACAGGTTTAGGTTTAGGGATTGGCTTTAGTCTATATTTTTGGACAATAATGTTGATCCAGGATCATCAGAAGATGTTGATCCAGGAACATGTCTTACTTGGCTAAATCAGTAAAAAAGGCAGTATCCTTTCAAGGGGGTACTAATAATACCTTTTAGAACATGAAGCATCTCTAAATTCCTAAATTAAGTCCCCTAAATCCTAAATATAAATGAATAAATGCAACATGATAAAGCTGTGTCATTTGACTAGCATGCTTCATGTGCGATTCGTATCAGATCACACTGTGCTTCCGAACCATTTTATTTCTACACAGAATATTGTATTTCTAAGACACATTATAGTATATCATCACCGACATATAAAAGAGATTGTGTGTAATAAGATTTCTTTCACTTCAATATACCCTGCCCTTTCTGAAATCACACCCTAAAGCCTTCTATAGTAAACTATTTGTGGTGTCTGAAACCATAGTGGACATCAGCATTCAGTCCCATGATGCTTATCAAACTCTACATTGGGCCCTAGTCTTTTAATAATCTACAAGTTAATACTCTATCATTTTTACCTGGTCACAGATGTGCAAGGCAAATACGAGTGTAATAAAACCAGTGGATGGGTATCGGCCGTGTTTCTGCAGCCAGCGCTCTTGAATATATTTCAGAAAGCCAGGATGGAGGATCATCACCTGATGCCGAAAAAAGAAATCAGACCAAAATCAGATATATAAGTATTATTCACATCGAACAGTCACTCTTCTGGGTGAATGTATGATAGGTTGTTTTATATGTTGAAACACTGGCTACCTTATCCCTGTTTGCTTTTATACTGGGTTTCACTGGAACATACGTTCTAAAGAGAAAGGAAATAATGCTGTTATGGCATATTTTGAACAAATGCGGTGCTTCTAGGGCAAAATGTATTTACGGTATGTAAAGGTGAATAGTGGTCAACATAAAGAAATAAGAATAAACCTACAGGCTGAAGCAGGAGAGTAGGCACTGATGAAATAAAGTGATGTCTTTATGGTATAACTGATGAAGCATGCTTCAAAGTAAAAGTAATGACAAATTTTACACAAAACTGAATTCACAAGAGCGTGGTCATGTGTGCTCATTTGTTGAAGTGGTCTCACCGACTGATGTGTTTGGTCGTGAAGACGCTGATGAGCCACTGCAGATCCACAGTCTTGAAAGGGATCAGCACCAGGTGAGTGGAGTTGTCCATGTCCACGGCGCTCTCAGGGTAGATGATACGGTGAGTGGTCTTAGTCCCCACATCCCGCTCAAAGCCCTCGGTTGGGCCCTTATTTATCCTGAACAAATGATGAAGGCAAATGTTTCATGTGCCCTTTAATGCAGTACACCTGTTTTCCTTTTTATTCATTCACTAATTCAAGTCTAATTCATTCCGCATTTTGTGTGTATGTGCTATACAGTATTGTTCAAAATAATAGCAGTACAATGTGACTAACCAGAATAATCAAGGTTTTTCGTATATTTTTTTATTGCTACGTGGCAAACAAGTTACCAGTAGGTTCAGTAGATTCTCATAAAACAAACAAGACCCAGCATTCATGATATGCACGCTCTTAAGGCTGTGCAATTGGGCAATTAGTTGAAAGGGGTGTGTTCAAAAAAATAGCAGTGTGGCATTCAATCACTGAGGTCATCAATTTTGTGAAGAAACAGGTGTGAATCAGGTGGCCCCTATTTAAGGATGAAGCCAACACTTGTTGAACATGCATTTGAAAGCTGAGGAAAATGGGTCGTTCAAGACATTGTTCAGAAGAACAGCGTACTTTGATTAAAAAGTTGATTAGAGAGGGGAAAACCTATAAAGAGGTGCAAAAAATGATAGGCTGTTCAGCTAAAATGATCTCCAATGCCTTAAAATGGAGAGCAAAACCAGAGAGACGTGGAAGAAAACGGAAGACAACCATCAAAATGGATAGAAGAATAACCAGAATGGCAAAGGCTCAGCCAATGATCACCTCCAGGATGATCAAAGACAGTCTGGAGTTACCTGTAAGTACTGTGACAGTTAGAAGACGTCTGTGTGAAGCTAATCTATTTTCAAGAATCCCCCGCAAAGTCCCTCTGTTAAAAAAAAGGCATGTGCAGAAGAGGTTACAATTTGCCAAAGAACACATCAACTGGCCTAAAGAGAAATGGAGGAACATTTTGTGGACTGATGAGAGTAAAATTGTTCTTTTTGGGTCCAAGGGCCACAGGCAGTTTGTGAGACGACCCCCAAACTCTGAATTCAAGCCACAGTACACAGTGAAGACAGTGAAGCATGGAGGTGCAAGCATCATGATATGGGCATGTTTCTCCTACTATGGTGTTGGGCCTATTTATCGCATACCAGGGATCATGGATCAGTTTGCATATGTTAAAATACTTGAAGAGGTCATGTTGCCCTATGCTGAAGAGGACATGCCCTTGAAATGGTTGTTTCAACAAGACAATGACCCAAAACACACTAGTAAACGGGCAAAGTCTTGGTTCCAAACCAACAAAATTAATGTTATGGAGTGGCCAGCCCAATCTCCAGACCTTAATCCAATTGAGAACTTGTGGGGTGATATCAAAAATGCTGTTTCTGAAGCAAAACCAAGAAATGTGAATGAATTGTGGAATGTTGTTAAAGAATCATGGAGTGGAATAACAGCTGAGAGGTGCCACAAGTTGGTTGACTCCATGCCACACAGATGTCAAGCAGTTTTAAAAAACTGTGGTCATACAACTAAATATTAGTTTAGTGATTCACAGGATTGCTAAATCCCAGAAAAAAAAAAAATGTTTGTACAAAATAGTTTTGAGTTTGTACAGTCAAAGGTAGACACTGCTATTTTTTTGAACACACCCCTTTCAACTAATTGCCCAATTGCACAGCCTTAAGAGCGTGCATATCATGAATGCTGGGTCTTGTTTGTTTTCTGACAATCTACTGAACCTACTGGTAACTTGTTTGCCACGTAGCAATAAAAAATATACTAAAAACCTTGATTATTCTGGTTAGTCACATTGTACTGCTATTATTTTGAACAATACTGTATGTCTAACATACGATTTGTCAGGACTTTTATAGTAATCCTGGCTGTCTTCACACAAACAAATTCATATTCTGTATCTGATTTGGTCAGTAAGTCCAGTTCTTCTGAGCACTTCGCAGTCTTTTGAGGACTGTGTCTTCTACATGTTGGTTCTTCTGGACCTTAGTGCATGCTCTGACATGCCCTGTTTCTGTTTGCAGAGGCATTCTTGTGAGATATTTCAGGAGTTTTGGAAACATATTGTATTTTAGAAGCATACACCCCATGGCTCCTATTTAAATGTACTTTTTAATGCAAATATCTCTATGCAAAGTTAGAACTGCCCAGAGACATTGACTCCACAGTAAAACATAAACTTTTGTTACATTGTGCTTACAACAACACCTGGACCACTTTACCATTACAATTATATTGTGGCTGATTTAGCATTTGTTTTAATATGCAACTGGCTATGCTAGTAACACATAATATACAACACAAGCCTTAGATGAACTTAACATTATAGGACTATGGAGTCTATATGTAGAGAGAAGACAGGTAAGACAATGCAGGGAAAGGTTATTCAGTGAACAGCTCTCTCACTCACCTAATGACAAGATCATGGTCATCAATGAGCACACCGTAGTGGGATCCATTGAGGTTCCCAGAATTCCCCACTACAGCACATGTTCTGCAGCGACCTGGGCTAGCATCAGAGTAATCTTCTTCATTCGGGAAGATGCCAAATAACATCTCAGCTACTGCTTCGTAGTTCACTCTACTCTTGTATTGTAGCTTCTGTTCAAATATTACGGAAGAACGCTCATGAGTAACAGAGCTGTCTTCTCTGCTATACTACAAGTTTAAACCAATGGTTTCCAGTAGAACAAGCAACTAGGCTGTTTTTCTTTCGAGGTATCACACACTTAATTTGGCAGTAACAATTAATGCCAGTGAAGACACAGCATAAAGAATCCTAAAATTGTGGTTATATCGGCTAAGACACTTACTTGCCACCACCAATAAAGGGCATTGCTGAGTATGCAGTTGTCCTTAGTCAGTAAGGGTTGGGCGTAGGGGTCGTAGCGCTGCTGGAACCAGGTGTCATGAGCGATGTCTGACACACACGGACTACATGCACACGCTCCAAAGAGAAGTCTTTGTACAGAAGCTCGGGAGAATATAAAGACACAGATGACCACACTCACACTTAAGATGATGTTTCGGGTTCTTTTGGCCCCAGAGCACAGCATCTTTTACACATCTCTTGAGCCCTTCAGCGAGAAAAGTATTTTAGTAATAAGAGTAAGTATGTATATATAATATTCTTATCACAGTACTTGCCCCAGGCATGCTAAAACAGCAAGCTATATTGTTTGAACTTTTAAAGTTATAACAGTTCAGGTTACATTTGTAAATTTGTCCCCCAGAATTGCTGATCAAACCAATATAGGAATAAATAACAGTATTCCAGCAACTAAAAACTGCTGTCATTCAAAATGACTTTACCTATAGTAACTGTCTTGTAAAAAGGTTGAACATCTTTGATCAGAATCCCTAATCTTTGATTTGCTTAATTGTGTAAATAAAGCTTTGCGTTTCAACCCACCTGTGCAGATGTGGAGAGCAGAAGTACAGATGCGCATCTCAAGTGTTTCATTATTAATCTTTCTTTCAGTAGCATAGATTAGATCTCATCAGTGAGTCCTGACGTTCAGGTAGTTAATGGTTTGAACGTGTGTGTAAGTGTGGGAGCGTGTGTCTGCCTTTACATAGCAATGGAAATATTTGAATAACTACAAATAAGCCTGGCAAATTCCTGCGTGTTTCTCTCTTTTCAACAGGACATCTAGTCTTTGACCTTCAAAGTTAAACACTGACTTTGGATTTCAACTTAAAGTTTAAAATGCTCAAATAGAGCTTAACTACTACAAAATGGTCTTTTGGATGCCTTAATTGTGAATGCACATTCAAGGAATGGCAGTAAAGAAACTGTTAGTTTTGGAAATGTAACATGACAATGAATGATATCAATTTAATTAGCATGAAATGTAGCATATATACACACACACACACACACACACACAGCCAACTCACCTCTGTCCAGTGCCTCACTCTTAAACTATTCTCATCCCATACTAGGGATGGGGGGAGTTCTCTGGGTTGGGGCTATATTCAGAGCTCGGAGCCCACCTTCAGGACAGCATGCAAAATATACTTACTATTTGCTAAATCCTATGTAAATGCGAACTTTAGATTTTCCCTGTATTAAGAGTGATTTTGCCATGTTTACCTGTAAGGTGATATATTATCACACACATACATTCTCTTTATATAAAATGTCAAGTGTTTCCAGATTCTAATTGTTTTCATACATTCACACATTTCTACTTTATATGATAACAGTTCATATAGGGAAATTTAATATATGTTACAGTATGGGAAAGACCAAACCATTTGCATTAGATTGCTACAAAGGGAGCAAAAAAACAAAAACAAAAAGAAATTCT
Organism: Carassius auratus; assembly: GCF_003368295.1. Classification (NCBI taxonomy): domain Eukaryota; kingdom Metazoa; phylum Chordata; class Actinopteri; order Cypriniformes; family Cyprinidae; genus Carassius; species Carassius auratus. The sequence goes on from NC_039261.1 coordinate 1,684,142, forward strand.
GAAGATCTAGTCAGTGTCACAGGTAAGTTACTAAGCAGGCCCATATGGCAAAGATATATCTGCTTAGTAACTCAGTCATAGCACAATATCTTAATATTGTTTAATTAATAAATAATAATAATTATTATTATTATTACTAAATAATTGTAATAAAATAATACTTCCTATAACATTTCTTATGATTAATAAAAAAAATATATCTAGTGTTCAACAATGGTAGTAGTTTGTTATTTCCAGGTTTAGATGTTAAATACCAGATTTCTTGTGTTGTAGAAGAACAGCTGTGAGTCAAAGCAGAACATCATATGCTCACAACTCACTGGATTTCCATGAATTTGACTTGCTTTGAGACACACCCAGCTTTATGAAGAGAGTATCACCTCCAAATTATTTAGTTTGTTTTTAGTGATGAACTTGCACCACGCTGAAGATCGTGTCTAGCTTACATCTAGTCTTATGGAGTACTGCTAGCTGTTTCTGTCTTTAGGGAGAAATTCACTTAAAGGGTTAGTTCAGCCAAAAATGAAAATTATGTCATTAATAACTCATGTCTTTCCAAACCCGTGAGACCTCCGTTTATCTTCAGAACACAGTTTAAGATATTTTAGATTTAGTCCGAGAGCTCTCAGTCCCTCCATTGAAGCTGTGTGTACGGTCTACTGTCCATGTCCAGAAAGATAAGAAAAACATCATCAAAGTAGTCCATGTGACATCAGAGGGTCCGTTAGAATTTGTTGAAGCATCGAAAATACATTTTGATCCAAAAATTGCAGAAACGATGACTTTATTCAGCATTGTCTTCTCTTCCGTGTCCGAGTGCGTTCACAATGCTCTGCTGACGTGTTATTTTTGTTATTGGGTGCACCACAAAACACGTCAGCAGCGTCACTGCAGTCTTCTGAACGCACTCATAACAGACCCTGAAGAGAAGACAACTATGCTATTTTTAGACCAAAAATGTATTTTCCGATGCTTCAACAAATTCTAACTGACCCTCTGATGTCACATGGACTAATCTGATGATGTTTTTCTTACCTTTCTGGATGTGATTGCATTCATTAAAAACAATATATAAGAGTCTGGCTAAAATGAATTTAAAAATAAACGTAAACACATCTATACATCTCTCATTCAGCTCAAATGCAAATATTTCTCACAAGTGGCTCCAGACGCGATCGCTTACGCAAGGCAAGTTTATGTATATTGCACATTGGTATTTCAAAGTGCTTTACATAAAAGAAAGTTAAATAATAATGAAGAAAAATAATCACAAAAATAAAACAAGCAATTTAAAAAGTTAAAAACATATTTTTTATTACTTTTTAAAAATGAATTTAAAAAGGTTAAAAATAGAAAATTATTTGACATAAAATAAAGTGAATACGTAAAATACAGTGCAATCAGTTCGGACATCGCACAGTGCTCATTCAATAAATGCACAGCTAAACAGATGAGTTTTGAGTCTAGATTTAAAAGTAGCTAATATTTTAGCACATCTGATCTCTTCTGGAAAGGACCTGAGGACTGGAGTGATATGCTCAGATTTTCTGGTTCTAGTCAGAATCCCTGGCAGCGGTGTTCTGGATGTCTTTCTGCTGGCCGTGTGCCCTATATCCTCAGTCTCGTTTCTACGGCGTTGGGCATTACACCTGAGGTGGTCTCCACAGCCTGTGTCCGCAGGTGTCTGTACAGACGACTCTGGAGTTGTTACACCAAGTTTCTATTTGTGTGTGTGAGTCACTACACTTTGGATGTTTATTGGATTTTCTATTGTGGCAAAATAAACTGTTGCAGGAATCCTCTGCGTTTGAGTTCTCTCCCTTCACATTCCTGACAGGCTGACACAGAAGAGTGTATGCCGCTTGCATTCAGGGGACGTCAGTTGCCTCCCGGTTTTCATCAAAAATATCTTAAATTGTGTTCTGAAGATGAACAAAGCTTTTACAGGTTTGGAATGACATGGGGGTAAAGTGATTAATGACAACATTTTCATTTTGGGATGGAATATCCCTTTAATAGAAAGAGATTTGTACGCCACTTGAGGTCCTGAAGTTTGTTACTGTGAATTACTGACGACTCATTTCAGCTGTTCAGATTCAGAATGGATTATTTCTTTTGGGAAACAATAACTTAATTTATTGTGCTGACCTTTTACATTTACAAACAGCTTACACACTGAATGGAAGAAGATATATAAAAAAAGCATAACAACCTCCCTTTTCCATCACAAGGATATTTTAATTTAGAAATGTAATCAATTAACGTTAACATTTTTGATTTGAACTTAACTTGATTAACATTAGCAAATTTACACCAACAATACATATACAGTTGAACTAAAACATTTACATACACCTGGCTGAATCTGCAAAATGTTAGTTATTTTACCAATACAAGAGGGATCATACAAAAGGCATGTTATTGTTTATTTAGTACTGACCTGAATAAGATATTTCACATAAAATATGTTTACATATAGTCCACAAGAAAAAATAATACTTTTGTATATATATAAATATAACTCTGTTCCAAAGTTTACATCCCTTTGATTCTCAATACTGTTGGTAGCTGAATGAACACAGCTGTGTTTTTTTGCTTTTTTTTTTAGTGATAGTTCTTCATGAGTCCTGAACAGTTAAACTGCCTGCTATTCTTCAGAAAAATCATTCAGCTCCCACAAATTCTCTGGTTTTCCAGCATCTTTGTGTATTTGAACCTTTTCCAACAATAATTGTGTGATTTTAAGATCCATCCTTTCACACTGAGGACAACTGAAGGACTGAAATGCAACTATTACAAAAGTTTAAAATGCTCTCTGATGCTTTGTTGGCGTTTGCACTGTGTTTGAGCTCCGTCACTATATTCTTTTTATCTACTATTTTTTATCTTAAAAATCTATTTTATACACCATTGTTTCTGTTTCTATAACATGTGAATATATCCCCTATCGTATTCTACAACAAAACCAATCAGAGCGCCTCATTATCAGTAGTTTTATTTTGATCACCTGGGTCCGCTATTAGCTTATAGCCCATTAGCACCAGCAGTCTGGTTGCTGCTTACATGCTTACATTGCTAATACTCTATGCACACATTACCACTGCTGTACTCACTGTTACTTGCTTTAATGGCGGATGAATGTCTACCTTTGATTGCAGGTGAGGACACGTTCAAAATGCATTTGGTGCAGCTTGAGCTCGAGGCAGTGGAGAAGCAGATTTGTGACCTGGAGGCAGAGATGTATAGTAACGAAGTAGAACTACTTCACTACTGTACTTAAGTACTAAAAGGCGGTATCTGTACTTTATTAGAGCATTATTTTTTTCCCCTACTTCCACTTTTACTTCAGTACATATTTTCGATGAGTTTAATACTTTTACTCCGTTATTTTTGTTATGTGCTGCATCGTTACTCGTTACCCACATTACCACTGCCAGAACTGTAGATGGCAGGTTTGATGAAGCTGGCACATCATTGAGCGAATCAAGCGATTAAGAAGACTGCGCGTGCTGACTGAACTGCTGTGAAGAGAGAAACGAACACCGAGCCGAGCCAGATAATGACTCGTTCACGAGTCAAGAACCGGTTGCATCGGTTTCCGGATCACCAGTAGTTCTTTCTGACAGTTCGATTCAATAAACCGGGGGCATGTTCAAGTTCAAAATGGTGCGCAACGTTTTGCTACGATTTCCGTGTTGAACGTCATGTTTCCTGGAAACGGTTTGCACCGGTGTGCAACGGGGTTTGATATGCGTTTTCTCTTGTTTGGTGGGTGTGTCAGAACTGCAGTCCAATCAGCAGCAACATGTATATATAGAGCACGGTATTAAAGTGAACTCGCACAATGGCTTCAAAGAAAATGATGTACAAATGTGTTCGTTGCAGCTCGGTAAACGCAACAACTGAGGATATTGAGGATAATAAGTTTTATTGTAAAAATATAGGATATCAACATAATGATGTAGTTGTTTATATTTTTTGCTTCATTGCAAGTGAATTAAATTTGGTATATAAATAAACAATGGTAATTAAGTGCTTTTCCTAAAAATGAGAAAGAAAATACAGGGTATTAAAACCGTATAAACTACAAATAAAGTCAGAATGTGAGGCTAAATAGATGGCTCCGAAAATTCTTCACAAAGATCACAAATAATGGCATTCTCAGCTGCCATAGTTGCAACTCTTGCGTTATCAGAACAGTGTGTTCAACGCAGCACCGTTTCTGTTTAAAAAACGTTGTGCAACGTTTTGTCGGGGCTGAACGCAGCCCTGTTGAAGAAAACAGTTCACCGGTTCTTTTGCGCTCGACGTAATGGCGTCATTGGCGATGATTGCAAGCCTTCGGTTTGCCCGCGCTCATAACATTAGCACATAATCAGTTCAGAATCAGTCACCAAAAGAATCAGTTCGGTCCAGCGCTGTGTGTCGGTTTGCTTCACGCTGAATCACACATGCGCAGTATCATCAGCTCATCGGTTCTCGAATCGGACACGAATTCGTAAGCGGTTCTTGACTCGTGAACAAGTCAGTCTTTCGTTCATTATCTGGCTCGGGGTTCATCTTCAGTTCTCTGTTCACATCAGTTCAGTCAGTGTACTGTTTGAGTACATGAATTACTCCGGGATATTGGCTTGTTTGAACTCAGAGAGAGTGTCAGCCACATTAAAAAAAGTTAACAGCTTAAGTAATTTGTGGATTAATGCGTATTGGAGACGCGAACCGTTTAAAACGATTCAGTTCGATTTGGTGAACTGTTTCAAAAAGATCCGGTTACATCTAATGATTCGTTCACGAAACGGATATCACAAAATGCTTTGTTTTGAACTAACAACAGACACGGAAGAGAAGACAATGATGAATAAATTCGTAGTTTTTGCTGTTTTTGGACCAAAATGTACTTTTGATGCTTCAAAAAATTGTCACATGGATTACTTTGAAGATGTTTTTCTTACCTTTCTGGACATGGACAGTAGACCGAGCTTCAATGGAGGGACTGAGCTCTCGGACTTAAAATCTAAAATATCTTAAACTGTGTTCCAAAGATAAACGGGGGTCTTACATGTTTGAAACAACATGAGGGTAAGTTATTAATTACATAATTTTGCAAATTGGGTGAAATAACCCTTTAATATGTTTTTTTTTTTACAAAAAGTTACAGTCAAAAGGAATTGTGATTGTCCTTTAGGTTAATCATTTTAAATAGTAAAAACAATATGTTCAAACTTTTGACTACTTTCTTTAATAGCTACATAACACAATACTTGTACTTTTACTTTCAGTACTTGAGTAGTAAATTTTAAAATAGACTACTTGCAATACTTAAGTACAAAAAATGTTGAATACTTTAGTACTTCTACTTAAGTGTGGTGCTTAAAGAGCACTTCAACTTCTACTCAAGTCACTTTTTTTGATAGAGCACTTGTACTTTTACTCAAGTATGGGTATCTAGTACTTTATACATCTCTGCCTGGAGGTGAGGCAGGCCCAGCTGAGAGAGCGGAGATCCGCGCTGGAATCATCCCGGGCTGACGCTCACAAGTCCGGGGTAAGTATACAGTGTATACGCTGCTAACAGTCCCACCACGTCTACTCCGTGTGTTTCTCTGCACAGGCCCAGTGCACCCAGGACACGATCTTCCCAGATGTACTTCTCTCTGGCGCCGGGACACGACAGACCCTGGGTGCATCAACAGCGGCGGACGCGAGCCCGGCTCCGGTGACGAATTCTCCCCCTCCGTTCTTCAAGATCTTCACCCGGAACCGCTTCGCTCCCCTCCACGAGATGGGACACGACGGGAGAGGACGCCACAGGACGCGATGCTGTGATCATGGGAGACTCCATCGTTCGACACGTCCATGCTACGTTAGCCGAAGGTAAAGTGCACACTCATTGTTTCCCTGGTGCTTGTGTTCTTGATGTTTCCGCACAGATACCCACGATCCTGAAGGCTGACGAAAGCCTTTTTTTTGTTTCCACTGTTATGCTGATGATATATATCATCAGCTATATATCTCAACGAGACCAGATGAAACTTCTTAATTATCCAAGCTAACATAGTGTTTTAAAAATTTAAAAGATTGGATGACCAATAATTTTCTCTTATTAAATTCAAATAAGACAGAGATATTAATTATTGAACCAAAAAACAGTACACAGAAACTTGTAGATTACAATCTGCAACTAGACGGATGTACTGTTACTTCCTCTACAGTCAGAAATCTGGGTGTTATATTAGACAGCAATTTGTCTTTTGAAAATCATATTTCCCATGTTACAAAAACTGCATTCTTCCATCTTAGAAACATTGCCAAGCTACGAAACATGTTATCTGTTTCTGATGCAGAAAAGCTAGTTCATGCATTCATGACCTCTAGACTGGACTATTGTAATGCACTTCTAGGTGGGTGTCCTGCTTCTTCAATAAACAAGCTACAGGTCGTCCAAAATGCAGCAGCTAGAGTCCTTACGAGGTCAAGAAAATATGATCATATTACTCCAATTTTACAGTCTCTGCACTGGCTACCTATTAAGTTCTGTATCAGTTACAAATTATCATTACTTACCTGTAAGGCCCTAAATGGTTTAGCTCCTGCATACCTAACTAGCCTTCTACCACGCTACAACCCATCACGCACCCTAAGGTCACAAAACACTGGACTTTTGGTCGTTCCTAGGATAGCAAAGTCCACTAAAGGAGGTAGAGCTTTCTCACATTTGCCTCCCAAACTCTGGAATAGCCTTCCTGATAATGTTCGGGGTTCAGACACACTCTCTCTGTTTAAATCTAGATTAAAAACACATCTCTTTCGCCAAGCATTCGAATAATGTATCTTTTAAATTGTGAGTGTAGTTGCATCTGATCAAATGTTCATTTTTATTCTTTAGCTTGGGTTAAATTAATTAGTAACTTTGTTGGAACAGCAGCTACGCTAATGATGTCTCTATGTGTTTCTCTGTTTTGCCATGGGATTTACATCTAGAATTTACACAAGCTCCAGTCTGGATCCAGAACACCTGAGAAGAGATGATGCTGACCCTCAGAGGACCCCAGATGATGCTAAACGTGAATAAACAAACATAACTAACAAACATTGCTACAAGTGTGACTACATCATATAATAATTGGTGTTAGTAATGATCATCATCGTGCTGACTACGACTTGTATTGTATAAAAAAAAAAAAAATTCTGAAAAATACTGTCATACGTGCACAAACTGACAGTCACCACTTATAAGCTACTACTAAATATTGTAGAAACATAATTTTCTGCAAAGTTGCTTTCTAACGATTTGTATTGTAAAAAGTGCTTTATAAATAAACTTGAATGAATGATGCTCCAGAAGGAAGCAAAGTAGCAATAACAGCATTTACCTGTTGTGTTCTTTTCTCAGCCTTGATATGTAACACTACAAGTTGTCATAGGAGATTTTGTCTCTTAGCTGAACGTTTTGCTCTTCTTTAGTCAAGTAAAGTCAAGTCCCCTTTATTTATATAGCGCTTTAAACAAAATATATTGTTTCAAAGCAACTGAACAACATGCATTAGCAAAACAGTGTGTTAATAATGCAAAATGACAGTTAAAGGCAGTTCATCTTTGAATTCAGTGATGTACTCTGTTCAGTCTAAATAGTGTCTGTGCATTTATTTGCAATCAAGTCAATGATATCGCTGTAGATGAAATGACCCCTACTAAGCAAGCCAGAGGCGTGTTGTGGCAAAAACAATTACCAACAAATAGCAGCTCAGTGTAAGAGACAAGGAATCAAATTATATTGAAGGAAAGAAGTTTATTTTCCTTAAAGAGGTGCGTTCACTGTTTCAGCAGCTACCCTGAAACAACAAACCTGAATCACACTGAAAACAGACAGCCTTATTATACTGTTAATTTCCACTTAGCCTTGTAAACCAAAACTAGCTGTTTTCAGAAAACACAATGGTCCTCCTATTGTGGTGTATTTTGCCGGTTCTCCAAAGAATCGAACTCAGTCAGGGATTTTTCTCTCAGAAGAAAATACTTTATTTTAAGCAAAACAAAGCCGAGAGGTTCTTGCAAGGAGATCTCTCGAAATGCTAGGTTGCATCTCATTATATACCCTATACAGGGCGTTTCCAAATAGTCAAACTTTTCCTTATGCTTGCAATTTTGATCCCTCCCTAGGGAGGAGAGGCCCCTACTTGTTTTGGTATAAGGAAAGGCCCTTTCTGTATAATTGACCATATGTTTCTCCTTAGTTCTGAACATTCCAGCACGTAAGCAACTTTCTATCCATTACCTATAGGATTATAATGGAAAAACAACTAGCAACAAAAATGGCTTGATTCACATTGATTATATTCTTGATTAATTAAAATCTTACTAATAAAAATCTTCCACATATTCTCCCCTTTGAGACTTAATAAGTCTCACATTTGATTATTCTTATCCAGAGTGCTACTCCATAATCCAGTCATATTATTTACACTACCTAGTGACTAAATAAGTCACATTGTATTATCACCAGTGACTAGATTATGAAATTCCACTCTGAGGGATTACTGGACCAAACATCTCTCTCCTAATTTGACATGGAGTGAGTAAAAGATCCAGTCTCCCTAACCCCTCTTTAATAGTAAACATTGTTAAAAGCACGAATGTGCAATTGGTTCAGCATTTGCCTGGTTCTCACAGTTATGTATAAAAGGCATAAAAATACATACACATACAAATACAAATCACATCACACATTGAATATCACAAGATTATAAGAGTTGAACTTCAGCTTAGATACCTTATGTATCAATTTCCCATTATCTTGACATCTTTGAATTTAACTTGCTTAGTTGTGACTTTGACTAGTGACCTCAATATAGGAAGTATACAGTAAAATAGTAAATCTCCTGTCAATAATGCAATTCCTAAAAACTTTCCCTATTTAGTTATAAACTATGCTCCCCATTTATTATCTTTTCCAACATTTTCTTTATCTACCATTCTTAGCCTTTTCAATTTGATCAGTTCTTCATTAAATGCTCCTTCTATAAATACAGCATTGTCCACCAAACATAACACATACTTTTCCTTCTTCAATTCACAAATCTTGAGCTTTTCTATTTTTCTCCTTTCATTCTGTTCTCCCTTCAAATCTTCCTACATCCATATTTCCCTTCTCATAACCTTCAAATTCCTCATCTACCATTACCTAAAATTCTCTTTCCACTTTTTCTTTTCTATTTGTTGGCTCATATCTGCTCCCAAGTGTTTTGATCTCAGTAGCAGTCCCATCATTCTCTCATTCCATCTTCACCAGGGAGACTCTTTGCGAGTCGTTGCAATGGTCTTTCCCTCGTTGGCAAGGGTGGGTCGTTACTAGCACGCCCTTCATCCCTCACTTCATTTTGTGTGGAGTTGTTGAAGCTGGTTGGCGTATTTTAAGGTTAGAGATGTGAACTCAGGTGTCACTCTGTAACCGTTTTTTCTGATTCATGCAAGGCTCTTGAGATCATTTCTGCACCCTCACTGGTTCTCTTTGATGGAGCGAAGCATTCCTTGGTCTTACTGGAACTGCTGTCACCTGTAAATGGAAAACTTAAGAATTTTTTGTTAGTGTTATCAAGCATGCTAATTTGTTCATCTTGCCAGTCGTCCTTCTTGGTGTGACCTGTGGAAATGTAATGTGGGTTGAGGGTTTTCTTGGCCCCTTTTTGAGTTTTCACAATTCCAGTTACTATTTTTTTTTTTTCTCAATTTTATTCTCAACAATTTGTTTATTTAGTTATCTCTTTGTTTTGTAAACTGAGTTCCACTATATCACTGGATATTTTATCTAGTCCTATCTTGCTCAGTAGCATAGGTCTTTTGACCTGGAAAACACTCAACCCACTGTATTTATTTTAACAGTCAGAAAGATAATATTTCATCCTTTTGACACAATCAGCTCCATCATGATATGCTGAAAAGAAAGTTAGATGTGGGGTGGACAGAGCAAGCTTGCTTTGCTCTGCCTTCCCATGTTATACGCTGCGCATATAAGGCAGAAATCAGCTACCTTTTATTATCTACGTATACTGCAATAAAATAAAATAAACCTTCCTTTTATTACAGTCAGACATGCATATGGTAAAATAAGGACTTCAATCATCATTTTTCTTCTAAATTTGCATACATGATTCAGAATAATCTGGTATTTGTGAATTAATGTTTCCTAACCAACATAAAATAATTCCTATTATTGTAAATAAAATAATTAAATCTAATTCTTTAAGCAACTAGTTCCCTTCCTATTATAAATGCCTATGGCTTTTAAATCAAAGTGTCTATTAACTTGGTCACCCAATCTTGCTTTCATTCCACATTGCACAATTTATTTCTTTTATTTTTTACATTTACACAAGCCCAATCTCTGAAACTCTGTAATGGATTAACTTTCATACTGTGTCCCAGGGATAACAAGATACAAATTTTTAGATGTCTTCACATATTAGATATAAAGTTTTAAGCACGTGCATCTTTTAAATTAATCTATTCAGACAAGTTATTAAATAATAAATGCATATCTTATTTTAATTAATTTATTATTATTTCTATATTCCACCATATCTGCCATCTCTATATTAGTCCATGTCTTGGAACATTTGTATTTATTTTTCTCTAAAACAACCTTCATACAGTTAACTTTATTGTTTTAGGGCTCCTGCACTCCTTTCTAAACACCAGCCACCCCCGTCTCTGTAACCTGATCACTCCCAAGTGATGGTCCAGGAGGGGAGAGCACCTCTTGCTCCACCCATGTAATACAACTTTAAAGTGGAAACTTCCTCCCTTGCTCTCACTCCCACTGCGCTGGGCTCAGAAAATTTTCTCCCCCTTTCACACAGACATCCAAAATGCAAAAATCGATTATAGATCTTGGTTCAAACTTTATTGATACTATTTTCCATTCACACTTTCTGCACTCTTTATTGAGCCAGAGTGCTTATTCTTGCATACTTTTTCCCTTTATCTAAGGGATAATCAGTCATTAATTGTCCTTTTATTATCAAGGCTCATCAAACATTCATCCCTCTCAAGTGGATACTAGTTGCGTCCAACTCCACCCAGCCACCCTGAAGTGACGGTCCAAGAATGGTGCGCAACTTTTACCCACCCAACACAGAATTTATTTGTTTACACATTAATTAGTCCGGACACAGATACATCCACACAACAAAACACAGCTCACCTAGAGCTCCTTAAGGGCCCACCTATTCTGTCCTCCGAGAATTTCACTTATACTTTCTCAAAGCGGTATCCGTGGGACTTTTCCTCGCGATTCCTTAACTAATCTGCTTATCCGTTTATCACTGTCCTACCTGGCAACAGCTATCCAATAAACACAGATCACAGCATACTATGTCTTTCTGCCTACACCATATTTGTTTTAAATCAAGTTTGCTTTCCAAGGCTTTCCTATTAATAAACCAAATATGTGCATGCAGTTATTTCTTCTGGAGTAAAACCCCTTTTTCAATTTAGATATCCTATTATTTTTCTAAATTTGGAAGAGCAGATTTTAAGTGTCCTTACCACTCAGAACTGACCAGTCAACAACACACACTAATTATATAAGCAAAAATGCTTACCTTATTCTATGGTGGCCACCACTGTGTGTGTGTTGCTCATCAGTCAGCTCAAAAGCAGTCGTCCACTCTGCTCCTTTCCAGTCCCATCTGGGTCGCCAAATCTGTGGTGTATTTTGCCGGTTCTCCAAAGAATCGAACTCAGTCAGGGATTTTTCTCTCAGAAGAAAAGACTGTATTTTAAGCAAAACAAAGCCGAGAGGTCCTTGCAAGGAGATCTCCCGAAATGCTAGGTTGCGTCTCATTATATACCCTATACAGGGCGTTTCCAAATAGTCAAACTTTTCCTTATGCTTGCAATTTTGATCCCTCCCTAGGGAGGAGAGGCCCCTACTTGTTTTGGTATAAGGAAAGGCCCTTGTCTGACCATATGTTTCTCCTTAGTTCTGAACATTCCAGCATGTAAGCATATTCCTTTCTATCCATTACCTATATGATTATAATGGAAAAACAACTAGCAACAAAAATGGCTATATTCACATTGATTATTCTTGATTGATTAAAATCTAATTAATAAAAATCTTCCACACTATCCCCCTGGGCTTTTATTATCTTCACACCTGTGAGGTCAAAGGTCTTTATTTATGGCTAAACCCTCTGATCTTTGCTGAGTAAATTGCCCGCTGTAACGGTTTTCGCTGCCTGAAGGAACACGGAGCCGAGGATAAACGAAATAAGGCTTTCATATATCCAACACAGGAGATATCCAACATGGAGCACAGAGGTAGGCACACGTTAGTAGCAAATGAAGAGACCCGACCAAACAGAACTGAAAGGACAAGGCTTATGTACAGCGGATAATGGGGAAACACAGGTGGATGGAATCACTAAATTAACACACATGAGGAAGAGAATAGACACACCTGGGAACTAATCAAACCAAAACACGGAAAGACAGAAACTGGGTCACGGGCAAAAACACACTAAATGAGTCCAGGTGTGACAGTACTCCCCCCTCCCGGTAGGTGCGTCCTCGCACCGTAGAAACAACAGGGGGAGGCGTGGGTGGGAACTTGGGAGGAGGTTCCGGTGGAGGACGGACTCCCAGCAGGGGGCCAGCAGACAGGGACCACAGAAGGAGGAGCCAGGGAGGAGACGGAGGAAGGAGCCAGGGAGGAGACAGGAGCAGGAGGAGCCAGATGGTCCACCAGAGACCAGCCAGGACGGAGATCCAAGGTGGAGTCGACGGCGGGAGGAGCCATGGTGAAGGAAGGGTTGACGACATCAGGGGGCCGACAGGCGGAGACTGCACCGGTGGGTGAGGAGCCCAAGATGGAGCAGCACAGCCGCAGAGCCAGGGTGACGACGAGGATCCGGAGGGCCTAGGTGGAGCTGAAGGCTCAGGCGACCAAGGTGGAGGCGGGGTCCTGGCAGACCGCTGTGGAGCCGGAGTGACCGAGGATGGAGGTGGAACCGGAGGGAAGGAGGAGCCTGACAGAGCCGGAGGGATGGAGTGACGAGGTGGAACCAGAGGAGTGGAGTCCCGAGGCGGCGGATGGTCGACGACTGACCAAGGTGGAGTCCGAGGGACGAGGGAGCCCGGTGGAGCAGGTGGGATGACAGGCCACGGTGGAGACGAGGGAGCTAAGAGCCAAGGCGGAGCCGCTGGGTCGAAGGACCGAGGAGGAGTCCAGGGCTCGGAGGCTGGAGGCGGAGACAGGGCCTTAACGCGCCAAGGCGGAGCTGGAGACTGGCAGTCCAGCGGCGAACCATCGCGCCCCGATGGCGCGGACTGAGGGTGAGCTGCGGGACTGACTGGCACCAGCAGGGATGGCGAGGAACTGGCTGGTCTAGGAGGAGGAGAGAGGAGAAGGATGGGAGGAAGGACAGGAGGATCAGGACTGGACGGAACCAGCGAAAGAGGAGTAGAGGGACCAGCAGGTTTGGGAGGAGGCGGGAGAGGGAGGCTGGGAGGGAATACAGGAGACACAGAAGATTCAGGGCTGGGTGGAACCAGCGGAGACACAGATGATTCAGGGCTGGGCAGAACCAGTGGTGAAACAGAAAAATCATGGCTGGGCGGAACCAGCGGAGACACAGAAAATTCAGAGCTGGGCGGAACCAGCGGAGACACAGAAAACTCAGGGCTGGGCGGAACCAGCTGAGAAACAGGAAACTCAGGGCTGGGCGGAACCAGCGGAGACACAGAAAACTCAGGGCTGGGCGGAACCAGCGGAGAAACAGAAAATTCAGGGCTGGGCGGAACTAGCGGAGAAACAGAAAACTCAGGGCTGGGCGGAACTAGCGGAGAAACAGAAAACTCAGGGCTGGGCGGAACCAGCGGAGAAACAGAAGATTCAGAGCTGGGCGGAACCAGCGGAGATACAGGAAACTCAGGGCTGGGCGGAACCAGCGGAGATACAGGAAACTTGCTCCATATGATCACACAGAGTAAATATGCGTACGACACTACAAACAGTAAGCTTTATACAAGACATAACGGAATCCAAATAAAAGAGAGAGAGAGAGAGAGAGAGAGAGAGAGAGAGAGAGAGAGAGAGAAAATAGAATGAGATCACATAAGGAGCTCAGGTATGGAAATCATAGTCAGTAACTTTTGGAAGCCAACAACAATCAGATCATAGCAACAATTTAAAGCAGCATTTAAATCTCCATAGAGAAAGATACTTGCATGGCCCAGTGTGCGTGGCGTGAGATTGGCGGAAGCAACGTTGGTCGCACAGGAGAGCAGCGTGTCCGAGGACGAAGAACGAGAAGAAGAGCGGGCGGACCTTGTTCGGTCGATTCTTATAGCTTGAAATGGTTCACACCCCTTTTCGAGGGAACATCCAATGAACGTCCGCGATCTGCAGCGGGAAAAAGTTCCTTTGTCCCTGTAGAAAACAACCCCCTGGTGATCTAGGGCTTGTCAGATTTCCTCAGGGATATTTCTAGCAAGTTTGTAATTCCAGATTACATACATTTTTCATTACTTTGCCCTAGATAAGTGGGTCTGTCACAGCATGACGATTCTAAGAACACCAAACAGTACATATATATATATAACTGGTAGAAACACGAAGGTACATTTAAATGCAGAATTACACACATTAAAGATTAACACACACTGCTAAATTGCAGATAGTCCCAATTTATATGGGAAACATCTAATGTACCAAAAAGGAATACGTAATACATTTATAAAACATAAAAACAAAAAGGTAATGAATACATTCCATAGAATGCATTGGGGAAAAGAAACCAGTGATTTGGCTTCTCTCCTCTCCTGTTTTCCAGGGTGGTCGTAAAGTTTTACAACCTGCAAAGGTGGGGGTTACATACACATGACTATTTGAGAAAGAGTTAGGATGAGGAGAACATTTCCACTTATAAGTTAGTACTTTAACCATTTACGCAGGATTAACCATTTTTATGCAATACACAAACATTAAAAATACATATTAATAAGGACTTACAAAAGTAAGGAACTTTACGAAAGGTTTCCTTTTGTGTATGTTGGAATGTGGTTGGTTTAGTGTCTCCTTTGAGGCTCGCCCACGTGACTCTGGAATTTCTTGTCGTAAATAACTGTCACTTAAGGCAGGATGTGGCCGAAGGTCCTTGTTTACTCACGTTCTGGTCTTTTGAGTTCCGAATGTGTTAAGAGTCAGGATTCACTAGTATGGAACAGATGGCTGAAATACCATCAGCTCATTAGTGTTACATCTCCCCCTTTTCCGTCGGATGAAGACCCTGTGTGGACATCATCGGACGGCAATCCTCACTGTGGGCAGATGAAAGGTGGATCATGACGGCAGGTGGTTCAAGATGGCAGGTGGTTCATGGAGCTGAGGATTCAGCTTGGTGAGGTACGGTGTTGTTTTTGACTTGGCACCCCCTTTCCGGGGATTCCATCGGAGACCTCCAGCCACAGTTTTCGTGAGTTTGGCTGTAGAGGTTTGCATCTCGTTGAGTATCCTGTATAGGATGAAGGTCACGCCAAGAGTCAGGGTGTGACCAATGACAGTGGAGATTCCCCGTGCAGTGTCGGCAGCAGTCCAGGCTCGGACCGCAGATGACGGGTTCAGAACGGGCTGTCGAGGCTGTGCTTGGAGGGCTGTGTCGACAGGAGTAATGTCAATGTGTTGGGTGGTACCTTTCAGTGCTTGGTCAAGCAGGTTGGCACGGGTGGCGGTGTCATGCTGGTCATAGGTCAGCGTAGCTGAGCGCACAGGAGTGTTGACGAGCCATCTGTTACCCACAATCTCTGCTTGCGTTTCTGTGACTTGTGTACGAGGCTTGGCTTCGGCAGGGCAGCGCGTATCGCTGACCCAGGGTTGCAGCTCGCAGATTCCTTCAGAGTTGTGTCTGAGGAAGGGTTTGCTAAGGCAGAGATAATGAATGTCTTTGGACAAAGCACACATGTGCATGTTTGGGGCCAGGTACAGCTGTGTGTCGCTGTCGTGGTAGGCCACCACATTTGCAATGTGTGTTTTGGTGTGGGTGTTGCTTTTCTACATCCTGACACTGACAATGTCTTTAGGTCTGAAGACTTGGCTTGACTCGCTGATGGGTTGGTTCAGGAGGACGTTCACTTCTCCCTGTTTGGGGTTGACGTGCCGTAGGAAGGCGCTATCCAGAGAGTTGGCCAGGTGTATTTGTAGCAGGTCAGCTGGCATGGTGATGGTGTAAGACAGCACAGTTAACACAAGGCTTAACGGTGTCACGTATGGTGGGGTTTTAGGCTGTCATTGGAGGAGCTAACCTCCCACAGCATATCTGTTGCTAACGCTGTAAACAGCTGAGTCTGGGTAAAGTCCTTCTGGAAGACAGTAAACAGTAGTTTCAAGGAGTTTACGGTCTGGTTCTCTGCATTGACACTGGACATAACAATGTTAAACATTCTGGCGGCAGCAGCGGCTCAAAGCAAAGCACCCGGGAACTGTTTGGAGCGGTGGTGGTGTCCACTTAACTGCATTTGTGTAACAGTCACTTTCTCATGTTGGCTGAACATGTGTTTTACATCGGCCTCAGTGTGAGTGAGGGAGTCCTCTCTCCATCGGAACCTTGAACAGCTGTATTCGGTTACAGTGCTGGGGTAGTGTGCCCAGTCATCGGTAGTCAGGAGTCTCAGCGGTTTTCTCGGTGTCAGCTGTCCTCTCTTTGGCTGACAGCACGGCACGGCAAACTACAGCAGCATCCTGGTACAGATAATAGGGAGAGAGAGAGAGAAAGGGGAGAAAGAAACAAACGAGGGCTGTCTTTGGTTGGACAGGGCAGCCTCTTTGCTTAGTGGGCGGCGACTGGGTTTAGCTCGCCCTCGCCCATGTTTTGCCACATCTTGCTGCTGGCATGACGCTTGCCTCAGTGTTTTGTCAGTGGCTCTGGTGCTTCGTGGTGCAGCACATGCTGCGTCATGGAAATATATTGGCCTTATCCCCCTTTTGCTCCGTGGCATTACAAGCCCTGGCATTGTGATGTCAGACGATGCACAACCCACAATATTGTTCTGTGCACGCAGCATGGTTTGTGTATCATGCAGTGGTCTGGGGCTTTGGTTGTCAGTGACTGTAGACTGGTTGCCAGGGTGGATGGAGGGGTCTGAGAGGTGGTAAAGCAAAGTCATTATCGAGTTTTCAGAAGCACGCATGTCCGCTATGGTGGTCTGTGTAGACAACGGAGCCAGCGTAAGCGATTCTGAGGTAGGCAGTTTAGCTAGCAAAGTTCTTATGCTGTGTGTAATCACTTCAACCTTGAATGTGGGTGGGTGGGTTGGGAGTGACCACAGAATGTTGTTTAGTGTGCCAGTTTTGGCAAGGGTGTCAGTGTGATCTTTAAAGTCCTTGTCTAGACTTAGTAGCTTCGAGTGTCCTTTTACCTTCTTCCAGTACACGATCACATTGTGTGTTTTTGTGATGTTATCACCTTGCTGGAACAGGTGTTGGTGTTTGACATGCTTGTTGTTTGCAAGTGTGAGTCCGAGTTCCACACATTCAGGTGAGGATTGGAAGAAACCCAGCGTGTGGTGTAAGGTTTGACCACATTGCAGGTTGAGCCGAACAGCGACCCCTTTGGTGTAAGCTGGTACCACCGTACCCTGTTTGTTGACTAAGGTACAGAGGCTTGAACTTGGGCCTGTCGTTAGGGCTTTGTACTCATGGCTGGCTGCTGGGGTTCCCGTGACCTCTGTGACCTGACCGTCTGGCTCTGTGGCAGTTCCCGTGACCTCTGCAACCTGACAGTCTGGCTCTAGCAACCTGTGTGGCTGGAGAGAAAAAGGTTCTCGTACTTGAGCAAAGTCTTTTAGCTGTTTGAAGTTCAGAAAAGGGTCAAAGTGTTCTAGCAGGTCTTTGTCGATGAGCAATGTATGAGTGTTCATTGGTGGGACAAACATGGGATGTATTAGACTCATCGGAACGATTGTCAGGTGAATGGAAACAACCTGTTCAAACTGGATGTCATCCTGTCTGTACACCTGTACATTCAGTTCATAAGTTTGAGGTGTAAGAGTTCGATCTTGTCTTTTAGCTTCAAATTGGAGTCTTTTGAAAAGGTGAGATGAGATCACCGTCAGGTTTAATCCTGTGTCGATCAGGTCTTCCCTGTTGACTCCTTTTCGGCCCACCCCCTTTTTGACAAGGCTGCCCAGGAATGTTGGCATCAGGGCAGGTGTGATGATCGGTGGGTGGTAAGGACCTGTCTTGTGTAGCTCGCTGCGAAGGCAGGTAGTCAAAACAGCATTTTCTGGTACCTTGTGTTTGTGGTACCTGGTGTGAGGACCTGTGCTGTCTCGTTCAGGGTGTGCAGCTGTTGACTGTGGAGCTTGGGTGTTGTTGTCACTTTGTGCTGTGACAGTTAGCTCTGTGGTCTGTAGATGATGGGCAGTGTTCTGGGTGCTTGGTTCATCTTCCTTGCTAGTTTTCATGTGAAGAAGATCTTTCAGCGCCCTCAGGATCTCTGCTGTCTTAGACGTGGCTGCACTGTGTTTTTCTGACGTGGGCTCAGGACTGAGCTTACCAGTGTCGAGTCGAGTGTGGTTCCACTGCCGGATGTTGGGGCTTTGTGTCCTGGATGGTAGGAATCGCTCGCTCTGGTGCGTTGGATGAGCACCATTACGATTGTGTTGCCCTCTGCTGGCTTGGAACGGTATTAACTCTCTGTGAAAATGTCTGTGACTGTGGCGTTGTAGGGCGCCATCTAGGGTTAACTCCAAGCAGTGCTCAGAGACAGAGACTTTGGGGTTTTCCACAGTCTTTTCACAAATAGTCTTTTGTTGGTGCAAGCTTTGTGGGCTAAGTTCTGTAACTCTTGTGTAGTCCTGTTACGTGGACACGCTAGGACTCTGAGATGAAAACTCCAAATGGCATGTAGGTTTAGGAGGAACAGAGTTTTTAAGTTGACATCCTGTTCCATACCTGGTTCGTTGCATGCTCCGACGTAGGCTTTTCGTAGCTGACTACAGAAAGTTTGTGGGTTTTCAAATCGGCCCTGTTTGAGGTCCATAGCAATAAGGAGCCCATGGTCTGAGTTTGGATCAGAGAATTCAAGAATCAAAGTCTGTAGCAGTTGCTGGTAGTATGCTTTGACAGTCTCTGGTTGACGATCCAGAAAGCAATGCACATCACGGCTGGACGTGATTTTTAACAGGTACAATGTGTTCACATCTGTCACGTTGGCGACAGTTTGCAAATGAAAGTCAATGGCTTGTAAAGAAGCATGAACGCCATGTCCTCCTGCAGGATCTGGATTGAATGTAGAGATGCTTCTGGCTAGCTTGTGAAGTTGATTCTCTGTCGGTGAGAGAAGCACAGCACACACACACAAAAAGACCAATGCAAGTTCGTTCTACATTTAACGAGCTATATTCATATGGGCTGTGCCGTTTATGAGAATTTTGGGCTAACTGATGCAAACAGTCAGACAGTTAAGTAGCCAATTAGCTTGGGTCAACGAAGGACCTGGAATGGAGATTTGACAGGCAGTAGCCTAGCGGGTCGTGTGATGACACCGGCTGCTGGTGGTCGCTCTACTATTTAAATTTGTGTTGGTGGCTCACAGGTTACTGTCTCTATGTGAAATGAAAGAAACAAATCATAACAGAACAGAGGATAGAAAAAGATCAAAGTGAAACAACACTTGAAATGAGATAAAAACAATAGAAACACAATGTGTTAGTGAGAATGAGGAGGCCTAAGCCTACTGCTAGGTTTTAAGATAGGGCCAACAGGTGAGTGGGCTATCTGGGTAGGAAACCAAGAGATATGGTGTGGCTTAAAGAAGCAAAAGGGTCAAACACTTAAAATATATCCGGGGGAATATCTAATATTCTGTGGCTTATAATAAGTGGATAGGTTTTATCACTTTTGGTTCACCTGGTTGAATTGAAGTCATTCAGGTGGGAACCAGTGGCTTGGTCAACCTCTCCGGTGCTCCCCAAACACTCAACCGCAGTGTCCCCGGTCCTCCGTTACTCTGGCGTGGCGCCGTCTCGAACGGCTTGTGACTTTTAGCACAACCTTTGGAGTGCCAAAATTGCTGATGTCTCTTGAGACAAGAGGAACCGAGTTTCACTCGCAGCCAGTATCGGTAACACCGGTCGGGCAGCCTTGCTCACTGGAAACCTGAGATGACTGTCCAATCACCAAGGGAGTTCTACAATCAAATACACAAAGGATGAACAAAGGAAACTTAAAGTTAATTAAGGTTTGGTTTGTTTAACATCAATTGAGTAACTATGTATGTATAGAGGAAAGGTAACAGCTTTACCTAATAATAATAATAAAACAAAACAAAGGAATTATGATAATAATGGTAATTATCAAAATAACCTAAGTCAAAAGAGAGAAGAAAAATAATAAACATCAAATTAAAAGACAGGAATGAAACAAGGGAGTAGGAGTAGCTGGTTTTCACCACAAGGGGGGGTGGGGGGGGATTGAGTACTGCTTCTCTGTCTTTAACCTGCTGAGCAGAAAACTTAATTCAAATTAAACATTCAAAACTGGTTTAAATCAAAATTTAAAATAAGCATGTGAATTAAAAGGAAAATCTGAATAATATCCTATAATAACCGATAATAGCTTGTAAGTTATCATTAATAGTTATGAAATTAATCAAACTTGAGATTGATCAAAAAGGGTAAAAGTGGACATGCAATTCAAAACAGAATTGAAAAGACAGAGGTCTGTTAGTCGATTTAACAGGAGACTGCCACTAGATGGCTTACCTTCTAAGTAGGTCAAACAGTAGTTGACCTGAAACATCTAGATTTCCACTTTTAAACAATTACATTTTAATTCAAATCATGTTTGAACCAAACTCAAAGTAAATGTAAACAGTCAAAAGCAGGGAACATTCTTTTGTTTCCCTGTAATAATATTCGCACGAGCAAAGCTGTAAGTGCAAATAATTATCGAGAATTTAGACATCTAATTCAAATACATCACAGGGGATTATAAATTAGCAATCAGAGTGCATTATCTGAAACGGCCACAGGATGGCAGCTTTGCACTCATGCAAGCTGGAATCAGAAAGCAGGGCGTACCCTGAAATTTCTAACCCATGTGTTCCCTCTGGTGTTTAGATAGCGGAATTACAATTTCAATATGAATTAGAAATTATCTGATCGTTTGTCAGGCTGATTTTCTGCATCAAAAATCACAAGTAACAAACCAAAGGTTTTAATCTCTGAGGTGCTATATTAAACATAGGGTGAAGGAAGGACCCATTCACTTCCAAATCACAAATGTAACAAAAACAGGAATTTTCCAACTGTTGACTCCAATAAACATTTATCAAAATAAGCCAATTTTAGACCAGGAGTTTTTATCGTTTATTTTTTTTAATATCATGTGGTTTACCACGAATACCTAGCGCGCTGACTGACCAGCTTTTTGCCTCAGTCAGTTGAGTGAGTTCGCGTCTTGCGACTTATCTCACAAGTAACGTTACATAATTTCATCGCACACGTGCAGAAATTATTAAAAAACATATACACAGATTGATTGCTGACAAAACGATTGGGGATTGGGGAAAAAAAACAGTGATTTGGCTTCTCTCCTCTCCTGTTGTCCAGGGTGGTCGTAAAGTTTTACGACCTGCAAAGGTGGGGGTTACATACACATGACTATTTGAGAAAGAGTTAGGCTGAGGAGAACATTTCCACTTATAAGTCAGCACTTTAACCATTTACCCAGGATTAACCATTTTTATGCAATACACACACATTAAAAATACATATTAATAAGGACTTACAAAAGTAAGGAACTTTACGAAAGGTTTCCTTTTGTGTATGTTGGAATGTGGTTGGTTTAGTGTCTCCTTTGAGGCTCGCCCACGTGACTCTGGAATTTCTTGTCGTAAATAACTGTCACTTAAGACAGGATGTGGCCGACTTCAGGGTGGCCAAAATGGTGAATTATGTAAACAACGAAGGTCCTTGTTTACTCAAGTTCTGGTCTTTTGAGTTCCGAATGAGTTAAGAGTCAGGATTACCTAGTATGGAACAGATGGCTGAAATACCATCAGCTCATAATGTTACACAAGTCACTGGTGATCTTCAAGGACAGAGTAAAGTCACTGGTGATCTTCAAGGATAGAGTCAAGTCACTGGTGATCTTCAAGGACAGAGTCAAGTCACTTGTGATCTTCAAGGACAGAGTCAAGTCACTGGTGATCTTCAAGGACTGAGTCAAGTCACTGGTGATCTTCAAGGACAGAGTCAAGTCACCGGTGATCTTCATGAACAAAGGCAAGTCACCACTGATCTTCATGAACAAAGGCAAGTCACCACTGATCTACATGAACAAAGGCAACTCACCACTGTTCTTCATGAACAAAGGCAAGTCACCATTGATCTTCATGAACAAATACAAGTCACCAATGATCTTCATGAACAAATGCAAGTCACCAATAATCTTCATGAGCAGAGTCAAGTCAGCATCGATCTTCTGGAATCCAGAATAAACACCATGGGATTACCAGAGTTTTGTCCTCCCATTGGTCCGGTCACACGGATGTGGTGGTCTTCTGCTCCGCCCTGGGGGCCTTCGGTCTCGACCACAAGGATGTGGTGGTCGTCTGCTCTGCCCTGGGGGGCATCTGGTTCGACCACACGGACATGGTGGTCTTCTGCTCCGCCCTGGGGGCCTTCGGCCTCGACCACAAGGATGTGGTGGTCTTCTGCTCCGCCCTGGGGGGCTTCCGCCCTGACCACACGGTTGTGGTGGCCTTCTGCTCTGCCTTGGGGGACTCCGGCCTCGACCAAAAGGATGTGGTGGTCTTCTGTTCCGCCCTGGGGGGCATCCATCCCAACCACACGGAGGTGGTGGTCTTCTGCTCTGCCCTGGGGGGCTTCCGCCCTGACCACATGGTTGTGGTGGTCTTCTGCTCCACCCTGGTGGGTGTCACGTGATGTCCTTCATGGACTTATGTTTTTGTGTTTTTGTTTTTTCTGTTCTGTTTCCTCCTATGGACCTGGCCCTCCGTCCCTCCCCCTGATCTTCCGCCGGTCCACCTCCCTCCTGGGTTTCTAGTCTGTGTCTGTCGTTCCGTTTCCCTCTAGGACCTGGCCCTCCACTCCTCCCCCTGATCCTCTGCCGATCCACCAGCGTCCTGGACTGTGTTGCACTTTTCTTGTCTCTGTTTCCCCATTTTACCTGGTTGTCTTGTCTCTGTTTCCCCATTCTACCTGGTCCTCTTGTCTCAGTTTTACCATGTTATCTGGCCCTCCGTTCCTCCCCCTAGTCCTCCGCCGCTCCACCTCCCTCCTAGTCTCTTTGTCTGTTTGGTTTTCCCTTGGTTTTGGGTGGAGCATCTGGCAGCTGCTCTGTGGAGGAGAGGGTAATGTCACGCTGTCTAGTCTCTGTTTCCCTGGGTGTCTACTAGTGGGCTAACTTCCCCTTAGCGAATCGTCACAATCAGCCCCTCACGGACGACTGATGCGCACAAATAAATAGCAAACACAACTAAAAGCCCAGGCCTGGACCTCTCTCGTCCTTCACTGTCGTCGCTCCAGTTTTATATCCTTCCATCTCCTCCGTGGGACTCGAGACCGGTTGGTCGAGCAGGTGTCGCTCATCTCCAATCACTACACTGGCCTCGGGCCTCGTTCCCACGGCCCTCGGTCCCACCCCACTTGTCACAGTAATAAGCCAGGTTAAAGAGATGGGTCTTAAATCTAGATTTAAACTGCAAGAGTGTGTCTGCCTCCCGAAAAATGTTAGGTAGGTCATTCCAGAGTTTAGGCGCCAAATAGGAAAAGGATCTGCCGCCCGCAGTTGATTTTAATATTCTAGGTATTATCAAATTGCCCGAGTTTTGAGAACGTAGCGGATGTAGAGGATTATAATGTAAAAGGAGCTCATTCAAATACTGAGGTGCTAAACCATTCAGGGCTTTATAAGTAATAAGCAATATTTTAAAATCTATACAATGTTTGATAGGGAGCCAGTGCAGTGCTGACTAATATGGACATACTTCCTGAATCTAGTAAGAACTATTGCTGCTGCATTTTGGACTAGTTGTAGTTTGTTTACTAAGCGTGCAGAACAACCACCCAATAAAGCATTACAATAATCTAACCTTGAGGTCATAAATGCATGGATTGACATTCCTGCATTTGACATTGACAGCATAGGGTAATTTAGATATATTTTTGAGATGGAAAAATGCAGTTTTACAAATGCTAGAAATATTGCGGAAAGATTGTGATCAAATAGCACACCTAGGTTCCTAACTGATGACGAAGAATTGACAGAGCAGCCATCAAGCCTTAGTGTTCTAGGTTATTACATACAGAGTTTTTAGGTCCTATAATTAACACCTCTGTTCTTTCAGAATTTAGCTGTTAGAAATTACTCATCATCCACTTTTTTATATAGACTATGCATTCCATTAGTTTTTCAAATTGGTGTGTTTCACCGGGCCACGAAGAAATATAGAGCTGAGTATCATCAACATAACAGTGAAAGCTAACACCATGTTTCCTGATGATATCTCCCAAGGGTAACATATAAAGCATGAAGAGTAGTGGCCCTAGTACTGAGCCTTGAGGTACTCAGTACTGTACTTGTGATCGATATGATACATCTTCATTCACTGCTACGAACTGATGGCGGTCATATAAGTATGATTTAAACCATGCTAATGCACTGCCATTAATGCCAACAAAGTGTTCAAGTCTATGCAAAATAATGTTGTGGTCAATTGTGTCAAACGCAGCACTAAGATCCAATAAAACTAATAGAGAGATAAAACCACGATCAGATGATAAGAGCAGGTCATTTGTAACTTTAAGGAGAGCAGTCTCTCGTACTATGATACGGTCTAAATCCTGACTGGAAATCCTCACAAATACCATGTTTCTCTAAGAAGGAATATAATTGTGAGGTTACCACCTTTTCTAGTATCTTGGACAGAAAAGGGAGATTCGAGATTGGTCTATAATTAACTAGTTCTTTGGGGTCAAGTTGTGGTCTTTTGATGAGGGGTTTAATAACAGCCAGTTGGAAGGGGACATATCCTAATGACAATGAGGAATTATTAATAGTCAGAAGAGGATATATGGCTTTTGGAAGCACCTCTTTTAGGAGCTTAGATGGAATAGGGTCTAACATACATGTTGTTGGTTTAGATCTCTAACAAGTTTATATTATTCTCCCTCTCCTATAGTATAGAATGAGTGGAACTGTTCCTCAGGGGTGCACTGTCTGATGTGATACTGTAGCTGACGGCTGAATGGTTACAATTTAATCTCTAATAGTATCGATTTTAGAAGTAAAGTAGTTCATAAAGTCATTATAGCTGTGATGTTGGAAAATGTCAACACTTGTTGAGGCTTTATTTTTCGTTAATTTAGCCACTGTGTTGAATAAATACCTGGGGTTATGTTCGTTTTCTTCTAAAAGAGAAGAAAAGTAATCGAATCTAGCAGTTTTTAATGCTTTTCTGTAGGATAGGTTACTTTCCAGCCAAGCAATACGAAATACTTCTAGTTTTGTTTTCCTCCAGCTGTGTTCCATTAGTTAAGTAAATTGTGCATTTACATTCCATCTCCATTATCATGAAACCCAAAACACACAACAAAAATAGCTCCGATCATGGTGGCCTCCATTCACCAGTTGTTGATGTATGTAATTTTTTTTAACAAATACGGGACATAATAAGGAACTCTCAAAATATTTGTACTGCAGTGTATGCCTGCCTGAGGATAAAAAGTTATTCAGAATTTTTTTTTGTTTTGTAAATTGTACCATTATAGAACTGTGATTGCACAAGTTTTTAGAAACTATAAAATGACAAACAAATGGCATGAACATTGAAAGCAATTGAACTAAACTTTTATTGCAACCGTTATATAGCCTATGAATAAATAAAAATGCATATTATTTAAAAATTTTGAATTTGTTCTTTAATAATAATGTCCAAGTTTAAGAATATGCTGGAAGTTATTTTTATTGTATTTTTTTATTGCTTATTAACAGCATTAAATTACAATAGTGAAAGACATCGTCTTCCTTCAGGTAGATTGAATATTGGGCTCATGATCAATACGTTGTATCCATTCGGCCAAACTAATTTTTCTAAATCCAAAGATAAATCCATGCCACTAGCATGAGTCCCGCTCGCTGTAAATTTTACAGAGGACTGCAAGCTGCACTCTTTGATTCTCATTCTACATACTGGATTTGGAAGCTGGTGGACTGCCTTGGACTCGGACACTTGTCTGTGTGACCATTTTCCTGTCTCCCCCTAGTTCAGAGCTGGTCTGGAGCTGTTCGACTCATACTGTGTTTATTATTGTGCTTCAATACATAAGTGTTAAGTATTCTCTGCTTATTGGATCATCCTTAGAAAAAGAGGATTGTGCAGAATCTTTGCAAGCAAAAATTTTACAGGACCTTTCAGAGTTGTATGTTTTGTTTGTGTATGTGTTTGTGTGTGTGTAATTTTCTTAAGCACTTTATGGTGCTTTTCCACAACATGGTACGACTCGGCTCAGTACAGCTCAGTACAGTACGGCATTGCACGGCTTGAATTGGCTTGGTTTTTGTATTCCACTGAAATTTAGTCTTGCTTTAGAGTGGGTGAGGTTATTCACATGTTGTTATTGTTGTGCTGGCTCTACTGCCGTGACTTCTGAAAAACGTTTTCATTCCACGTCACCCCATCAAGCTCTCGCTGGATCCTTTCCTCTGCTATCAATGAGAGGAATGTCTGTACTTCCTCAACAGACAATGAAAAAGCTATTTTTTGGTTATTAAAAAAGGTGCGCTCGTTCAAAACAGTTGTGTCCGCTCCTTCGTTGTCTGTGCTGATATAAATTTAGTGGTTCTGTTGTGTTTGTGTTGCAACTGAAGTGGTACTAAAAAAGGTACCAGGTGGTCGGTTTGTGGAAGATTTTTATTAATAAGATTTTAATCAATCAAGTATAATCAATGTGAATCTAGCCATTTTTGTTGCTAATTATTAGTCCATTATAATCCCATAGGTTAAGTATAGAAAGGAATTTGTCTATGTCGCCAGATTGTATAGACTAGATGAGAAACATCTGGTCAGACATACAGAGAGGGCCTTTATCTATTCAAAAACAAGTAGGGGGCCCCTTCTCCCTAGGGACGTATCAAAATTGTAAGCATAAGGAAAAGTCTGACTATTTGGAACGCCCTGTATACGGTATATAATGACATGCCACCGAGTAATCGGGAGATATTGTCACAGAGAACATTCGGCTTAGTTTCTCTCTGAAATAAAGTCTATCTTCTGGAAACAAAACCCCAAGAATCCTCAGATCCATGGCAGACGAAAATACACTACATTTGGCGCCCGAACAGGGACTTGAAAGGAGCAGCAGAGTGGACGACCACTTTTGAGCTGACTGATGAGCAACACACACACAGTGGTGGCCACCATAGAATTAGGTAAGCATTTTTGCTTATATAATTAGTGTGTGTTGTTGACTGGTCAGTTCTGAGCGGTAAGGTCACTTAAAATCTGCTCTTCCAAATTTAGAACTAATTAAATAAATAAAAATGTGGGGTTTTGTTTCCAGAAGAAAATCTGCATGCACATATTTGGTTTACTGAAAGATCTTTGAAAAAGGCCTAATGTTAATCTGGATAGTGTAAGCAGAAATACATCGCATGCAATGGTCTGTGTTCATTGTAGACTGGGCCTAAAAGGGACAGCAATAAACGTGAAACAGATGTAGTATAGAAACAGTGGTAAAATCCTTTGGATACCGCTCTGTATATGTCGTAAGATACAGAGGTCTGAAACGGGAAGGCAGAAATCCTGCAAGAAATCCTGCTTTTTTACTGTGTTGTGGAAGTGCATCAGTGAAAGAGCGAGTAGAGCTGACAGGTCATTCAGAAGGAGTGTAGAGTACTCTGTATTTATCTATGTTTTAATGTAAGTGTCTGTGTTACTGGCTGTGGTTGTGTGACAAAATAGACTCTGGTGGAGCAAGAGGTGCTGTCCACTCCTTGACTATAACTTGAGTGTGATTAGGTTACAGAGACGAGCGTGGCTGGTGTTGAGAAAGGATAAGTGCAGGAACCCTAAAACAATAAAGTGAATTGTATGAAGGTTGTTTTAGAGAAAAAAAAAAAAAATTGTATCTTGTTATCCCTGGGACACAGTATGAAAGTTAATCCATTATAGAGTTTCAGAGATTGGACTTGAGAATAAAAAAAAACAATATTAAATGAATAAAAAACAAATAAATAACTTGTGTAGTGCAATGCGGAATGAGAGCAAGATTGGTTGACCAAGTTAATAGACATTTTGATTCAAAAGCCATAGGCATTTTATAATAGGAAGGGAACAAGTTGCTTAAATATTTAAATAAAATTATTTTATTTACTGGCTGTGGTTGTGTGACAAAATAGACTCTGGTGGAGCAAGAGGTGCTGTCCACTCCTGGACTATAACTTGAGTGTGATTAGGTTACAGAGACGGGCGTGGCTGGTGAGTTTAAATACTTAGGACACCATAAAATCCTGCTTTTAGTTGTTAGCATTGCTTCTGCTACTAGTCATGCCTGCTTTTAGTCTCTAGCTATGCTTCTGCTATTAGTCATGTCTGCTTTTAGTTTTAGCTTTGCTTCTTAGCTTTAGCTTTTAGCCATGCTGTTTGTCATCACTGTTCTTTGAGCGCGGTTGCAGCGTGCTTCGGCCTGCACGCATGCTGCTACTTAGCCACGATGAGAAGAAACACAACTTAGTCTCGTCAAACTTTATTTCTTTTCTTTTCCGTTTGAGAGTTTTGTGTTCTGAGTTAAGTTTTGTAATGTCGAGCCTCCGACGCCTGACCTCGGGTGCCCGTTCAACTTCAACCAGCCACACAACTCCATCTTCAGCCAACGCCCAACCACGGGCTTCCCAAGACGTCACTTCAGCAACTACTGAACTTCCAGCCAATCAGCGACAACAAAGGGACACCTTCAGGCAATGTAGCTTCAGACATTTGTGCTGGTGTATCTAATATAATTTTAACAGCGCAGATTTGATGTTAAAGGGGGGGTGAAATTCTATTTCATGCATACTGAGTTTTTTACACTGTTAAAGAGTTGGATTCCCATGCTAAACATGGACAAAGTTTCAAAAATTAAGTTGTACGTTTGAAGGAGTATTTTTATTCCCAAAATACTACTTCCGGTTTGTCACAAGTTTCGGAAAGTTTTTTTCGAGAATGGCTCTGTGTGACGTTAGATGGAGCGGAAATTCCTTATATGGGTCCTGAGGGCACTTTTGCCGGAAGAGCGCGCGCTCCCGTACAGCGAGGCTGAGCAGCACAGACATTTCACTGATCAGAGCGATTCACTGATCAGAGCGAGAGCGTCGCGAAAAGTCACAAAAGAAGTGTGTTTTTGGTTGCCAGGGCAAGACAACCATGCACAGATTACCAAAAAAAAAACAGCATTAAGGGACCAGTGGATGGAGTTTATTTTTAAATTGACCTGTTTCCCTTAAATAGGCAATTCAATCAATTTGCTAAAACAACTGTATACAAATATGAATGTGGGCCCAATAAATAGTAAAATAATGACCATGGATTAATTGAAGTTTCCTGGTCAGTACCTAGGTCTTTGTTGTGGCAGAATGAAAAACAGTGCCACACATGTGCAGCGTATAACATGGGAAGGCAGAGCAAAGCAAGCTTGCTCTGTCCACCCCACATCTAACTTTCTTTTCAGCATAACATTATGGAGCTGATTCTGTGTCAAAATGATAAAATATTCTCTTTCTGACTGTTAAAATAAATAAAGTGGATTGAGTGTTTTACTGGTCAAAAGGCCTATGCTACTGAGCAAGATAGGAAAATATCCAGTAATATAGTGGAACTCAAGTTTATAAACAAAAAGAGATAACTGGATTAGCAAATTGTTGAGAGTAAAATTGAAATGAATTTGAAAATAGTAAGGATGGCGATAACGAAGTAAAACCAAATTCTTTGTTATATTATAAAAAATGGGCATTCACCCTCTTTTTATTGTAAGGACAGCACTGGAATTGTGAAATCTCAAAAAGGGGCCAAGACAGCCCTCAACCCACATTACATTTCCACAGGTCACATCAAGAAGGACGACTAGCAAAATGAACAAATTAGCATGCTTGATATCACTAACAAAAAACTCAGAAGTTTTCCATTTACAAGTGACAGCAGTTCTAGTAAGGCCAAGGAATTATTCGCTCCATCAAAGAGAAACAGTGAGTGTGCAGTTATGATGTCAAGGGAGATGCCAACCTGCTTCGACAACTCCACACAGCATGAAGTGAGGGATGAAGGGCGTGCTATTAATGACCCACCCTTGCCAACGAAGGAAAGACCATTGCAACGACTTGCAAAGAGTCCTTCTGGTGAAGATGGAATGATAGAGTGAGAGAGTGATGGGACTGCTACTGAGATCAAAATACTTGGGAGCAGATGTGGGCCAACAAATGGAAAAGAAAAAGTGGAAAGATAATGTCAAGTAATGTCAG
This sequence comes from Carassius auratus, assembly GCF_003368295.1. Lineage (NCBI taxonomy): Eukaryota > Metazoa > Chordata > Actinopteri > Cypriniformes > Cyprinidae > Carassius > Carassius auratus. Next base: position 1,714,662 of record NC_039261.1, read on the forward strand.
ATCAAGAATTTGAAGGTTATGAGAAGAAGGGAAATATGGATGTAGGAAGAGAAAATAGGGAAAATAGAGCAATGGATGCAACAAATAGAATGAAAAAAGCAAAATAGAAAAGCTCTAGATGATTCATAAACTGAAGAAGGAAAAGAAAAGGCTTGCTGTGCTCCAAATCTCTTCTTAAACAAAGTAATAGCCATACCAAATCCATATGACTACCGAAAATGTGCCAAATTTGGGAGAAACTTCTGTCAATTAACAGATATTACCAGACCATATTGTATTGCTGTCATGTTGTCTGGTCTCTGTTTCTCACTCCCTGGGTGTCCACTAGTGGGCTCACTTCCCCTTAGGCACCTCACCATAGGCACTATAATTCCCACTAGCCTTGTCCCTTCATCACAGTAATTGCACTCCTGCTAATTGCACCAGGTGCCTTCACTTATTTGTCATTAGCCTCCCTATAATTACCAGTCCTTTCCTGTTGTCTGTATGGAGTCCTTTCCTTTCGTTTTCCTGTTTTCTCATCTTCTGAGATTCCTCGCATTCCGAGTTCCTGTTCTTGATCCTTTCCTGTTCCTTCACTGTTTTCTTTCTTTTGGATTGTTTTCTGGTTTTGACCTGGCTTGTTTTGGAGTACGATTTGGATTACCCTAAATAAACATACCTGCATTTGGATCTCTTTCTCCCTGTGTCTCACTGGGTCGCGATCGTCACAGAAGGACTCCATCCCTAAGATCCAGCGGTATGTTTGTTGATGTTTCCTCCCCAGCAAGTATGGTGGAGCGGATGGCTAAATATTTAAAATTGACCACCCTCCGCCAAGAGGGCAATGAGGTGGGTGCCATGGCACAAATGTTCTGGAGCCTAGCAGATGGTCTGGTCACAGCACAAGATGGCTGCAAGCCCAGTGCCACTGCTTAAGATAACTGTCGGCCCAGCGCCATGGCCCAAGATGGCCACCGGCTCAGAGTCATGGCACAAGATGGCTGATTGTCCAGCGCCTCTGCACAGGATGACAGCCACAGCTGACCTTCCAGAGTCGAGTCAGGATCTCGTTGACCTTCCAGAGTCGAGTCAGGATCTCGTTGACCTTCCAGAGTTGAGTCAGGTTCCCGTTGACCCTCCAGAGTCGAGTCAGGTTCCCGTTGACCCTCCAGAGTCGAGTCAGATTCCCGTTGACCCTCCAGAGTCGAGTCAGGTTCCCGTTGACCCTCCAGAGTCGAGTCAGGTTCTCAGTGACCCTCCAGATTCGAGTCAGGTGCTCAGTGACCCTCCAGAGTCAGGGCTAGTCACCATTGACCTTCCAGAGTCAGGGATAGTCACCGTCGACACTCTGGAGTCAAGTCAAGCCCCCGGTGAAATTCATGCACAAGGGCAAGTCACCAATGAAATTCACATGCAAAGTCCAGTCACCAGTATCCTTCATGAGCAAGGTCAAGTCACCGACTATCTTCATGGGCAAAGGCAAGTCACCATTGATTTTCATGAACAAATTCAAGTCACCATTGATCTTCATGTGCAAAGTCAAGTCACCAGTGTTCTTCATGGGCAAGGTCAAATCACCGACTATCTTCATGGGCAAAGGCAAGTCACCATTGATCTTCATGAACAAATGCAAGTCACCAATAATCTTCATGAGCAGAGTCAAGTCAGCATTGATCTTCTGGAATCCAATATAAACACCATGGGATTACCAGAGTCTCTTCACGTCTCTGTGGATCTACCAGAGCCTCCCCACGTCTCTGCTGAACTAACAGAGCCTCTCCATGCCTCTGCTGAACTACCAGAGCCTCTCCACGTTTCTGCTGAACTACCAGAGCCTCTCCATATCTCTGCTGAACTAATAGAGCCTCTCCTCGGCTCGGCTGAAATACCAGTCTCTCCTCGCCTCTGCAGAACTTCCAGAGCCTCGTCACGTCTCAGCCGAACTCTAGGAGCGCTCGACTGATCCTGTCATGGCCACGGAGGCTATCCTTAACTTGTTAATGTTCTCTGTTTCAGACTTTCCTAACCAGACTTGCTCTCCTGTTAATGTGACCACACGGATGTGGTGGTTTTCTGCTCCGCCCTGGTGGGCTTCTGTCTCGACCACACTAATGTGGTGGTCTTCTGCTCCGCCCTGGGGGGCTTCTGTCTTGACCACATGGATGTGGTGGTCTTCTGCCCCGCCCTAGGGGGCTTCTGTCTCGACCATACGGATGTGGTGGTCTTCTGCTCTGCCCTGGTGGGCTTCTGTCTCGACCACACGGATGTGGTGGTCTTCTGCTCCGCCCTGGTGGGCTTCTGTCTCGACCACACGGATGTGGTGGGCTTCACGTTATGCCCTTTCTGGACTTGTGTTTTGTTGTTGTTTTGTTTTTGTTTCTCTCCTGTCTGTTTCCATCTATGGACCTGGCCCTCCGTCCTTCCCCCTGATCCTCCGCCGGTCCACCTTCCTCCTGGGCTCCTTGTTTTTGTGTTTGCACTTCTTGTGTCTGTTTCCCCATTTTACCTGGCCCTCCATCCCTCCCCCTGGTCCTCCGCCACTCCACCTCCCTCCTGGCCTCTTTGTGTCTTTGGTCTCTTCTTGGGTTCGGGTGGAGCATCTGGTAGGTGCTCCGTGGAGGAGGGGGTAATGTCACGCTGTCTGGTCTCTGTTTCCCTGGGTGTCCACTAGTGGGCTCACTTCCCCTTAGGCACCTCACCATAGGCACTATAATTCCCACTACCCTTGTCCCTTCATCACAGTAATTGCACTCCTGCTAATTGCACCAGGTAACTTCACTTTTTTGTCATTAGCCACCCTATATTTACCAGTCCTTTCCTGTTCCCTGTATGGAGACATCTCCTTTCGTAATCCTGTTTTCTGGTCTTCCGAGATTCCTCGCATTCCGAGTTCCTGTTCTTGTTCCCTTCCTGTTCCTTCCCTGTTTGTTTTCTTTTGGATTGTTTTCTGGTTTTGACCTGGCTTGTTTTGGAGTATGATTTGGATTACCCTAAATAAACATACTTGCATTTGGATCTCTCTCTCCCTGTGTCTCACTGGGTCGCAATCGTCACAATTGCTGAATGCCTAAATTAACAGATTATTTATTTAGACCACTCTGGGGATCTTGGTTTCAGTATTCAGATATCGGTCAAAATAGAAAAATTTTAAAACTAAAAGTAGAAATACCAAAATGGTATAGCATAGAAAGTAAACAAGAATATGAGTGTTTCTATAAACCAAAGAGAACACAAGATGTGGGTAAATTCAAAGGAAAATATGCTATTATTTGGTATATAGATAGGAAAAATTATTGGAAATCAGGAGTTCCTTTTAGAGCTCCAGAAATTTTAGCACTCGGAACTAAAGGAAGTAAGATAGCACTTGAAAAATGTGAAAATCAAACTATAGAATTACTTTCAATAGAAATTTATGAAGACCAATAATTAATAATAGCAGATTTCTTTGAATATTCTTTGAATAGTGAAATATTATTGTCTTCTTTACCAGTTGGATGGAAAGGTATATGTGTAAGAGTACGATTACTTCAAGATGTTAATATGGCACAATGGGGAACAGAACAGAGCACAAACAAGGAAGACAATAAAATTAAAAGAGGATACGAGCCAGACCCAATTGGTCATATTTAGACTCAATTGGACAGCCAAGAGGAATTCCTAATGAATTCAAGGCAAGAGATGAAATAAAAGCAGGTTTCGAGTCAATCTTGGTTTGGATCACACCAAACAGAGTCGATTAATTACATTAATTTTAATCAAGACAGATTCATTAATTATAATCTCTCGTCACGACTATGGAGGCCGCTTATGAACTCATTGCCTGTCCTGTTATTGCCATGGAGGCCATATATGAATTCACCGCCTGCCCTGTCATGGCCATAAAGGCCATCTACCATCTCATCATGGCCATGGAGGCCACCATTAACCTGTTCATGTTCTCTGTTTCAGTCCTACCTAACCAGACTTGCCCTCCTGTGCCAACGACTCCACTGTGGTGTTCCTCTGCTCTGCCCTTGTGGGTTTCTGTCTCTTCTGCTCAGCTGTGGTGGTCCTCTGCTCCACCCTAGTGGGCTTCTCTCTCGTCTGCATGGATGTGGTGGTCCTCTGCTCCACCCTGGTGGGCTTCTCTCTCGTCTGCACAGATGTGGTGGTCCTCTGCTCTGCCCTGGTGGGCTTCTGTCTCGTCTGCATGGCTGTTGTGGTCCTCTGCTCTGCCCTGGTGGGCTTCTATCTCATCTGCTTGGCTGTGGTGGTCCTCTGTAAATGGTCCAATGCAATGGTTTCCTGCTTATCTTACTACTGCTCTCCGGGGATGTTCAATTAAATCTGGGACCAGTTTCCCCAGGATTTCAGGGGGACTCTGGACCTTTTGCATCACTTGGCAACAACCATAGTGGCGTCTCACTATGAAGGGTGTGCCTGGGGATTTCCTGTAGATCTACCTGGCCTCCCAAACAATGACGTGAGTTTAATCAACAATGTACTCAATGCTCCAAGGTATGACATTTCTACATCACTTTCCAGTCATTCTACAAGAGTAAATGAAACATCAATGTATTGTGAAAATGTTTCTTCGTGCCGAAATCCTGCAGTAAGAAAGCAGACATTATGTAAGAACTTTCAGACTGCTAATCAAGCAAAAGTCCTATGGGATCCAAAAGTGAAACCTAGAGGACTTTTAGGCCCCCTTCTGCTAACAATACATTCTATGATCAACTTACAGGAATTTTAAAAGAATGTAATCTTAACAAAAATATTATACTTATGGGTCATTTTAACTGAACTGGGAGGATAAATTAAAGAGGAAAACAGATAAATTGTTGGAGATAAATTTAATCTAAATCAGTTAATTAAAGGGCCAACTAGAATTGCAAAAAACTTCTAAGACACAGTTAGATTTAATATTTGCTAATAAACCTGAAAGGATAATCAAGAGTTATAATTTGATCATTGGATTATCTGATCATAATTTAACTTTAGTTGCATGGAAATTAACAAAAAACTGATTTAAAGACATAACATAGTAACCTCAACTAATGTTTTTCATTGTATACCTAAAGGAAAATTAGTAGCATTTGATGAGGAAATAGCAGATCTAAAGTAAATTTAATTTAAATCTATGCATTTAGCAGACGCTTTTATCCAAAGCGACTTACAGTGTTTGTAAAAAAAAAGTGTACAATTTTTACCTATCATGTGTTCCCGGGGAATCGAACCCCGCTTGACATCGAAATGCTCTACCACTTGAGCTACAGGAACACAGGTAAAATGGAATGATATCTTATCTTCCAAGGATACAGATTTTACAGGTTGTAATACATATTATAATATAATTAATTCTGAAAGAGAGAAAAAAAGATTTAATAAAAAATCAGGCATAAGAGTGTTTTACCGTAATTTATGGAAGCTCATCAAGTCAAGTCAAGTCAAGTCTGCTTTATTGTCAATTTCCACATGTACAGTACATACATACAGAGAATCGAAATTGCGTTACTCTCAGACCCCGGTGCATACAGATAACATTCACATTAAAACCTAAAAATCTAGATCAAATATAAAATGTAGATACAACTATACAATAAGGGAATGTAAAAAAAGGCATTACAGATCAAGAGTAGTTATTTTATTTAACTGACTGATGAGGTGGTGGAATGACGTCAGTTCCATGCTGAAAGAGGTAGTGAGCAGACCAATGCTGCAGAAAGTGACTGGTGCATGCCTCCAAATAATTAGTGTGTGTGTGTGTGTGGGGGGGGGGGGGGGATTAAAGAAATTAAAGAAAAGCTATTAAAGAAAGCTATTAAGTCTGGAAGAGACACTGGTAGGCTTTGTTACAAAGGTCTGTGAAACAAAGTTATTCGAGAGCTGAGAGTAGCCAAATCCAATTATTATCTTAATCTAATGAATGAGGCTAAAGGTAATAGTAAGCTAATTTGGAAAAACATAAATACTCTTTTACGAAAGGAGCCAAATTCTATAGGATTGACTCTGTTAAAGAATTAGAGGATACATTTTCAAGGGAAATAAATATTAGTTCAATTAAGGAAATATATAAAAGTTTTAATCTAATCAAGACAAATTAATTGCAAGTTAATAAAGTTTTTAGCTCATTGAAAAATTATAAATGTAAAGATGCTCATCATCTGGATACTATGCTTGTTAAAACTCACAAAGTTAGTTAAACCCCGGTCATCACTCATTTAATTAACTTGTCATTTGAAGGTAGTGTTGTTCCTATTGCGTGGAAAAAAGCAATTGATACTTATATTTTTAAATCTGGAGACTATTATGAAATTTGTAACTACAGACCCATAAGCATACTGCCAGAATTCTCGAAGGTTGCAGAGAAGATTGTTTTTGAACAGCTGACATCTAAACGGTCTGGCTCCTTCTGTATTATGTGACTTTATTCATCTTCATGGTGAAACCTGTGTAAGATCTACCAGACTATAATTTATGAGTAACTGTCTGGTTTCCTTTCGTCTCTCTGCATGTGGACTATCATCTTTCGCAGTGAAAGCCACTAATCGGTTGAACTTTATTTTACAATACGTGTACTAACATGTACTTACAGTGTATTTATCTAAGAAAGTTCTGGTAATACAAGGTAACTACATGGGGTAGGGTTAGGTTTAGGGGTAGGTTCAGGGTTAGTACCTAGTTATTACATAGTTATTGCAATTACTATAAGTACATAGTATCTACATGAGGAACAGGACTGTAAAATAAAGTGCTACCCAATAATCAGTGGAATGCCCTACCAGAGGACATAAAAGGGTGTAAAACACATGGTCTTTTTTTTTTTTTTTTTTTTAATTGAACCAATTATGTAATCATTGAGATTGTGTAAATTAAATTAATTAATTAATTAATTTATTTATTTATTTACTTGTTTGTTTGTTTTTTAATTAATTAATTAATTAATTTATGGCCCTGACAGTATGTGTGTATGTATGTATTAATCGTATGTGAATATAGGTAATTCCTGTGTAATATTATTTTAGTGCTGACCTGCCGGGGGGACTACGGATGAAAAATAGCCCTTGGCTAAATCCGGTACAATACATGAAATGGAAATTTTATGTAAAAAATTGTGCATGGTACCTTTATAAAAAATAAATAAATAAAGTAATGGCATCAGTAACTATTAAATCTGTAATAATAAACATTTATGTGATTCAATCAATCAATGAATCAAACTGAAACATTCATGTACAAAAAATCTCAAAGGTCAAATTTAGTAAAAGTTTTAAACCTTTTTTTTTTTTTTTTTTACATTTATGCATTTAGCAAATGATTTCATCCAAAGCGACTTTCAGTGCATTCAGGCTATACTAGGCTAGGCTCGGCTCAGTGCTTTAATTGGGCCGGTACGCATGGGTACTCAGTACCGCCACTTCCAAATATAGCTCTTGAGCGTACCGCCACCTCTCCACGTGCCCAGAACGTGCTTTTAGAGTACCGGTTCACTCATTTGGACATCTGTTTTCATAGAGGTTTTAATCCTTTGCCTGCGCTGCCGCTTTTCAGAGCGCCCTTCACAATGCACGTCCCACCGAGAGCAGAGACTACATTACCCATACACCCTTGAGTTTTACAAGTGAAAAGCGCATGCTTCGCGCACACTCGGCTCAGTAAAAATACAGTGAACAACACTTAATATGCTCTCCTGGCTTCAGACTCTGAGTACTAAAAGAACACGGTCAGAATCAGATGACTGGCTGACACCCCACCAAGCCAGAATGATATCTCTGAAGTAATGCAGTACCTCTTTCTAAGAGTATTTTTTACATCCTTTTGCAAATTTGATTTATGTTCAGTACAGTTAGCTCTTTCTAGCTCAAGCAAATCCACAAACTAATAAAAGGTTTATTATTTATTATGAGGTTGTCTGTTGACTGCTATTGAGAGTGAGGAGTTGTCGTCATAGCACAGAGCCCCTCCCTCGATATCACAGTCTCCACCATGTTGGCAGGACACTGGCGGCAAAACATGATTTTTTATGTGTTTTGTTAACTCGGTAGTAGAGGAGGTTCTCGCAATTCTGCTTTACCATGCTTGGAAATTACTGTTGCGTTAAAAACTGCTCCAGTACCTCACACAATACATATGGAAATCATAGGAACAATGGAATACAGTTTTTTTTTAGGTTACACAAAGTGCAAAACAGCGGCATTTGGAGAAGCTCTCAGGCATCCAGAATATCGTCCTATACGAGCTCCCTGCAGTGGAATGGCCTGGACCATTTACCTCCATGCACATGTATGGACATTGTGAATTATTATTCATATATATATATATATATATATATAGGCGAGTACCGGCACCTCTTTTGGAGCACTTAAAGCACTGGCTAGGCTACTGTATATCAATCTTAATTTCTAATAAACATTGACTTCAGAGACCTCTCTATGGGAACCTTGATTCTCTTTGTGCAAAAGATCACTTATAATCTTTGGTTTTTATGTTGCCACAAGTGTAAACATTTTAAACTAAATATTTTTAATGAGATCTAAATCTTGAGACTGAACTGGCCACTTAAGAACTGTCCCAGAATAAAGCTGCACTGTTAGACCTTACCAGGTTTTTTACAGCACAACACTGGCTATTTACAGTTATTTACCATAGAAGATACAGCAAGGGTTAACAGTGTGCAGTAGATTTGGATGTTGGAAGTTCAGATGTAATTTATTAGGACTCCTTCAATTCCAAGCAAATCCATGTTTGTGTTCTTAGCCAGAAGAGGAAGAGGAGATTAAAAAATGTTTTTTTAAATCCCCTGCTTGTGTGATTCTGAGTGACACTAATGGCTTTCCTTCTAATGACTTTGCTAAAGCTCTCAGCTTAGGGTGTAAACATCTGAAGCATATGCAGCTTCATATTTAATCTTTCAGCATGTCTTCTCTCTCTCTGTTAGAATACTTTGAGATTTGAGATGTATCCAAATTTTTGCTTTCCCTTATGTAAGTCAAAATAACAGCATTTAGCTATGTAAATGACTAACCACCCCCCCCCCCCCCCCCCAAAAAAAAAAACTACCCAAGCTTTATCTTGAGTCAGGTGCACACTGTGATTTTTAATAATCCTTTACCATTGCTGCATTTCAGACTGTATGAACATGATGACCATGTCACACTGTGGGGCCTCATTTGTCATTAATGTAAGTAAAAAGTAACATTAAACTGCATGAAAGTAACTAAAATGCATGCCAGAAACTTCTCTGGAGCTTTACATCATCACCCCATACATGGTCAGTGGATGAAATTTTGGCTATCAAATCATGGCAAAAATCGCACAGTGTGAGCTGGGCTATAGGTGTACAATAAAGCCCAGCTCACTGAGTTTTATCACATTGTGGTAATACTGTTGTTTCTCCTCTTAAACAGATAAGAATGACAGCAAGCCAGATTAGAAGCGATGCCTGGAAGAAACCCAGTCTCTTCTGATATCCTCGAGTTCCAGACTTTGCCTTTAAAGGATTCTCAAGAAATATAAAAAATTAAAATTTCATTCATGATTTTACTTATTACATTTGAGCCCCTGAAAAAAGGGGTAGTGTATAATATTGTGGTTTTAATTCCTTAGCATTTTATGTTAAATTATTTTTCAAGCCATTGAATTAAAGATGAAAGTCTGTACTTCAATTTCATCTTGATTGTTTAATTTTAGTTCAATTATGGTGTCATATAGAGCCAAAATTATGAACATTTTGTATGTACCAAATTATATATGGACTCAACTGTGTGTGTGTGTGTGTGTGTGTGTGTGTGTGTGTGTGTGTATATATATATATATATATATATATATATATATATATATATATATTAGGGGTGTAACGGTTCACAAAATTCACGGTTCGGTTCGATACGATACACTGATGTCACGGTTCGGTTCGGTTCGATACGTTTTAGATACAGCAAAATGTAAAAACATCTCAACTTTTCAGAATGCCGCAAGCGCACCGCGGGTCATGTGACAAGAACCAACCAATCAGCTTCATCCTTTCCCGTAACAACGTTGAGAGCTCAGCCAAGATGAAGGAACAGCTGATCATAGTTGTATATGGATTGCAATTTTGAAATAAATTCAGTAGCAGAGCTACTGCAAGCGATTTTTAGAGCTGCAAATCCATTTATCCTTCGCTGAAATTTCCGCGTCTCATGGAGAGAGCACGTCATTGTTGCTTAGCAAAGACAGACGCCTCATGAGCGCTTCTGCCCGAGCGCTTTGGAAAGGAGGAGAAAGACGCGCTTAGCGTTTTCCATGCGTTTTTAGGCACGATATGTGAACGGCCCCTAAGGCGCTCGCTCACTCAGCACGCGCTGAAGGCTCGTTGCAAAATGTCTAATGCATTTAACAGACCAGAAATATAAGATCCTAAAATAACCAACAGGTCTGGTGTTTGGGTTGGATTCCCTGTAAGCTATAGTGTCTAAATGCTGCAGGGATAGTTTGCTGCGTGCATGTTTCTCCTTTTTTTCGTCTTTTCCCAGATAGTACTGACGCATATATCCCAGATATTCCCGCTGGTTTTTTTTTTTTTTTTTTTTTTGTAATCCCGCTGGTGTACCCTGTCATGTTGCAGATGCGACATACCGTTGTTTTTTTATCCACCACTCTCTTGCCATCACCATTATAGCTTAAAGGGAATCCAAAGTGCACCCAAACACCAGACCTGTTGGTTATTGGAGGATCTTCTCATTTCTAGTCTGTTAAACGCATTGGCTATTTTGCAACGAGCCTTCAGCGTGTACTGAGTGAGCGAGCGCCTGCTGAGTAGCCTAACATAAACATATAAGATGGTGTTTTTTTCTTCTTCGGGAGTGTCAGGGGCGTTGCCTGTTACGTTGTTTGGGTTATTGGGCTACCTTGTTGAACGCATATCATTATATTTCTTTCTCTCTCTTTTTTTTTTTTTTCAAATATAATTAATTACTCCAACGAACCGTTCGGTATACATAATGCGTACCGCGTACCGAACCGAAAGCGTCGTACCGAACGGTTCAATACGAATACGCGTATCGTTACACCCCTAATATATATATATATATATATATATATGTACACTGTATATTCAACCAGTTTTTAAATTTTCACACAATTTGTTAATCAACATTAACATTAGATATTTAATATGTTTTTATTTAAATAAAATAATTTGATGAGCCTCATTCATACTATGTGATTTCACGGTGTAGTGGCAAATATGTTGGTTCAAATAATTTGTAAATATTCTTGAACACTGAAAATGTAATATTACTGTTGTTTCAATACTTCATCCAGTGCTCAAGTGTGCCAGCTTGGAGACATTTTTTTAATACCACAAATACACACAGGTGATGCAAGACAGATGAGAGAACACAGAAGAGAGGAGTGGGAGATGGCATAAGAGAAAACTATATGGAAAATAGAAAGTCTGACATAGATATTGTAAATAACTAGACATAAGCATCTAAAGCTGATTTGGGCTGTCTTTAGAAAGTAAACAATGACATATGTCTGCTTATAGAGTTTATATACATCGAAGACAGTCGAAACATCTAATATCAAGTTTCTTTTATGTGCAGTAAACAACCCTCCGGCTAATGTCCTCGTGTCCTGTGCCAAGGTCAGTGTGCCAGCTACAGCTCCCCTCGACAGCACAGACACCTTGAATCACAATTCTGCTATTCCCATCAGATCTTCAGCCTGAACAGATTTAATTGATTTTACAAGTCAAGAACTGATGGTCAAAAGTTTACTCTATTACATATATTCCAAAAAATCTGACATCACTCACACCGCAATCAGTAAATGATTGTACTGTATGAATTAATTAATGAATTAATGGGTCATACTAAATAATTATACTACCTTGATCATACTAAATAAGGTTTCAAAAACTTGATTTCAAAACTTCTTCATTTATTTATTTATTTATTAAGTATGAGCTAACCAAGAACTCAGAAATTACTTGTTAACACTGTAGTTCCCAACATGCTTTATATATGATTTAGTGGGGAGAGAATACATGTTAAATTAAGTATTATGTGTTTTTGTGGAATATGAATAAATGAGGAGACTTGGTATGTGTTTAATGTTCAGTTCAAGCATCCCCTCTCCTGAACTGACAACACCGCAGCACTGGCCTAGAAAGCACAGCACGTCTGTACTTCCTCCGCAACCTGAGAAGTGCCAGAGCTGCTGCCCCCATCATGTGCACCTTCTACAGATGCACCATCGAGAGCATCCTGACTAGCTGCATCACTGTGTGGTATTGTGCCTGAAACGTGTCCTCCCGGAAGACCCTTCATATTGAGAGCAGCTCAGAAGATCGTTGGTGTCTCTCTCCCCTCCCTCCAGGACATTTATGGAACCCATCACACCCATAAAGCCCTCTGTATTGCAGGTGATACCGCCCACCCATCACACAGTCTTCCACCATCAGGGAGGAGACTGCGGAGTCTCCAGGCCAGGACCAGCAAACTAAAGGACAGCGAAAACATCGTTAGAGCCGGCATGAATAACAATTTTACTGTATTTACGTTAAGCATTAGCCAGCACTTTTAAATTTGCCAAGTGGTCAGGCGCTCTGGCCCCCGGCAAACATTTGACTATTGTCACCGGGGTGGACCTGGCCCTCTCGGGCGACCGGCCACCCCTATAACTCCGACCCCACCGCGAGGAGCCGACGCCACAGGTCCGCGACAGATGGACAACGCAGACAAGAGGTAATTTCAAAGGAATAACAATCTTTATTGAACACAGTATATCAATGGGTAGACTTCAGTGTCCTCTAGGTTTTCAGCTACGGGTAGATACTGATCATGCGTCACGGTTTCGCCTTGACGGCGACTCACCAATGGGGCGACTCACTTCAGGACTCAGGCAGTGAGTATACAGGGAAGGATGCCTCTCCGTCAAGGATACTTGCGTCGATACGCAGTAAAACTATGGTTTAAAAAGCTTACTCCACTAGCAATGCTGCATTCTTGCAGGACTCCGACGGTGAGTATACAGGTAAGGATCCTTCGCAAAACAGAATACTTTCATCAGGGCACAATGGAGAAGAATGATTTAAAAGCTTACTTCTTCAGCGATGCTGCGTACTTCCAGGCAGCAATGCTGCATGCTTCCAGGACTCAAACAGTAAGTAGACAGGTAAGGGATTCTTCACAGTACAGAATACTTGCATCAGGGCACAATGGAGACAGAGTGATTTAAAAGCTTACTTCTTCAGCGATGCTGCGTACTTCCAGACAGCAATGCTGCATACTTTCAGGACTCAAACAGTAAGTAGACAGGTAAGGAATTCTTCACAGTACAGAATACTGGCATCAGGGCACAATGGAGACAGAGTGATTTAAAAGCTTTCTTCTTCAGCGATGCTGCGTACTTCCAGACCCAGATGGTAAGTGTGTGTGTGTTGGGGGGGTAAGAAGTCTTCTCAGTACATAATACTGGTGTCAGTACACGTAAGTGAGACAGTGGCTTAAAAGCTTAATTTGCCAGTGATGCTGCATACTTCCAGGACTCAAACAGTAAGTAGACAAGTAAGGGATTCTTCACAGTACAGAATACTTGCATCAGGGCACAGTGGAGAAGAATGATTTAGAAGCTTACTTCTTCAGTGATGCTGCGTACTTCCAGACAGCAAGGCTGCATGCTTCCAGGACTCAAACGGTAAGTAGACAGGTAAGGGATTTTTTCTCCACAGCAATAGGTTCCTTCCAGCTCAGCTGTATCACTCTGGGATTCCGACGGTGAGTAGGTATCAAACTTTTCCCACATGTATAAACAAGGGTTGAGACCGCTTCTCAGCAAAGACACCACACTCGTGTTCACCACAGATCCACAGCAATGAATCCATGTGTACAATAAGGCAAAAGCACTGCAATTCACTCACACGGTAGGGCTGATCAGAGGCCTCAATCCATACGTTACACTCTCATTGGGGATATTCAATCCTCAATTCCTCTACAACACACTCTGAAACACATAGCTTCCCCAATAGTCAGATTTACATTCACTGTCTCCTCTTCAAGCTTTTCGCAATGTTTGTAAGATGAAATCAATTCACTTATCTCCTCTTTAGCATACGGAGAACACGTAAATGAAACAGGCTATCAAGTGCACGTAATTGCGTCATTACGTCAGTGATAAGGTCCATTTGAATAACGCTGTGAATGGTATCATTAAATTACTTTGGAAAACTTAACTAGTTATTTATAATAGAAATGCCATTGACGCAACCAATTGTTAAATGACAGGTCCGGTTCAGTTAACCATTTGTACTTGTATAATTTACATAATTAATATGGTAATAATTTGTACTGGCATTTAAACGTCAAACTTTACTTATATTTACTACAGTTATAACAAATGTTTGGTAACGTAAATAAAAACCGTTAACGCTCCGACTACTTTAACGTTCGACATTTTTTAATTTTTGAAATAACGTTAGATAGCAAAACTGCGTGCATAGGATTGTGGGTGATTTGAGAGCGCGAAGAGCGCGAAGGATACACTTATGCATCCTTTCCCGTGTATGGGATATTCTTCGAACGAAGGACTCTGTCCTTGGTTGAAATTCCGAGGATCCTGTGAGCACACACCCGGAGCAGTGGGCAGCCATTTATGCTGCGGCACCCAGGGAGCAGTTGGGGGTTCGATGCCTTGCTCAAGGGCACCTCAGTCGTGGTATTGAAGGTGGAGAGAGAACTGTACATGCACTCCCCCCACCCACAATTCCTGCCAGCCCGGGACTCGAACTCACAACCTTTCGATTGGGAGTCCGATTCTCTAACCATTAGGCCACGACTTCCCCCTCAAAATGGTAATGGTGCCTCATATAACATAATCCAGAGAAACAAATGTTAATGATAAATCCCTTATGATGTTTGTACTGTCTACTGTATACAGGCCACCAGGGCACCATACAGACTTCATTAAAGAGTCTGGTGATTTTACATCCGAGTTTGTTCTGGCTGCAGATAAAGTTTTAATAGTTGGTGATTTTAACATCCACGTTGATAATGAAAAAGATGCATTGGGATCAGCATGTATAGACATTCTGAATTCTTTTGAGGTTAGACAACACATCTCAGGACCCACTCATTGTCAAAATCATACTCTAGAGTCAATACTGTCACACGGAATTGATGTTGATGGTGTTGAAATTATGCAGCCAAGTGATGATATCTCAGATAATTATTTAGTTTTGTGCAAACTTCATATAAAAAAAAATGTAAATTCTGCTTTTTGTTACAAGTATGGTAGAACTATCACTTCTATCACAAAAGACTACTTTGTAAGTTATCTTCCTGATGTATCCGAATTCCTTAGCATATCCAAAACCTCAGAACAACTTGATAACAAAAACTATGGACTCTCTCTTTTCTAGCATTTTAAATACGGTTGCTCCTTTACTCTTAAGGAAGTTTAAGGAAACCAGTATGACACCATGGTATAATGAGCACACTCACACCCTAAAGAGAGCAGCCCGAAAAATGGAGCGCAGATGGGGGAAAACTAAACTAGAGGTATTTCGTATTGCTTGGAGAGAAAGTAACCTATCCTACAGAAAAACATTAAAAACTGCTAGGTCCTATTACTTTTCTTTTCTTTTAGAAGAAAACAAACATAACCCCAGGTATTTATTCAATACAGTGGCTAAATTAAAGGGGGGTGAAATGCTATTTCATGCATACTGAGTTTTTTACACTGTTAAAGAGTTGGATTCCCATGCTAAACATGGACAAAGTTTCAAAAATTAAGTTGTACGTTTGAAGGAGTATTTTTGTTCCCAAAAAACCTCTTCCGGTTTGTCACAAGTTTCGGAAAGTTTTTTTCGAGTATGGCTCTGTGTGATGTAAGATGGACCGGAATTTCCTTATATGGGTCCTAAGTGCGCGCTCTTCTGCCGGAAGAGCGCGCGCTCCCATATAGCAGAGCAGAGAGAGGCTGAGCACAGCCTGATCAGAGCGAGAGCGTCGCGAAAAGTCACAAAAGAAGTGTGTTTTTGGTTGCCAGGGCAAGACAACCCTGCACAGATTACCAAAAGAGAAACAGCATTAAGGGACCAGTGGATGGAGTTTATTTTTACAGAGCATCAACAGAGTTGTGCAAGTGTTTTTGTTTGTTCCCTGCATTTCGGATTGCACATCGTTTATTTCTTAAGGATAATGCAGTCCCAACGGAAAAGGGTCACGATTGTGTGTTGGAACCACATGCGGTGAGTAAAACTGCTTCAAATATCTCTGTGTTGTTAACTTAGCTATAAGCGCCTAAGCACATCAAGTAAACAACATGCGATGTTGTCATCAAACTGCACTTTCCACATGTAACGTTACAGCTTAAAAAAAAAAAAAAAAAAGACGACATAAAGTGGAACTTAGTCATTTTCCAAAACCGCTGAGCAAATATATACAGTTTCAGTACATACCACATAGCATACCGCCTTTGCTGATGCTGCTCTTGTTAAATTTCAGCCTCTGGATCTGTTTCACAGCTTCCACATGCTCTCAACTCAAAAGCCTACTGGTGCGCATGATTCTTTAGCTCCGCCCACACGTCACGCCTCTAGGCGCTCGTGTTTTTCCGGGAAAAATCGGTACAGACTATCTTTCTCTTATAAATATAATAAAAATAAAGACTTTTTGGAGTTATGAAGGATGCAGTACTACTCTATAGGTACTCAAGATTAACAGGGTATTGAGTGAAAATGAGCATTTCACCCCCCCTTTAATGAAAAATAAAGCCTCAAGTGTTGACAAGTGTTGACATTTCCCTACATCACAGCAATAATGACTTTATGAACTACTTTACTTCTAAAATGGATACTATTAAAGATAAAATTGTAACCATTCAGCTGTCAGCTACAGTATCGTATCAGACAGTGCACTATAGACCCCTTGAGGAACAGTTCCACTCTTTCTGTACAATAGGAGAGGAATAATTCTATAAACTTGTTAAATCATCTAAACCAACAACATGTATGTTAGACCCCATTCCATCTAAGCTCCTAAAAGAGGTGCTTCCAGAAGTCATAGATCCTCTTCTGACTATTATTAATTCCTCATTGTCATTAGGATATGTCCCCAAAATCTTCAAACTTTATGTAAGAGACTACAGATGTGTTGTCCACCTGCACTAGGACATGGTAGCCTTTCAACTGCAGGGGGAAGTATTTCAGGACACACATATTTGACACACATGCTTCACAACCGGTCGAATAAAGAATGTTCTCATTAGCTCTATTGAGCGCAGCATCGAGAGTAGCTTTTGATAAGGGAACTAGTTAATTAGAGACTGATCTCGAATCTCCCTCTTCTGTCCAAGATACTAGAAAAGGTAGTATCCTCACAATTATATTCCTTTTTAGAGAAAAATTGTATCTGTGAGGATTTCCAGTCAGGATTTAGACCATATCATAGTACTGAGACTGCTCTCCTTAAAGTTACAAATGACCTGCTCTTATCATCTGATTGTGGTTGTATCTTTCTATAAGTGTTATTGGATCTTAGTGATGTGTTTGACACTATTGACCACAACATTCTTTTGCATAGACTAGAACAATTTGTTGGCATTAATGGAAGTGCATTAGCATGTTTTAAATCGTACTTATATGACCGCTGTCAATTCGTAGAAGGGAATGAAGAGGTATCATATCGATCACAAGTGCAGTATGGAGTACCTCAAGGCTCAGTAATAAGGCCGCAACTCTTCACACTTTACATGTTACCCTTGGGAGATATCATCCGGAAACATGGTGTTAGCTTTCACTCTTATGCTGATGATACTCAGCTCTATATTTCTTCTCAGCCCGGTGAAACACACCAATTCGAAAAAACTAATGGAATGCATAGTCGATATAAAAAAACTGGATGACGAGTAATTTCTTACTGCAAAATTTCTTACTGCTCTCAATGTCAAATGGCGAAATGTTAATCCATGCATTGATGACCTCAAGGTTAGATTATTGTAACTGTTTGATTTTGCCGTATTTGGCTGAGCAGTAGTTTGGGTGGCTCTCCAATGTACTAGATTCCACTAATACATACAATAAAATAAGTAAGCTTGACCAAAGTTCTTGTGGGGAGAAGAATTTATTAAAGGTAGCAGTTCAGTCATCCTTCAAAGAATCTTAACCCAAAGTATTGCCTGAACAAAGTACAGTTGCCTACATTTGATTGCAAATACATTCAACCAAAGTTAATTAAAAACAAATAATCTTTCAATCCCCCTTTTGATAATTTTTGATCACACATAATAGAAAGAACATACAAAACAGTTATAATTTTAGTAGTCATGTACACATGCTGTATACAGGTTTCTTCTTGCAATACTTTTCAGTAATCATGAATACAGAATGTTGCATACAGGCTCCCTTTCTTAAGATGAAAGAATAAGAGTTCATGGTGAGGTTTGCGTTATCTTTAATGCCTAAGTTCTTTTTTATTTAAATGTTGCAATCTTGTGGAAGTGACTGATGTTGTTGTATTCTGTGGATGATAAGGCATGTTTATCTAGGTGACCAGTGCTGTTTGGTCCAAGTGTTGGATGTATTTGCTCATCCACTGAAATGCTGGGACAACTACAATCACACAAGAGAAAAGGGAAACCAATCTTTCCAAAGAAATAGTTTAAACAAAATATGCCTAATTACCAATAAAACTGTCCCTATTTAATATTGGCAGGAGACTACAGTATTTATCAGTGGTGAAATGTTCATGTCTTCATCCTCAGGCGACAAGCTAGAGCCTAAAAACCCTAGTCCCACCATATCTGGACTCTGAAAAACACTCCTGCCATCTATCCCTCATCTCTAGGCAAATTCACATCAATCCACTCATTGTTTCCCTGTGCCTTAACTGCTGTGTCAGTTACTAAAAGATCATCAATTGGTCTATCGCATCTATATTCTTTTTGCGACACATCAGTTTATTTAATCTTTACCCATTTGTTGGGCACTATACTATATATGGCTCCCTTTTGGAGGTGCCAAAACTTGATTCTTGGCATTTTGTACTCCCAGACTGAGTCTTCCATCAGTTTGGACAAGGCTTTCAGATGCTAGATTTTCAGTGGACATGGGCTGGCCTGTGACATGTTCAAAAGAGCATAGTCCATTTACCTCTTGGTTTTCCTTAAGGCATTGGTAGTCATCATGTTTTTTTATATCTTCCATTGACAATGATGATTGTTTCCTGGACAATTCAATTTGAATCTGTTTACTATGTAGAACAGTTTGTAAGTCTTGCTGAAGTTGTATTAATGCCGCTGCATGTTCACCTCTCTCCTTTACGGCTTGTTTAGCAGTCAAGTCAAGTCAAGTCACCTTTATTTATATTGCACTTTAAACAAAATACATTGTGTCAAAGCAACTGAACAACATTCATTAGGAAAACAGTAGCCGCATTTCCACTGTCGGGCTAGTGCGAGCCAGGGCTTAAAGCGGGCTGGGCGGGGCTCATAGCCCCGGTCCAGTAGCACCGAGGCCAGAATAGCGCAGGGTTTCCACAGTGGAGCTTAAAGCACCGCTGCACGTCACTAAAACACGCCTTTCAGAACAACTTCATGCAACCACAAAATTTCACCAACAAAGAAGTTATCAGAAAACTAAGAAATAAGTCACTGGAACATGTGCAATCACAAAACGAACATGTTAAAAGCAGCAGTTTGTTTGCATGCTTTGTTATATATTCAAATTCAAAAGCATCAATGTTTTAACTATAGAATAAGTGATACATTGGTCATACTAATTTAATTTATCAGGACTCAAAATTAATCACACATAAATACACTTATTTCTATTTATTTATTTTTAACGCTTATGAAAATAGCCTGCTTATTCAGTCGAGTCAGTTTCTGTTTATTAGCCACAGTAGCCGTCATATTTAGAATGAATGATAATAGCTCTATTTTTGTAAGCTCCCGAACAAAAAACATTATTAGGCTATATTCTTTTATGATGGGCAACGTGAGATAAACTCTCGAGACGAGGCTTGTGACAGATAATATAAGTTACTTAATAAATACACGTCTGTGATAGAGAATAAGAAGCTGACGTCTGATTTCTTCAAGCGGTCATATTGTACCATGTTTACTATGATAACATGTTTAGCGTGCATATCTTTTTCATCGCTTATATAAATATTTCTGCCTTGTTTAGTGATTATAATCCACATTGGATCAAGTTATTGCAAACACTCACTGCTGACTGAAAGTGAGTTTTGAGCTCGACTTATTTAAAAAAAAAAAGTGTTTAATGCTGATCCGCAGCGCAGACTCTCTATTTTTATAAAAGCTCCCAAACAAAAATCAATATTATATTTTGATGATATGCAACGTGGAGCTAAACTCACGAAACGAGACGACAGATAAAATTTTACTTAATAAATACACAATTGTGATAGAGAATAAGAAGCTGACGTCTGATTTCTCCAAGCGGTCATATTTACCATGTTTACTATGGTAACGTTTATGTTTAGCGTTCATAGTCTTTTACATCGCTTATAAATATTTCTGCCTTGTTTAGTGATTATAATCCACATCGGATCAAGTTATTTCAAACACTTGCTGATAACTAAGTGTGAGTTTTGAGCTCAACTTATTTCAAAACGTCTTTAATACTGGTGTTAAAGCTGTTATCTTTCTGAAATGATCCGCACTGACGCTTTCTAGACACGGAGAAACTCCGCCTTTGTTCATAACCACTCCTCTAGTCCCAGCTGGCCCGCTTTGGCCCAAGGTTTTCGTCAAGCCCCGGAAGTGACAGTGGAAACGCACTAGCATGCCCGGTTTTAGCTCGATAGTGGAAACATGGCTAGTGTGTCAATAATGCAAAATGATAGTAAAAGGCAGTTCATCTTTGAATTCAGTGAAGTCATCTCTGTTCAGTTTAAATAGTGTCTGTGCATTTTTTGCAATCAAGTCAACGATATCGCTGTAGATGAAGTGACCCCAACTAAGCAAGCCAGAGGCGACAGCGGCAAGGATCCGAAACTCCATCAGTGACAGAATGGAGAAAAAACCTTTGGAGAAACCAGGCTCAGTTGGGGGGCCAGTTCTCCTCTGACCAGACGAAACCAGTAGTTCAATTCCTGGCTGCAGCAAAGTCAGATTGTGCAGAAGAAACATCTGTTTCCTGTGGTCTTGTCCTGGTTGTCCTCTGAAACAAGGTCTTTACAGGGGATCTGTATCTCGGGCTCTAGTTGTCCTGGTCTCCACTGTCTTTCAGGGCTGTAGAGGTCCTTTCTAGGTGCTGATCCACCATCTGGTCTGAATACGTACTGGATCTGGGTCCCTGCAGTGACCCTCTGATCTGGATACAGACTGGATCTGGTGGCTACGGTGACCTCGGAATAAGAGAGAAACAGACTAATATTAGCGTAGATGCCATTCTTATAATGATGTAGCAAGTACATCGGGTGTTATGGGAAGTGTTCCTGGTTCCGGTTTACCTAATTAATGCAGCCTAAAAATCCTTTAACGGATTTGGATATTAAAAGCATATTAGTATGTTATGTGTGAGCCTGGTTAAAGAGATGGGTCTTTAATCTAGATTTAAACTGCAAGAGTGTGTCTGCCTCCGGAACAATGTTAGGTATGTTATTCCATAGTTTAGGCGCTTTACGGCTAAATCTTCCCTGAGTTTTCTCTCTTGAGTGTCTCTGATATTTACTTTTTTGTATCTTATTGTCCTGTTGTTGTACGACAAGGTTTTGGATTGTAAAACTCTACAATCTGCATAAATGTTGTTCCAGTGCTGTCCCAGTCATCATACCTGATTTTAAGAGTTTTAGAAACCTCAGGTTACATTCCATTCACAAATGTGGTTTTAAGAGGCATGCTAGTGTCTTCAAAGAGTTCTTCAATGTTGTTGTTCAAACCAGCATGTAGCATCCAAGTTTGTCTGAAGCGTTCTTCAAAATCTGCAACACTTTCTCCTGTCTTCTGCAGACAAGAGGTAATTTTAGCCCAATTAACCTCTGCAGGTTTCAGTTCAAATAAGAAGATTTTAACCGCTTCCCATCCAGCTTCAATGTTTTCATGAGATTCACCAATCCTTCTTTCAACACTTTCTGTAAATCATTGTTGGCCATTGTCTCTTAAGTTCACATTAACAATCATCACACTGTCCAGTGGATGTAAATTGTTGTAGTTTTTTTCAAACATTGAAAAAATTTTCATACTTTCCGTGGTTGCTTGTACACATCTGGCAATTCTTTTGACCATTTGTCAAACTGATCTGGAGTAGCTGGCTGGTAAGTTCTGTATGGAACAAATTTCTTTATTACCTTTTTTACTATGCGAGTTCGTCGTTCACCATCTTCCTCATACTCGACTTCACTTTCAGTTTCAGCTTCAGTCCTTCTGTTCTTAATAATTACAGGAGCAAGTCTAACCTTCAGTTTGTCCTTGTAATTTCAGTATTTGTGTTGATATCTGCATCACTGAACCTTTTGATTCCAGTCGTTAGGAGAGCAAAGTAAACAACTTGTCATTCTCATGTCTTTCTCTGTCATTCTTTGCAGTCTGTAATTGTTCAGCTAGTGCTCGAACCTTTGCTTTCTCTGCTTTTTTCTCATGTTGTATTTTGTCAGTTTCCCATCTCTGTAGATGCTGTCAAATTTGTTTGAGCAAAATTACAGACAAGCCATCTCTGTTGGTGTTTGTCCTTAACCCTCATTTGTATTCCCTTCCACTAGATGGTAGACATGTAGTACTTTGATTCTAGACCAACATTATGCCAGGTTTCTGTTCAAAGTGTTTGAGGAAATAGCAGAGCAAGTGAGCTCTCATGTCATGTGATGCGGAAGCAATTCATTTCCTAGCGTGAGTGTAAATGGTGAGATTTATGAGAGAAAATCGCCAGATGGCTAATACAAAGTTGTACCGCGAGGATGTGTTGCAAATGTTTTTCTTCGATTCTTACTCTGAAGGGGAATATTTGCCTTTTGGAAATGACGATCGGCCGTCTAATGATTGCGCGTCTCACGGTACATCTTTTTAGCGCAATGGTGCTGCCGTGCAAGGTGAGAGTATTCACAAAGCACAAACAAGCGATCATTTCGACCCTTTGCTTAACGGGGATGCAGATGGCAGAGGTGAACGTGGTCATAGTGTCCATAGGAGAGCTGTGGCTGAACACACACGCTCCAATCACGCACGCTCAAGGGGAAGTCGTGGCCTAATGGTTAGAGAGTCGGACTCCCAATCAAAAGGTTGTGAGTTCGAGTCCCAGGCTGGCAGAAATTGTGGGTGGGGGGAGTGCATGTACAGTTCTCTCTCCACCTTCAATACCACAACTTAGGTGCCCTTGAGCAAGGCATCGAACCCCCAACTGCTCCCTGGGTGCCGCAGCATAAATGGCTGCCCACTGCTCCGGGTGTGTGCACTTCAGATGGGTTAAATGCAGAGCACAAATTCTGAGTATGGGTCACCATACTTGGCTGAATGTCACGTCACTTTCACTTTAATGTGTGGCAGACAGTACAGGTGCAGTTTGTGTGGAGAAGGTGCGCTCGCTGTGTCATGCAATGAATGAGAGGAACCATACTCTCAAGAACTACCAACTGTCACATAGATATCTGATTGGGCAGACAGCTGGTCAACTGATCAAAAAATAGGCACATGTATTTTACTATGGCACAGTAATAATACTAGTAATAACGTTTTTTTTTCTGATAATTTGGAATGAGAATAAAAAGACAAAAAAAAACAACAACAACAACAACAGCAAAAACAGCAATCAAATACAAATAAAAAAACCTTACAAATAAGTTCAAACATCCATTCAATATCTATTATTTCCTGAAAGAACACCCATCACCTGCCCTGAACGCCTCCCCACAAAACCATTCACACCCTTCACAACTCCTGCAACCAGCCCTGAATGCCTCTCCAAACTACCGTTCACACCATTAACAGCTCCTGCAACCCATCCTGAACACCTCTCCAATCAAGCACTCTCACCATTCACACCTCCTGCATCCCCCCTCTCAGGTGGGGCACCTGCAATTCAGATCAGCGAGGATGCGGTGCGCCAGGTCTTCCGGAAGCAGAAAAGGAAAAAACCACCAGGCCCAGATTGTGTTACACCAGCCTGTCTGAAATCCTGTGCTGACCAGCTGGCTCCCATCTTCACACAGATCTTCAACAGATCGCTGGAGCTGTGCGAAGTCCCTTCATGCCTCAAACGTTCCACCATCATCCCCATCCCTAAGAAACCCAAAATTACAGGACTAAATGACTACAGGTCTGTGGCTCTAACGTCTGTAGTCATGAAGTCATTTGAAAAACTGGTGCTGGGCCACCTGAAGGACATCACTGGGCCCTTGCTGGATCCTCTTCAGTTTGCAGATGACACCACACTCATCGGCCTCATTCAGGACGGTGATGAGTCTGCTTACAGACAGGAGGTAAAAGAGCTGGCTGTCTGGTGCAGTCTCAACAACCTGGAGCTTAACACGCTCAAAACAGTAGAGATGATCGTGGACTTCAGGAGAAACCCCCCTGCACTCCCCCCACTCACCATCATGAACAGCACTGTGACTGCAGTGGAGTCATTCAGGTTCCTGGGCACCTCTATCTCTCAGGACCTGAAGTGGGACATTCACATTGACTCCACTGTGAAAAAGGCCCAGCAAAGGTTGTACTTCCTCCGCCAGCTGAGGAAGTTTAACCTGCCACAGGAGCTGCTGAAACAGTTCTACTCCACCATCATTGAATCCATCCTCTGCACTTCAGTAACTGTCTGGTTCAGCTCAGCTTCTAAATCCGACCTCAGAAGACTACAGAGAGTAGTCCGGACTGCTGAGCGAATCATCGGTTCAACTCTCCCATCTATTCAAGAACTGTACTTATCCAGAGTGAGAAAAAGGGCTGTCAAAATCACTCTGGACCCCTCACATCCAGCACACTCCCTCTTTGAACTGTTGCCATCTGGTCGACGCTACAGAGCACTGAGCACTAGAACGACCAGACACAGGACCAGTTTCTTCCCTCAGGCAATCCATCTTATGAACAGCTGATAATAACGGCGAACACACTACACTTTATATTTATATACACACACACTTTATTTATCTAACACACATACTTAGTATACACTTAAATTTTGCACACAATATATATGTACATGCATAACTTCATTTTGTAATATACCTGCCTACAATTGTCATTTGTATATTGTCATTCACTATCTACTTATTTTTATTATTTTTATTTTTATTATTTTTATTATGTGTTTTATGTTCTGTCGCTGTCATTCTGTTGTACTGCGGAGCTTCTGTCACGAAAACAAATTCCTCGTATGTGTAAACATACCTGGCAATAAAGCTCATTCTGATTCTGATTCTGATTCTGAATATTACTGATGAACTGATCAAAAAGAAGGCTACTGTTCACATGTGTTTTACTACTGTATACTGTATTAATATAGTAATAATTTAGCTCACAGCAGTCTGTTAGACTGACCATTTTCAGTTAAGCCCCTTTCACACTGCCATTCCGGCAAATACAGGGGTAAAATGTTCCGGCAATTGTTCCCGGGTTGCTAGATTTTGCACTTTCACCTGCCAGTGATGACCCGGGATATGTGTGTGCTTTCACACACAAACCGTAAAGATCCCGTAACGACACGTGACATCAGGGCGTGACGTGTAATGTATGAGTCGAAAACATTAGGCACGTTATACTTTCACTGAAGCAAGCGAACGATCTCAGCGTCAGTGCGGAAAGTGAGGAACTAACTGATCACTGCTTCATTACAGTTTGCACATATTTTTTCATCGCGAATGTTGATCTTCCTTCAAAACAGTCATCACTTCGACACGGAATTAGATCTGGCTTTTGTTCACACAGTGCTCGTCCCGGGTTAAATCTGGCAATGTTACTAGGTCCCCGACCCGGGTTCAATGCTGGAATCAATCCCGGGATGTGGTTGCTTTCACACAGAAGGCGACCCGGCAATGTTCCGGCAATATGACGGGTCCGACGTGCAGTGTGAAAGGGGCTTTACACAGACAAATCATTAGTTTAAAAGCTCAGCTTAGTTATAAATCTCCCATTTAAAAGAAAACAATTACATTCATGCTAATTTTCCTTGTTTAATGTCTGAATTGAGTTCTAGCTCAGAAGGCTGAATTACTTTTTCAAATTTGTCCCTTAGACAATTTAAATTATATTTTTCTGTATGTTTCATGGAAGGCAAACAAACTTATAGTTTCATGGCTTTATGCCATCATCTTCTTACTCGGTTTGAACATTTATTTTAATCTACATTAGTGGCTACTGAATTAGCACCCAGTCAATAAAGCAACATCCGTCCCAATTCTATCTATGGCTCCTACAGTCTCTGAAGAAATGGACTAATTTTTTTTTTTTACACAATTCCTACAAACAAAAAGAGAACAAACCAAGCCTCTGCTTCTACAATCTCTTTATGAACTGACGAAATTGTTTCCTAAACAATTCCTACAGGAATAAAGAGAAAGGATCAAGTTTATGCTTCTACAATCTCTTGATTACGGGACTAAACTTTTTCTTAAACAATTCCTACAGATACAAAGAGAAAGAACCAAGCCCTTGCTTCTACAATCTCTTGATTACGGGACTAAACTGTTTCTTAAACAATTCCTACAGATACAAAGAGAAAGTACCAAGCAATTGCTTCTACACTCTCTTGATTACTGGACTAAATTGTTTCTTAAACAATTCCTACAGACATAAAGAGAAAAGACCAAGCCTCTGCTTCTACAGTCTCTTGATGAACGGACTAAATTGTTTTTTAAACAATTCCTACAGACTCCAGAGAACAGGACTAAACCTATAATGACACATCTATGGCTCCTACAGTCTCATGAGAACAGACTAAACCTCTTTCTTGAATGATTTTTTATAGACTCAAGAGGACTCGACCAAGCTGTAAACACTTTTTCTATAGATCCTATAGATCAGGAGAATTAACTAAATCATTTAAAAGGTTTCTACAGACTCAACAGAAAGGCCTAAGCCAAACATTTCTTAAACAGTGCTACACTGGTTATTGTGGTTAAACTATATACATCAAATGATCTGCTTATGAAAACAGTGCTCTTAAAGTTCTTTTAGAGAGCTGATAGTTCCACTAACCAAATTAGAATCTTTGAGACAGGATCAAGTTGATTCAAATAACATATGTCCACAGACACAGTCTGTTGATCTTCAACACAAAAACTGTAGTATCTCCAAAACTCTTTTGTTGACTTCTTGTTGCAGTTGGTGAGTTTTCTTCTTGTCAGTCTCTCCTGGCTGGCTTGCCAAATTGTTAGATTTTGCCGTATTTGACTGATCAGTAGTTTGGGTGGCTCGCCAATCTACTAGATTTCTCTAATACATAAAATAAGTAAGCTTGACCAAAGTTCTTGTGAGGAGAAGAATTTACTGAAGGTAGCAGTGTAGCAGTTCTTCAGCAGTGATGTTAGCACGTCATCCTTCAAAGAATCTTAACCCAAAGTACTGTCTGTGAGAACATACCTTTATAACTGTTAACAAATGTGCTACAGACACTACAATAACACCCCATGGAGAGCTAATGATAGTTTAACCTTTTGATGACTTGAAAGGATTTCTCCCATGGAGAGCTCATATATTGACCTGATGTTGACCTAAGAGGCTGATTATATGGGCCAGTTATTTCACACTATTGTGAACAAAGTACAGTTGCCTACAGTTGATTGCAAATACATTCAACCAAAGTTAATTAAAAACAAATAATATTTCATAATGCTTTATTGGGTGGTTGTTCTGCATGCTAAGTTAAATAACTACAGCTAGTCCAAAATGCAGCAGCAAGAGTTCTTACTAGAACCAGGAAGTATGACCATATTAGCCCGGTCCTGTCAACACTGCACTGGCTCCCTATCAAACATCGTATAGATTTTGAAATCTTGCTTATTACTCATAAAGCCCTGAATGGCTTAACACCTCAGTATTTGAAAGAGCTCTTGTTACATTATAATCTTCCATGTTGTCACGCTGTCTAGTCTCTGT
This sequence comes from Carassius auratus, assembly GCF_003368295.1. NCBI lineage: Eukaryota > Metazoa > Chordata > Actinopteri > Cypriniformes > Cyprinidae > Carassius > Carassius auratus. The sequence continues at coordinate 1,742,661 of NC_039261.1, forward strand.
TTCCCTGGGTGTCCACTAGTGGGCTCACTTCCCCTTAGGCACTTCACCATAGGCACTAGAATTCCTCTAGTCTGCTCCTGTCTTCACAGTAATTGCACTCCAGTAAATTGCACCAGGTGCAGGCACTCTAGTGTCATTAGTCTCCCTAAATATTCCAGTCTTTTCCTGTTGTTTGAATGGAGTCCTTACCCTTTGTGTTACCAGCGTTCTCGTCTTCCGAGATTTACCCCTGCCTTCTCGTCCTCTGAGTTCCCGTTCCTTTCCTTCCTGTTCAGTTGGGAACCGCCATCTCACCATGGTGGACGGAGAGGGGAAAGGGGGCGCAAGTGTGCAGAGCCAGCGCCACTGCACAAGATGGCTGCCAGTCACATGCCGCTGCACAAGATGGCCACCAACCCAGCGCCACTGCACAAGATGGACGCCAGCTTGGAGCCACTGCAGAGGATGGCAGCTACAGTGGGCTTTCCTGAGTCGAGTCATATTCCCGTTGACCCTCCAGAGTTGAGTCAGGTTCCCGTTGACCCTCCAGAGTCGAGTCACATTCCAGTTGATTCTCCAGAATCAAGTCAGATTCATGTTGACCTTCCAGAGTCGAGTCAGGTGCCCGTTGATTTTCCAGAGTTGAGTCAGGTTCTGTTTGACCCTCCAGAGTCGAGTCAGGTGCTCGTGGACCCTCCAGAGTTGAGTCAGCTGCTCGTGGACCCTCCAGAGTCAGGGTTAGTCACCGCTGACCTTCCAGAGTCAGGGCTAGTTACCATGGACTTTCCAGAGTCAAGGCTAGTCACCGTTGACCTTTCAGAATCAAGTCAAGTCACTGGTGATCTTCAAGGACAAAGTCAAGTCACTGGTGATCTTCAAGGACAGAGTCAAGTCACTGGTGATCTTTAAGGACAGAGTCAAGTCACTGGTGATCTTCAAGGACAGATTGAAGTCACCAGTGATCTTCATGAACAAAGGCCAGTCACCACTGATCTTCATGAAAAAAGGCAAGTCACCATTGATCTTCATGAAAAAATACAAGTCACCAATGATCTTCATGAACAAATGCAAGTCACCAATAATCTTCATGAGCAAAGTCAAGTCAGCACCGATCTTCTGGAATCCAGTATAAACACCATGGGATTACCAGAGTTTCGTCACTTCTCTATGGAATTTAGAGCTGAAACAACGAATCGATTTAATCGATTAAAATCGATTATTAAAATAGTTGTCAACTAATTTAGTAATCGATTCGTCGCTACATAAATTTTATTTGCCATAAGCGGCTCATTTCGTGCATATTTCATATCTGCGGTGACCAAAGTGTGGCAGTAATGAGCCACCGGAGGTTTTACTCAGCCAGTACAGCAGGTGAAGTAGCGAATAGCCAATAGCTGGCCTCGTTTTATGTCACGTGCTTCCCGAACAGCGTCTCTGCAGCATTCAGCGGGAAGTGGGAGTACTTTACTTTGAGCCTTTAAAATGAAGAGTAACCTGTAAACTCTGCACTACTGAACTGTTTAAGGGGCCGTTCACATATCGTGTCTTTTGCGTGCTCAAGTTCGTTATTTCCTATGTAGGCGCGCAGTATGCACTCTCATAATGGAAGCGACGCTGTCGCGACTAATAACTTTACATCTGAGGCGTTTAAAGACTCTGTTTGTCCATTATTTATTTCTAAATTTCATTACCATACCATACCATTTGCACGCACAGCCACTTAGAAGATTTACATCTGGCAGACAGGTTGCTGACGTCGTCAAGCTTCGTTTGAGTCTGCGCGTCAGAAACGGAAGTGCTAAAAAACGCTAAAACTGGGCTTCATTTGTCTCAATTGAGTTCCAATGGGGTCGCTGTGTCCATTTATTTTACTGTCTATGGTTTTTCCAGGCGCGTCCACACCGCATCCATTTATCCTTTGCTGAAATTTCCGGGTCTTCATGGAGAGGGCACGTCATGGAGAAAGCACGTCATGGTTGCTTAGCAAAGGCAGACGCCTCAGGGGCGCTTCTGCCCGAGCGCTTTGGAAAGAAGGAGAAAGCGGCGCGACTAGCGTTTTCCACGAGTTTTTAGGTGCGATATGTGAACGGCCCCTAAGAATTTTATTTGTGCAGATTCTCCAGTACAAGGTTGTTTGCAAATGTTTAGTCGTAAAAGCTGATAACATTGCTTTTTAACAGTTAACATTTAAAGCTTTACAAACATGTTATGTGATCAATTTGTCGTTTACCAGTTAATAATTCAGACTTGCAGGCTAATTATGACTGAATGAGAGAGGTAAATGTTTGAGTATATTTAAAATGCACTTCTTTTCTAAGTATTCACTGCTCTTTTTCACACAGCAGGTTTTTTTGTGTGTGTCCCAATTTTTTTTTCTGGACAACCTTCTGATGGATTTTACTTTAAATTGTGAGTTCCATTCAGGTTTCATGCCATTGGCACTTTTTTTCGAAGGATTGTTTACAATTTCACAGCATAAGCTATAAAGCTTTTTCCCAGTAAATAATAAAATACAATGCACTGCAATTTTATTCTGTTTTATCCTTATACTTTGTGAAAATATGTTCTCAAAGATTCCTTAAGCTTTGTTTGGGATGTTAAACTACTTTAGGAGCCCTAAGGACTGCCATGGTGAAAACAATATTTGTAATCTCCTTGTGAATTTTGCTAGAGTATGGATCATTTGGTTTTGATTGCAGAAGAGTTCGACAAAGGATTACTAACATAATAAAACAACTCCAGGTATATTTTTGATGAGGATATGACAATGCAAAATGGTTAAAATCTCTTAAAAATCTATGCTGAATGATAAAGACCCTTTATTAATAATTTACTTGGGGAAAAAATGGAAAAAACTAAAATTCAATTCAATTCAATTCAAGTTTATTTGTATAGCGCTTTTTACAAAATAAATCGTTACAAAGCAACTTTACAGAAAATTATGTTTCTACAATATTTAGTAGTAGCTAGTAGTTTGTGCACATTTGACAGGATTTTAGAAAAAATAAAAATAATAATAATAATACAAGACGTAGTCAGCTAGATGATGAACTATCAATATTATTAATTAAGTTATTATATGATTCAGTCACACATTTAGCAATAATTGTTAGTTCTGTTTGTTGATTCAAGGTAGCATCATCTGGGGTCCTCTGAGGGTCAGCATCATCTCTTCTCAGGTGTTCTGGATCCAGACTGGAGCTTGTTTAAATCCTAGTTACCACGGGATGTAAATCCCGTGGCGAAACATAGAAACAAAATACAGACATAGCTGCTGATCCAACAAAGTAAAATTAGTTTAACCCAAGTTAATGAATAAAAATGCACCTTTGAACAGATGCAACTACACTCACAATTAAAAAGATACATTATTCGAATGCTTGGCGAAAGAGATGTGTTTTTAATCTAGATTTAAACAGAGAGAGTGTGTCTGAACCCCGAACATTATCAGGAAGGCTATTCCAGAGTTTGGGAGCCAAATGTGAGAAAGCTCTACCTCCTTTAGTGGACTTTGCTATCCTAGGAACGACCAAAAGTCCAGCGTTTTGTGACCTTAGGGTGCGTGATGGGTTGTAACGTGGTAGAAGGCTAGTTAGGTACGCTGGAGCTAAACCATTTAGGGCCTTATGAGTGAAGTGACATTCAGCCAAGTATGGTGATCCATACTCAGAATTTGTGCTCTGCATTTAACCCATCCGAAATGCACACACACAGAGCAGTGAACACACACACATTGTGAGCACACACCCGGAGCAGTGGGCAGCCATTTATGCTGCGGCGCCCGGGGAGCAGTTGGGGGTTCGATGCCTTGCTCAAGGACACCTAAGTCGTGGTATTGAAGGTGGAGAGAGAGCTGTTCATGCACTACCCCACCCACAATTCCGTCCGGACCGAGACTAGAACCCACAACCCTTCGATTGGGAGTCCAACCCTCTAACCATTAGGCCACGACTTCCTTATAGGTAAGTAATGATAATTTGTAACTGATACGGAACTTAATAGGTAGCCAGTGCAGAGACTGTAAAATTGGGGTAATATGATCATATTTTCTTGACCTGGTAAGGACTCTAGCTGCTGCATTTTGGACTACCTGTAGCTTGTTTATTGACGAAGCAGGACAACCACCTAGAAGTGCATTACAATAGTCCAGTCTAGAGGTCATGAATGCATGAACTAGCTTTTCTGCATCAGAAACAGATAACATGTTTCGTAGCTTGGCAATGTTTCTAAGATGGAAGAATGCAGTTTTTGTAACATTGGAAATATGATTTTCAAAAGACAAATTGCTGTCTAATATAACACCCAGATTTCTGACTGTAGAGGAAGTAACAGTACATCCGTCTAGTTGCAGATTGTAATCTACAAGATTCTGTGTAGTGTTTTTTGGTCCAATAATTAGTATCTCTGTCTTATCCGAATTTAATTGGAGAAAATTGTGTGTCATCCAATCTTTTACATTTTTAACACACTCTGTTAGCTTAGATAATTGGGAAGTTTCATCTGGTCTCATTGAGATATATAGCTGAGTATCATCAGCATAACAGTGGAAGCTAATTCCGTATTTTCTAATAATATTACCAAGGGGCAACATATATATTGAAAATAGAAGGGGACCTAGGACGGATCCTTGTGGCACTCCATATTTTACTGATGATAAATGAGATGACTCCCCATTTAAGTAAACAAAATGGTAGCGATCGGACAGGTAGGATCTAAACCATCTTAGAGCCTGCCCTTGAATACCTGTATAGTTTTGTAATCGATCTATGAGTATGTCATGATCTATGGTGTCGAACGCAGCACTAAGATCAAGTAAGACTAGAAATGAGATGCAGCCTTGGTCTGACGCAAGGAGCAGGTCATTTGTAATTTTAACAAGTGCAGTTTCTGTGCTATGGTGGGGCCTAAAACCTGACTGAAATTCTTCATACAGATCATTTTTATGCAGGAAGGTGCTCAATTGAGCAGACACAACTTTCTCTAAAATTTTAGACATAAATGGAAGATTTGAAATAGGCCTATAATTTGCCAGTACACTAGGATCTAGTTTTGGTTTCTTAATAAGAGGCTTGATAACCGCCAGCTTGAATGGTTTTGGGACGTGTCCTAAAGTTAACGACGAGTTTATGATATTGAGAAGCGGTTCTTCGGCTACAGGTAACAGCTCTTTCAGTAATTTAATGGGTACAGGATCTAATAAACATGTTGTTGGTTTAGATACAGTGATAAGTTTATTTAGCTCTTCCTGTCCTATGGTTGTAAAGCACTGCAGTTTATCTTTGGGTGCGATGGATGAAACTGAAGTGTTAGACGCTGTAGAATCTACATTCGCTATTGTATTTCTAATGTTATCTATTTTATCAGTGAAGAAATTCATGAAGTCATTACTGTTTAACGTTGGTGGAATATTTGAATCAGGTGGCATCTGGTAATTTGTTAACTTAGCCACTGTGCTAAATAAAAACCTTGGATTGTTTTGGTTATTTTCAATGAGTTTGTGTATATGCTCTGCCCTAGCAGTTTTTAGAGCCTGTCTATAGCTGGACATACTGTTTTTCCATGCAGTTCTAAAAACTTCTAAGTTAATTTTTCTCCATTTGCGTTCAAGACTACGAGTTAATTTCTTGAGAGAGTGAGTATTACTGTTATACCATGGTACAGTACGTTTTTCTCTAACTTTTTTCAATTTGATTGGGGCAACAGCTTCTAATGTATTAGAGAAAATAGTGCCCATGTTGTCAGTAATTTCGTCTAATTCGTGTGTATTTTTGGGTACAAATAGCAGTTGAGATAGATCAGGCAGGTTATTTGCGAATCTTTCTTTGGAACAGGAACATATAAGTACATAAACCGATTAATCGTAAAAATAATCGACAGATTAATCGATTATCAAAATAATCGTTAGTTGCAGCCCTAATGGAATTACTCGAGCCTCTCCACGGCTCTGATGAACTACCAGAGACTCTCCTCGCCTCTGCGGAACTTCCAGAGACTCATCATGTCTCAGTCGAACTCTCTGAGCAGCCGACTGTTCCTGTTGTGGCCACGGAGGCTACCCCTTACATGTTCATGTTCTATGTTTCAGACTTGCCCAACCAGACTTGTCCTCGGGTTGGTCCGGATGTGGATGTGGTTGTTTTCTGCTCCGCCCTGGGAGCCTTCTGCCTCGACCACAAGGATGTGGTGGTCTTCTGCTCCGCCCTGGGGGGCGTCTTGTTCAACCACACGGACGTTGTGGTCTTCTCTTCTGCCCTGGGGGGCTTCCGCCCTGACCACATGGTTCTGGTGGTCTTCTGCTCTACCCTGGGGGCCTTCTGCCTCGACCACAAGGATGTGGTGGTCTTCTGCTCCGCCCTGGGGAGCGTCTGGTTCGGCTGCACGGTTGTGGTGGTCTTCTGCTCCGCCCTGGGGGACATCCATCCCGACCACACGGTTGTGGTGGTCTTCTGATCCGCCCTGACCACACGGTTGTGGTGGTCTTCTGTTCCGCCCTGGGGGCGTCCGTCCCAACCACACGGTTATGGTGGTCTTCTGCTCTGCCCTGGGGGGCTTCCGCCCTGACCACATGATTGTGGTGGTTTTCTAATCCGCCCTGGGGAGTGTCCATCCTGACCACACGGTTATGGTGGTTTACTGCTTCGCCCTGGTGGGCGTCACGTGATTTCGTTCTTGGACTTGTGTTTTTGTGTTTAGTTTTTGTTGTTCTTCTGTCTGTTTCTTTCTTTCTGTTTCCTCCTATGGACCTGGCCCTCCATCCCTCCCCCTGATCCTCCGCTGGTCCACCTCCCTCCTGGGTTTCATGTCTGTGTCTTTTGTTCTGTTTCCCTCTAAGGACCTGGCCCTCCGTCCCTCCCCTGATCCTCAGCCGGTCCACCACCCTCCTGGACTCCCTGTTATGTGTTTCACTTCTATTGTCTCTGGTTTCCCATTCTACCTTGTCATCTTGTCTCTGTTTCCCCATTCTACCTGGTCCTCTTGTCCATGTTTTCCCCATTTTATCTGGCCCTCCGTCCCTCCCCCTTGTCCACCGCCGCTCCACCTCCCTCCTGGTCTCTTTGTCTGTTTGGTTTTCCCTTGGGTTCGGGTGGAGCATCTGGCAGCTGCTCCGTGGAGGAGGGGGTAATGTCACGCTGTCTAGTCTCTGTTTCCCTGTGAGTCCACTAGTGGGCTCACTTCCCCTTAGGCACTTAACCATAGGCACTAGAATTCCTCTAGTCTGGTCCTGTCTTCACAGTAATATCACTCCAGTTAATTGCACCAGGTGCAGGTACTCTAGTGTCATTAGTCTCCCTATATATTCCAGTCTTTTCCTGTTGTTAGTATGGAGTCCTTACCCTTCGTGTTACCAGCTTTCTCATCTTCCGAGATTTACCCTTGCCTTCTCGTCCTCCGAGTTCCCATTCCTTTCCTTCCTGTTCCCTCTTTTTGTTTTGTTTGTTTTCTTGGACTGCTTGTTTGGTTTTGACACTGGCTTATGTTTAACAATGATTTTGGATTACCCTTTATTGATTAATAAATCTTACCTGCATTTGGATCTCTCCTTCTTCCTGTGTCTCTCTAGTGCATGATCGTCACACATGTCCGCTGCGTTCTAAAAACTCAGGCAATTTGATAATACCTAGAATATTAAAATCAACTGCGGGCAGCAGATCCTTTTTCTATTTCATGCCTAAACTCTGGAATAACCTACCTAACATTGTTCGGGAGGCAGACACACTCAGAAGTGGAAACAGGTAATGTTGCATACATTTTAGGAGTTCAGAAAGAGAGGGGAAACACTTTAGCAGACACTTTAGCATTTCCTGGACATAATTTTTGGTGAATGAGTAGGATACATGAAACACTTTAACGTCTGTGTAGACTTTTTCCTCCTCAAAACCGTAGAACTAATAACTGTTCTGACTAGTTCAACATCACTATGTTCTACTTCTTTTAACCTTTGGATGCTACTGTCAGACTGTCAGACTGTGTAAGCCTTTGAGGATAATGTTGAGCAATTATCCTTTCCTTTGAATTGACTGAGCATCTCTTGAGGGATCGTATCCGAAGGGTATAGTACACCCTTGTCCAGCATAACTGCTCCAAATTCAGGGTGATGGTCTTCTCTTGTTGACTTGTATTTGAACTGTATTTATACCTTGAAGGTATTTTTCTGGTTCTTTTTTTTTTCTGATTCGTTTTTTTGTCAGGAAACTCAATTCTGGCTTTTTTAAAGACAATCTTCAATTGATTTCTGTCCTAAGTTCCTGAAGCCTTTTTAGAACTCTTTCCACCACTATGTATGACACTGTCAGATCCACATCTTTACACATAAGAGTGGCAGAGGCAAGAGCAGTCTCCTGAAACACTGGTGTGGCCACCTCCAATCCAAGCATAAATTCTAAATTTATGATCCGAGACAACATTACAGCATCACATGCAACTGGATCAGGTGGACGGTTATTTAGTGCCCAAACTCTGAGATAATCTACCTAACATTGTTCTGGATTTTTTCTAGTTTTAATCTAGATTAAAGACCCATCTCTTTAACCTGGTTTACACATAACACACTAATATGCTTCGAATATCCAAATCCATTAAATGATTTTTAGGCTGCATTAATTAGGTAAACCAGAACCGGGAACACTTCCCATAACACCTGATGTACTTGCTACATCACTAGAAGAATGGCATCTACACTAATATTAGTCTGTTTCTCTCTTATTCTGAGGTCACTGTAGCCACCAGATCCAGTCTGTGTCCAGATCAGAGGGTCACTGCAGTCATCCGGATCCAGTACGTACCCAGACCAGATGGTGGATCAGCACCTAGAAAGGACCTCTACTGCCCTGAAAGACAGCGGAGACCAGGACAACTAGCGCCCCAGATACAGATCCCCTGTAAAGACCTTGTCTCAGAGGAGCACCAGGACAAGACCACAGGAAACAGATGATTCTTCTTCTTCTGACTTTGCTGCAGCCTGGAATTGAACTGCTGGTTTCGTCTGGTCAGAGGAGACCTGGCCCCACAACTGAGCCTGGTTTCTCCCAAGGTTTTTTTCTCCATTCTGTCACCGATGGAGTTTCGGTTCCTTGCCGCTGTCGCCTCTGGCTTGCTTTGTTGGGGTCACTTCATCTACAGTGATATCGTTGACTTGATTGCAAATAAATGCACATACACTATTTAAACTGAACAGAGATGACATCAATGAATTCAATGATGAAATGCCTTTAACTGTCATTTGGAATTATTGACACGCTGTTTTCCTAATGAATGTTGTTCAGTTGCTTTGATGCTATGTATTTAGTTTGAAGCGCTATATAAATAAAGGTGACGACTTAACTTACAAACGACAAAATAACGAGAAGATCATGAGAAAATCATCTTGTTTACTTCACAGAAAACAACATATTGATAGATGTTTTGCGATATAATGCCCATATGTGAGTGACTGACAATGGCCTTGAATATTTAGTGGTTCACACCTGAGAGACAAAAGGCAGGTAAGATAGAGTGTGAACAAAGTAAAATAATGTGAGTTTGTATTTGTTTTACAGAGTATATATATATAAAAAACACATTATTGAGCACACTGATCTAAACACTGGGATTTGAACAGTAACACACCTTTTTTTGTCATTGCTGAAACAGATTCTGTACAAATGGTGGAAAAAGTAAACCATACCTAATATTTCCAATGTCTGCTGCTGCTTTTCATGGATTCAATATATATATATATATATATATATATATATATATATATATATATATATATATATATATATATATATATATATATATATATATATATATATTTTTTTTTTTTTTAAATAAAATCAGCAAGATCATCTGTACTCATGGAAGTTATTTAACCATATATTATGTAAAACATTACATCTTTCTCTCTGTCTCTGTATATATATACACACGTGTGTGTGTGTGTGTGTACAGTTATAAGTTCTATAACCTCAGTGGTCTTTCCTCTGTGGCTTACGTTGCTGTCTGCATCTCGCACTCTTCCTCTTTTTCATCATATTCTTTGTCTGGCTCACCTCCGCCTGATGTTGCAACAAGCTCTTTTCACCCCGTTTACCCTCTTGTTAACATTTGTGGTTGATTACATTGCATCAAACTCATAAGCCTGTCTTTCACAACTATTGCTTACACATCATAGAGATAGAGAATCACAAAGATATCCATCAAAGCCAGAAATTACCACAATGGCAAAGAGAATAGTACTGTACTACCCCATGCTTCAGGACCAAGGCCTCCATACATGGGTAAGTGAAATGCACCCAGTTGATGACTGTTTCGTGTTGGACAATTTTCGTAGTGATTTAGAAAATTTATTAAATGTCTTGTGCAGGTAACTGTGTACTCACAGCTATACAAAAGATTGCAAAATGTGAGATCCGCCCAAAAAAGTGCTCCAGATGGGAGAGATTCAAAGAGGTGAGCTGTAACTAATGATTATTTTCATCAAAGATTAATCTGTTAATCATTTTCAAGATTAATTTATCAGTTGTCAAGGAGATGTCCTCAAACGTCTTGTTTGGCCCATAACATAAAGATGTTAATTTCACATAGAGGACTAAAGAAGCTAGAAAGTATTCACTTTGGAGAAGTTTAAATCCTATTTGGACATTCCAAAAAAACAAAGAAAAATGACTCAAATGATCAATCATGTCAATGTCCTGGTTGATCTATCTCCCTCACCTCCTGTAATTGCTTTGTATGTGTATGGGGGATATTGCTATTAATTACTAAGCACTTTGTGTTACATTTTGTTTGCATGAAAAGTGCTATACAAATAAAGTCAGATGGATTTATTTAGTAGTTGAAAACTAATTGATTAACTGATTAATCTTTGCAGCTCTACAAAGAGGCGCTGTCTTGAGCAGCCAACAGACACGTATGAAATTGATTCAAGTGACAAACATTCTAGATTGGTCCACAGAAGGAAGTGGCAGCCCAAGCTCATACTGTAAAAAAAAAAAAGTGAGTTAGAAGGTGAGTTTAAACATTGCATAAACTAATAAACCTACTTTATTGGTCAAGATGACCAAAAGTAAAAGGCTTTAAAATGGACATGAAACACAGCACTTGTACTTTTTTGTTACCAATTTATTAACATTATTGTAGAAATTAAGTTTTAACAGAAATTTGTTATTAATAAAAAGCTGGTATTGTATCATTGTATCAAGAACAGCTGGGTACAGCAGTATCTTTAAGTATCAGTCTGTGCAACATTATTTTATATAACCTCTCCAGCGTATCAAATAATGTTATGCATTTAAAATCCATTTGTCTCATTAGAGGCATTTTTGATCTAAGTACATTATCCTACCAGAAATATGTCATGTGTTGAAGGAAAAAGAAAATCCCAAAGCCTACCTGAAGAATCACCCTCTGCCCTTTCCAGTCCTGATGGTGAGTTTGACCAACTGTGCGCATCTTTGTAGGGGTCTACTTGTGTGCCTACATGCAATTGTATGTAATTGCATGACCATATTAGTTTCAAGCAAATTTGTATTTATTATACAAAAAATAATTAGATTTTTAAAAATTGCATTTCAGACAGGAACCACTTTGGCAAGTTTAACTGAGTTTATTGAACACAATTTATCTTTGGTGGTATGGTTCCTTATGGGGGTTCTTGCTCCCAGAAAAACTGAACATAATTCCCCCCGCAACCATTAATTGAAAAATACATAACAATTAAGAATTTTAATAAAGTCTTTAAAGCAAACAGTGATAATCATGTAGATGTGGCAGTGGGATGTCTATCCTGTAGCCTTTATATAACCGTATTTGTGAACGCACATTTTCTGAAATGTTGCACGTCAGGTCATGCAAGTCTGCATCTTAAAGCCTCTGTCAAACTTTCTGCGTCCGCGAGTCCGCTATATCTAGGCGTGACGTAAAAATCGTCATTGGAGAATGTGTGCAGAGACTATAGCAGACGACCACGTGGACAGGTGCGCCTGGTCAGTTGGCTTCAAAAGCAAAATTGCACATGTGCAGCCAGGCAGAGTGAAGAAGCTCTCGAACCTGTGCAATCCGTCAGTAAAAGAATATAAAGACAGTGAGATGTGCAATAATTCTGGGCAATTGCAGAGCTGGCCATCAGCCTGCGCATTCAGAAGTATAAATTGAAGAAGTCTGCGTCCGCGCTGGCCGTGTCTGCGTCTGGATTGCTCATGTGGAAAGTATAACACAGGCGTTACAATCGCAACTTCTTTGTGTTACTCCTTTCAAGCTGAATCTCACAAAATTGGTCAGCTCCCGACAGCATCAGGTGTTTTATTTATGGGGAGTAGAATTGTTTATTTCAATGAATGTAATAGATTATATATCATAATAGTTAGGCTATAATATTATAAATCAGGTTGGTTTGTATTGCTGACGTAATAAGTAAATTATATGCGTGCGGCCGCGAGACTTGCACTTAGACCATAGTGCGGCTCGCTGGAAAAAAAGGTTGAGAACAACTGATATAAAGGTTGCTGTCCCATTTTATACAGGAATTGTTCATTTAAAAAAATCGAATTATATTTTTAGTTCTAATTATATTGTTAACACAAGTTCATTGAGAACTTTTTTTTTACTTATAAACTCCTTGAGAATTTAAAGTTAGTTTAATAGTATTTAAATTCAAGTAAAAAAAAAAAAAGGTTTTAATTGCTCAAATTATTTTTATTAATTAATAATATGTTATCATGTTTATTCTTGTAAAAAATATGTGTTTATTCTTTAAGGAAACAAGGGAAAAAATAAGGAACAATCTGAATATTTGTTTTGCTTTACCTATTTATGTAGGCTACAATAATAATAATAATAATAATAAAAATAATCAAATAATGTCATAAAAAAATACCATTTTCCTGAGTAATTTTGACCATTATAGAATTGTGAATTTAAAGATAAGCCATTTAGGTGGTAAAAAATACTGTGAACTTAATAATGGCATGGATTTTAGAGCATAACAACTGAAGGTTTATGAAACATTAGCCAATAAAGCATTTTTTTTAAACAACAGAACTTAAAGTTGTGAAGTAAAATATTATTTCAACCAGACAGCATGTGAATAAATAAAATGCATACTTTTCATAACATTTCATTATTCATAAAATGCATAACGTTTCTGGTGTTTGGATTTGTACTTCAATACAATGAGCTCCAAGTTTAAGAATAGCCCTAGACTAGTTTCTCTCTCTCTCCCTCTCTCTCTCTCTCTCTCTCTCTCTCTCTCTCTCTCTGTCTTTAACAGCATTAGCTCAGTGAAATACGTCTTCCTTCTGTTAGAATGAATGTTTTCCTGCCTTGCTATGTTGGTCTCATGATCAATAAGTTGTATTCGCCTCAATATGATTCAGTAAAGTCAAACTGCAGACAGTGAAGCTGCATCACTGCGTGCGAGTCCCACGTGCTGTGAGGCGGGAACAGAGGATTCCGCTTGGTCTTAAAGCCTTCCACGCAGTGGCGAGGAGTACGCGGGGGATGCAGGGGACGTGGGGGACATGTCCCCCCTCACTTTTAAGATTATGGAAACTCGTCCCCCGCACTTTTTCGATCAAGTTTGTTCTTATAGATGTTTTCAAGAGTTGGTGTGAATAAATATAGATTTAAACTCAAAGAGACGGGATAGTCTGCGTATGATTTGATATTTAATTCGGACCCAGAATACAGCGAGATGAATATCACAGAGCGCAAACACTCCTGTAGTGTGTGTTTCATTCATACTCGAAGCCGGAGGGCGCTCTCACGGAGAAAGTCATTTCAAGAAATTCCTAATATGGGCAAAAGCAACCAGCTAACGCTGTATGAAAACAGTTTTTACACAGAAAAAAAGCCCAGAAACTTTTGCAAACACGACGACATTAAACATACGATTGCAACAATATATGTTTTTTTAAGTAATCTCCAGCAGGTGATAAATAAAGTATGACCAATGCAGTACCAGTTGACATAGCATTATTACAGAATAGAAACTATTCTGCTTTATTATGTGATAAAAAATGTGTTTGTAGTATATAAACAAATCATTATTATGTGTTATTGTCCAGCAGTTATAGATTTCTAAGACAATTTAAAGCTAGAAATTTGAGAAAAATTAAAGTTGCCTATCGTATCCACTACCAGTCAACAGTTTTTGAACAGTAAGCTTGTTAATATTTTAATATTTTTTTTAAATAAGTCTCTTCTGTTCACCAAGCCTGCATTTATTTGATCCAAAGTAAAGCAAAACAGAAAAATTTAGATTTTTTTTCCAGGTTTCTTTGATCAATAGTTTGATCAAAAGTTCAGAAGAACAGAATTTATTTTGAAATAGAAATCTTTTGAAAAACTATTACTTTATTATCACTTTTGATCAATTCAAAGTGAAGTGAAGGGACATACAGCCAAGTTTGGTGACCCATACTCAGAATTCATGCTCTGCATTTAACCCATCCAAAGTGCACGCACACACACACATACACGCACACACACACACACACACACACACACCCACCCCCCACCCCCCCCGGAGTTTTCATCATTTATGCTGCGGTGCCCGGGGAGCGGTGGTGTTGCTGGCCTGAGACTCAAACCCACAAAAGAGTCCTTGCTAAATATAAGTGATACTTTCTTTAATTTATTTTCCAAAAAACAAAAATGATATTGGCTCTAAGCTTTTGAATGATATAGTGTATTATGTTGCAAGAGCTTTTTATTTCACATAAATGCTGATCTTTGGATCCTTATATTCATCAAATAATACTGAAAAAAACTCACGTTTTAAATATTGATAATCAGCCAATCAGCATATTAGAATGATTTCTGAAGAATGTGACACTGAAGACTGGAGTAAAAATGCTGAAAATACAGCTTTGATCACACAAATAAATTGCATTTGAAAATATATTCAAATAGGGAAAAAAAGTTATTTTAAATATAAAAAAATTTCACAATATTACTGTTTTTGCTGTACTTTGGATCAAATAAATGCAGAATTGGCGAGTAGAAGAGACTTCTTTAAAAAAAAAAATCTTACAGTTCAAAAACTGTTGATTGGTAGGCTATATAGATTACAGAAATGATTTATATATATATATATATATATATATATATATATATATATATATATATATATATATATATACATACATACATAATTTCTGTTCCCCTCACTTCTGAAAAGATGGCTACGCCCCTGGCCTTCCGCAAACACCAACGATCACAAATAACAATGATTTTCGTAAAATAATGATTAATTATTAATTGATGATTTGTTATTATAATTATGGTATTGTGAAAATAATAATATGGGCTGCGAGAAAATTATGAATACAAATAGTATATAAACATAGCATGTTGCAGTAACACACCGTTCCTCAGAGCCAAAACACAGACCGAATTCTGTTCAGCTGGAGGGGGTTGGGTTTTGGATAGTTATGCATGGCTTGTGGGGGTCGAGATAAAGGTGTGAATTGCTCTTTCATATGGACAAGTGTCTTATGAGGCTTTCACTTGCTGAATCGGTTTATAAAGGACTGTTGTTTTGGTTATATTCACAGTGCTGGCTCTCTCCGATGAGAGAAATGCAACATTCACAGATTACGCAATTCGTTTTCGTTTAGAAAACATTTCAAGCTTTCTGTAGATATATTTTTAATGTACGTGAGACACTACGATATTATGCTAATTAAAAAATTATACATTCATTATCATGAAAAAATTAAAGTGATGAGACGGCGCCTCCCTGCCATTAATGCACATTAATAATTTTTGCACAAACACTTGAATATGAGCTTCATGGTTTTCACCCACTCCAAGAGCGGTCCATCACGAGTACAATTCATGCCAACGAGAATCTCAGATGGCCACGATGGGTTGGAGGATAACAGCCCATAATATAACTGCATATTCAGCAAGAATTCATGTTAAACATATTTAGCTTAATCAGAAGGTTACAATGACTGTAAGAGTCGAGCGGGATGTTAAGAGTTAGTCTGTTTCTTTTACTGATTATTTTCGGGTTAAAGCATGAGGTAACACTTTAGAATAAGGTTCCATTAGTTAATGTTAGTTAATGTATTAATTAACATGAACTAAGCAAGAACAATCCTTCTACAGCATTTATAAGTCTTAGTTCATGTTAATTTCAACATTTACTAATGCATTATTTAAATCAAAAGTTGTGCTTGTTAACATTAGTTAATGCACTGTGAATTACCATGAACTAACAAGGAATAACTGTATTTTCATTAACTAACATTAACGAAGATGAATAAATACAGTAATAAATGTATTATTCATTGTTTGTTCATGTTAATTAACACATTAACTAACATTAACTAATGGAACCTTATTCTAAAGTGTTACCAAGCATGATTTAAACAGATTCACACTCAATCGCTTTTGCAATAATGCGTTCAAACAAATGTATAGAGCAGGAGGGTCTTTATCCTTCCTAGGTGACCTCCCAACGGACTGTCGTGGAAGTAAGACAGAAACTCCGCAACAAGGTTAGCGGGAACAACCAGTTGGTAATTAAAGCTGCCATATTTAGATGGTACACCACGGTATAACACTCCCTGCTGCTGCTGGTAATGGAGGCGATCAGGTGAATGCTGACCAATAGTGTGACCAAGATCTTGGCATAAGGGGTCTGTCTGCTGAGCTTTTCCGATGTCCTGAAGCGACTTAGGTAGGTCAGACCAATACGTTTTTGCAGCTGCCACACATACCCTCCCATCCTGTGGAAGAAGGACTCAAAACAGAGCATCGGGAACTACATTACAGCAGCCTTTTTTATAGTGCACTCGGAAGGTGAATGCCTGTAGACGCAAAGTCCATCTTGTGCATTTTCCTGAGTAATTTTGACCATTATAGAATTGTGAATTTAAAGATAAGCCATTTAGGTGGTAAAAAATACTGTGAACTTAATAATGGCATGGATTTTAGAGCATAACAACTGAAGGTTTATGAAACATTAGCCAATAAAGCATTTTTTTTAAACAACAGAACTTAAAGTTGTGAAGTAAAATATTATTTCAACCAGACAGCATGTGAATAAATAAAATGCATACTTTTCATAACATTTCATTATTCATAAAATGCATAACGTTTCTGGTGTTTGGATTTGTACTTCAATACAATGAGCTCCAAGTTTAAGAATAGCCCTAGACTAGTTTCTCTCTCCCTCTCTCTCTCTCTCTCTCTCTCTCTCTCTCTCTCTCTCTCTCTCTGTCTTTAACAGCATTAGCTCAGTGAAATACGTCTTCCTTCTGTTAGAATGAATGTTTTCCTGCCTTGCTATGTTGGTCTCATGATCAATAAGTTGTATTCGCCTCAATATGATTCAGTAAAGTCAAACTGCAGACAGTGAAGCTGCATCACTGCGTGCGAGTCCCACGTGCTGTGAGGCGGGAACAGAGGATTCCGCTTGGTCTTAAAGCCTTCCACGCAGTGGCGAGGAGTACGCGGGGGATGCAGGGGACGTGGGGGACATGTCCCCCCTCACTTTTAAGATTATGGAAACTCGTCCCCCGCACTTTTTCGATCAAGTTTGTTCTTATAGATGTTTTCAAGAGTTGGTGTGAATAAATATAGATTTAAACTCAAAGAGACGGGATAGTCTGCGTATGATTTGATATTTAATTCGGACCCAGAATACAGCGAGATGAATATCACAGAGCGCAAACACTCCTGTAGTGTGTGTTTCATTCATACTCGAAGCCGGAGGGCGCTCTCACGGAGAAAGTCATTTCAAGAAATTCCTAATATGGGCAAAAGCAACCAGCTAACGCTGTATGAAAACAGTTTTTACACAGAAAAAAAGCCCAGAAACTTTTGCAAACACGACGACATTAAACATACGATTGCAACAATATATGTTTTTTTAAGTAATCTCCAGCAGGTGATAAATAAAGTATGACCAATGCAGTACCAGTTGACATAGCATTATTACAGAATAGAAACTATTCTGCTTTATTATGTGATAAAAAATGTGTTTGTAGTATATAAACAAATCATTATTATGTGTTATTGTCCAGCAGTTATAGATTTCTAAGACAATTTAAAGCTAGAAATTTGAGAAAAATTAAAGTTGCCTATCGTATCCACTACCAGTCAACAGTTTTTGAACAGTAAGCTTGTTAATATTTTAATATTTTTTTTAAATAAGTCTCTTCTGTTCACCAAGCCTGCATTTATTTGATCCAAAGTAAAGCAAAACAGAAAAATTTAGATTTTTTTTCCAGGTTTCTTTGATCAATAGTTTGATCAAAAGTTCAGAAGAACAGAATTTATTTTGAAATAGAAATCTTTTGAAAAACTATTACTTTATTATCACTTTTGATCAATTCAAAGTGAAGTGAAGGGACATACAGCCAAGTTTGGTGACCCATACTCAGAATTCATGCTCTGCATTTAACCCATCCAAAGTGCACGCACACACACACATACACGCACACACACACACACACACACACCCACCCCCCACCCCCCCCCGGAGTTTTCATCATTTATGCTGCGGTGCCCGGGGAGCGGTGGTGTTGCTGGCCTGAGACTCAAACCCACAAAAGAGTCCTTGCTAAATATAAGTGATACTTTCTTTAATTTATTTTCCAAAAAACAAAAATGATATTGGCTCTAAGCTTTTGAATGATATAGTGTATTATGTTGCAAGAGCTTTTTATTTCACATAAATGCTGATCTTTGGATCCTTATATTCATCAAATAATACTGAAAAAAACTCACGTTTTAAATATTGATAATCAGCCAATCAGCATATTAGAATGATTTCTGAAGAATGTGACACTGAAGACTGGAGTAAAAATGCTGAAAATACAGCTTTGATCACACAAATAAATTGCATTTGAAAATATATTCAAATAGGGAAAAAAAGTTATTTTAAATATAAAAAAAATTCACAATATTACTGTTTTTGCTGTACTTTGGATCAAATAAATGCAGAATTGGCGAGTAGAAGAGACTTCTTTAAAAAAAAATATCTTACAGTTCAAAAACTGTTGATTGGTAGGCTATATAGATTACAGAAATGATTTATATATATATATATATATATATATATATATATATATATACATACATACATAATTTCTGTTCCCCTCACTTCTGAAAAGATGGCTACGCCCCTGGCCTTCCGCAAACACCAACGATCACAAATAACAATGATTTTCGTAAAATAATGATTAATTATTAATTGATGATTTGTTATTATAATTATGGTCTTGTGAAAATAATAATATGGGCTGCGAGAAAATTATGAATACAAATAGTATATAAACATAGCATGTTGCAGTAACACACCGTTCCTCAGAGCCAAAACACAGACCGAATTCTGTTCAGCTGGAGGGGGTTGGGTTTTGGATAGTTATGCATGGCTTGTGGGGGTCGAGATAAAGGTGTGAATTGCTCTTTCATATGGACAAGTGTCTTATGAGGCTTTCACTTGCTGAACCGGTTTATAAAGGACTGTTGTTTTGGTTATATTCACAGTGCTGGCTCTCTCCGATGAGAGAAATGCAACATTCACAGATTACGCAATTCGTTTTCGTTTAGAAAACATTTCAAGCTTTCTGTAGATATATTTTTAATGTACGTGAGACACTACGATATTATGCTAATTAAAAAATTATACATTCATTATCATGAAAAAATTAAAGTGATGAGACGGCGCCTCCCTGCCATTAATGCACATTAATAATTTTTGCACAAACACTTGAATATGAGCTTCATGGTTTTCACCCACTCCAAGAGCGGTCCATCACGAGTACAATTCATGCCAACGAGAATCTCAGATGGCCACGATGGGTTGGAGGATAACAGCCCATAATATAACTGCATATTCAGCAAGAATTCATGTTAAACATATTTAGCTTAATCAGAAGGTTACAATGACTGTAAGAGTCGAGCGGGATGTTAAGAGTTAGTCTGTTTCTTTTACTGATTATTTTCGGGTTAAAGCATGAGGTAACACTTTAGAATAAGGTTCCATTAGTTAATGTTAGTTAATGTATTAATTAACATGAACTAAGCAAGAACAATCCTTCTACAGCATTTATAAGTCTTAGTTCATGTTAATTTCAACATTTACTAATGCATTATTTAAATCAAAAGTTGTGCTTGTTAACATTAGTTAATGCACTGTGAATTACCATGAACTAACAAGGAATAACTGTATTTTCATTAACTAACATTAACGAAGATGAATAAATACAGTAATAAATGTATTATTCATTGTTTGTTCATGTTAATTAACACATTAACTAACATTAACTAATGGAACCTTATTCTAAAGTGTTACCAAGCATGATTTAAACAGATTCACACTCAATCGCTTTTGCAATAATGCGTTCAAACAAATGTATAGAGCAGGAGGGTCTTTATCCTTCCTAGGTGACCTCCCAACGGACTGTCGTGGAAGTAAGACAGAAACTCCGCAACAAGGTTAGCGGGAACAACCAGTTGGTAATTAAAGCTGCCATATTTAGATGGTACACCACGGTATAACACTCCCTGCTGCTGCTGGTAATGGAGGCGATCAGGTGAATGCTGACCAATAGTGTGACCAAGATCTTGGCATAAGGGGTCTGTCTGCTGAGCTTTTCCGATGTCCTGAAGCGACTTAGGTAGGTCAGACCAATACGTTTTTGCAGCTGCCACACATACCCTCCCATCCTGTGGAAGAAGGACTCAAAACAGAGCATCGGGAACTACATTACAGCAGCCTTTTTTATAGTGCACTCGGAAGGTGAATGCCTGTAGACGCAAAGTCCATCTTGTGAGCCGTGATGACGTTTTGGGACAGTTGAATGCCCAGGCCAGTGCGCTGTGGTCTGTATACACATCAAATACCTCTCCTTCAAGGTAATGACGCCACTTTTCCACCGCCCATACGACAGCCAAGCACTCTTTTTCTGAGGTGGAAAATCTCCGCTCAGCACCATGGAGAGCTCTTGAGGCAAATGCAATGGCTCTGTCTTCACCCTCGACTGTCTGCATCAAATCAGCCCCCAAACCTACATCACTGGAGTCACAGTGCACCTGAAAACCCAACTGTGGCTCTGGCTGAGCCAGCACCAGTGGGGACTGCAGGAACCCTTTAAGACATTCAAAAGCAACCTGACACTGCTCATTCCACTCCCACCCGACTCCTTTTTTCTTGAGGTTATTAAGAGCAGCAACAATGTCTGACAGCCAAGGAATGAACTTATGGGACCAGCCCACCAACCCCAGGAATCTCTGGAGACTTTTCAGATCTGTGGGGGCTGGGTAAGCTGTAATGGCCTCCACCTTTGCCGTCACCATCTCCACGCCTTTACCTGAGACCACATGTCCTAGGAAGGTTAATTAAGTTTGCATGAGGTGGCATTTTGCAACATTCAGAGTTAGGTGGGCCTGATGAAGTTTCTTAAACACTGCCTCCAAGTCACCCAGGTGCTGCTCATGAGTCTTGGAGAAGACAATAATGTCATCTATGTAGACGAAACAGGTTCGGCCCTTCAACTCCCCAAGAACATTCTCCATCAAACGTTGAAAGGTGGCATTTCTCAGCCCAAAGGGCATGACCTTAAATTGGAATAGGCCTAGGTGTGTGATCATAGCTGTTTTTTATTTGCTTTCCTCATCCATGGCCACCTGCCAGTACCCACTCTGAAGGTCAAGTGAGCTAAAATATTGTGCTCCTTGCATGGACTCTAAGATCTCATGAATCAGTGGCATTGGGTAAGCATCATGGCGTGTTTTGGCGTTAAGTCCTCTGAAGTCCACACAAAACGGAGCGTTCCTTCCTTCTTAGGCATCAAAAACCACTGGGGAGGCCCAAGCAGAATTTGAAGGCTCTAAGATACCATTTTGAGCATTTTCTTCATCTGTTCCTCAATAACCGCTTGCTTTTGTGGTGACACTCTATAACAGGGGTGCCCAACCCTGGTCCTGGCGATCGACTCTCCTGCAAAGTTTAGCTTCAATCCTAATCAAACACACCTGAAGCAACTAATTAAGGTCTTCAGGCTCACTTAAAAATTAAAGGCAGGTGTGTTTGATTAGGTTTGAGCCAAACTTTGCAGGACAGTCGATCGCCAGGACCAGGGTTGGGCACCCCTGCTCTATAAGCTCTCCTCCGTTTTGGCAGCTCGTCAGTAGTCAAGATCTTATGTTTTATGATGTCGGTGGCACCAGTGGAATCTGTCCAAACTATAGGCCACTTCTGCAGCAGTGGTCTAACCAGCTCAGGCTGTGGGTCAAATAGCGGAACTGGAAGAAGTTTGTTACCGACCTCATCCATCGCTGCCATGTAGAAATTAATTGTAGGCTCTGCATGTCTCCACCACAGGGCCTCACGACCCTTAGGCAAGAACCGATACTCTTTGCCGCCTGGCATCACATATTTCCTCAGGTGGGGCTTCAGAACAATTTGACTGGCGCACATGAAATCTAAACCCAGCAATAAGGGCATGCAAAGTTGATCATCACTAAGTGATGATGACGGTGATATGGGCATCATGAAGGGAGAGGAGTAAGGTGGTTGTCCCTATAGCTTTACTCTTTTGGCCATTTGCCATCATGAACCTTGGAATTTCACTTGCACTCAGTGTCTCACCATCCTGTTTTATGTTGTTCCACAGAGTTTTACTCATTAAAGAGTATGTGCACCCCGAATCAAGGACAGCATCACCACTGGAGCCTCAGATGGCTATTGGCACCAACAGGAGGGTTGGGATACTGAAAACGGTGGCCACATCCCCACTATGACCCCGGCCTTGTCCGTGTTCAGGTTTTTTGCTAGGTTTTTTAGAAGAGCGGTCTGAAGGATAGGATTGTTGTACACGACTCCAATAATCCTTAGAGTTACTCGAATCCTTCTCAATAAGCGATCCCACCTTGACCACCTGTTCCACAGTAGACACGATACCCCGCAGACCACTGGCCAGCCTTGGGTTACATGCATTACGGATGCGCCGCACAATCTCGTCTTACCTTCATATCTTGTCTCCACTTCAGACAGAGTGCCCGATGATCGTAGGCAAAATCCCGAATGCACCTGGAGGGTGACTGCACCTGTGAGCGGAGCTGATCCTCAATCTCTGTCTGGTAATCAGTGGGCAGGAAAGCCTCAAGGAAAGCACTTTTAAATCCTTCCCAGTTGGAAATCTTGCCACAAGAAGCCAAACACCAGCTCCGCGCAGGCCCTTTAAGAACAGCATTGAGTGTGCCTACCAGCTCAAAGTCACTCAGTGGCCTGAGGGTGAGAAAGTTCTCACACTGCTCAATGAAATCAGTGACATCAGTAGACTCCCTCGACTCCCCGAACTGGGGAAACTCCATTCTAATAGGGGGTTTAGCTATAGCTGCACCAGATGGTGGAAGGGTGATATCCCCTTTAGACATACCCTGACCAGAAGATAAAAAGCCAGTAGGTGTGGAGAAACTAGCTGGCCTCCAAGAGAAACGTTTTCTGTTACGCATCTTTGTTTCCAGTTCTTCACCCCACCGTTTATCTCTTCGCTTTAAGCAGTCCACCAACACCTGATCAAGTCTCTGCAACCTAATGTCGACATACTCTTTGGCCTCCTTAAGCATTGCCTCCATAGATGCTCTGAGACCCTCCTCCCTGTGGAGTGTGCTGTCATTTGAGTCTTTGAGATGGTTTTCCAAGGTCTCCATCTTAAACCGAAGCTCCTGGATTTGTTTACCCATCGAGACTCGAAGTTGCTGTAACTCAGGCAAGCAATGTCCGATCTTCCCCAAACTTCACACCTGTGATAGGTGTTCTGTTCTGAACAAACACCCATGACCAAATTCAGTTATAGTCATAGCGTCACCTGCTGGTTACAGGAAGTGACAAGGTTAACAATGTTACAGACTCCTAGGAACAAATTAAAAAGTGTCAAAAAGTTTTAAATAGGCTGGCAACATGCTAGAAACATAATAAAACATGCTTGCAAGACTTAGCTAAGTGTTGAAGCATTCTACTAAGGCAGTGAAAAAGGAATTTGCTGTAACTAAGGCAAGCAATGTCCGATCTTCCCCAAACTTCACACGTGTGATAGGTGTTCTGTCCTGAACAAACACCCATGAAAAAAATCAGTTATAGTCATAGCGCACCTGCTAGTAACAGGAAGTGACATGGTTAACACTGTTACAGACTCCTAGGAACATATTAAAAAGTGTAAACAAGTGTTAAATAGGCTGGCAACATACTAGATACACACTGATACATGTTAGAAACACTTAGCTAAGTGCTAAAGCATGCTACTAATGTAGTGAATAAGGAAGTTGCTGTAACTCAGGCTAGCAACGTCCGATCTTCCCAAACTTCACACATTTGACAAGGGTCCTGTCCTGAATACATCACATGCCCAGATTCGGTTATAGTCATAGCGCCACCTGCTGGCAACAGGAAGTGTCATGTTTAACAATTTTATGCACTATTTGCAATGCAATAAAATTTGGCATTGTGTGCTAATCATGCTAGAAATATTTTCAAACAGTCTAACAACACTTGCTAAAGGATGCTATTAATACTATGAAACAGGAAGTTGTTGTAACACGTGCATACAATTCCCAATCTGACACAAACTTCACATGTTTTATAAGAGTCCTGGCCTGAACACAACTAAAGGCCAATATTCAATTATAAGTATAGCGCCGCCTGCTGGCAACAGGAATTACTTATTTCATACTAACCTAAACATGAGATGTCTGATCTGCCAGAAACTCAGAGTCCTTGCCTAAAGACATTTACATGGCGATATTCAGTTATAATCATAATGCCACCTGTTGGCAGCAGGAAATGTGGTAAAAAATATTTATAATTTTATAAGCATACGGCCCAACGTTCACGGTTCCTCCTATGGGCACCGGGATTCGGTGAGCCCGGGTGCGAGTGCCCGTTCATCGCTGCTTGCAGCTTTAATTATTATTACTACTATTATTATTATTAATTGCCGGATATCCATTTTTGAATCTTGATGCAGTCTGTTGCATGTCGTTCATTTTGAACGAATCTTTAATATGATT
This sequence comes from Carassius auratus, assembly GCF_003368295.1. Taxonomy (NCBI): domain Eukaryota; kingdom Metazoa; phylum Chordata; class Actinopteri; order Cypriniformes; family Cyprinidae; genus Carassius; species Carassius auratus. Next base: position 1,767,651 of record NC_039261.1, read on the forward strand.
CAGGACTACCGAGTTGTCTCAGAGAGTGATTCGTTCATTTTATGTTGACCGCACATGCGCATTACACAACATATGAGTTCTGAATCGACAGGTGAGGTCCGAGTCTTCTATTCTTCCTGTCAGTCCCATAGAGACGGGAAGAGAAAAGATTAGTTAATTTTGCTGAATGAGACTCAAAGATCAGAGTCAGTAAAATGATCCGAACTTCCCACTACTACTGACAACACCGTAAGCAATTGGTCAACACTGACAATTTGCAGCGCAATATGAAAGACTTCATTTTTAACAACAAACAACCTATGAAACTAATAATGAACAATGTGAAACTAAAACGACATAAGCTTAATTTAAAATGTAATTGGAACTGTAGGCTATTTAGAGGTGGATGAACTCAATTTAGAGGTGGATAAACGCACTTTGGAGGTGGGTAAACGCTATTTCCAAATTTTGGGAGGTGCGTAAACGGCATTTACAAGCGTTTAGCCTCCACTACATCCCTGTACACAACGCAGTAAATTTCTCTTTGCAAAATAGATGAAGGTATTAAGCTATGAAAACAGAAAAAGGAGAATACAAAAATACCTTGCAGGTTTTGAAGACCTCTGATGAATCCATAGCAGCATCTGATGCAGCATAGAAGGAATACAGTAGATTTTGATTGATGATCCTGTGGAATTCACTGTAGAGCTGCATAGAAAACAAAAACACAAGATTTTTTTCTTTTTTTAAATAACTCACATCATTCATTAACTTCAAGCCATATAAGACTGTAAGGGGAAAAACTTAAGACAAATAGACAAAACCATATTAACACTAATAATTTTTTTGCTCTTTATCCAGATCAACCAGTGCTGCAATCATGACCATGACAATGTGTCTTTAAGTTTTTACTCACTTGGGCTTCACAAAAGAGTGCAGACCATCTGTCTTTCAATTCAGCAATGGGAGGAGCTGAATACACAATTTCTTGACGCCTGAGTGCAAAGGAACGCTGCATATGTTGATGGATGATAATCATGTCTCTATCAGTCACGGTCTTCTTGAACTGCTCCAGCATCTCAAGCCTCAGGTTCTCCAGTGTGTCCTTAGTTTCTCCTTGGGGTAATTGGGCATGAAGTTTATTTCTCCTCTTCTGGGTCTTTTGATTTCGGCCCTGGATGCTGCACCTTCTGGATAGGTCCTGCTGCGTTTTCAAGCATTCACAGCCACATCCTTTATGCCAGCCCTGCTCAGTTTGGTCCTGTAGTTGCCCATCTTGAAGCGCAGGCTGTTCTTCCAACCCTCATACCCTGTTCCTGAAAACTTTTTCTTTTAGGCAGGGGTGTTTACTCACAAGAGCCTCTGCAGCGATGAGAATATTTTTGGTACTAGGATATGCCTTATCCTTATATATTTCAGCAGCCATTCCATCCAGTATGTTGTGTTTTTGATCCCTAGTCAAGCTTAGAGTTTTCCCCTCTTTGACAAATGCATAGTTGCCCTCTCTTAGAGCATGCTCCACCTCGTAGGAGAATGTTGGAATAACAAAGATCTCTGGTCATCGGCAAAGACGATTTAGTGAATCTGTGTTATCAGACAACAGTGTATCATCTGTGCTGGTTGAACTGAGATCTGGCTCAAGATATCTTAATGGTTGCCTTGGATGGTAGGTCCTCGATGTTTACTAAGTTGCATAGGGCATTGTCAAATTCTGGGTCTTGAAACTGAAGCCGAAAGTCATAGGCAAGGTTCAACTTATTTTTAATCTCAATTATGAGGGCATTTACAGTCTCAGGACGAGAGGGCAAAATAAGCCTCTCAGCACTGACATCATCAAGGATGCTTTCACACACAACCCGTAACGGTCCCGTGTCGAGTTGACACGTGACATCCGGATGTGACGTATAATATACGAGTCGAAAAAGATTGGCAACAAAGAATAAGGAAAGGCAAAACAGAAGTGTTCTCATTGGTTTGTAAACATGGCTGTTGACCAGCAACTAGCGGCATTGCTCAAATTACTACATGTCGATATTGACTTCTTTCCGGAGAGTTAATGAGATAACGCGTACGCTGGAACCAAAGCTTGCTGAGAGTAGGAAACAATGTGAAGCAGCGAGACTTAGAGCACAGAGGCGCCATCGGATGCTAAAAGCTACCACTCTGTGTACACGGCTCATGCAACTGGGTGTTTCTGATAGAAGAATGTGGATGTTTTGAAGACCTCAAGGTGCAGTATATTGGACTAATGTCCTAGAAAACTTCACCGCCGATCAGTGGTGTCAAGCACTTTCGCATGTCACGCACCACGTTTGAGTTTGTTCTGCAACTTGTTGAGCGAAGTCTGAGACGAAAGTTTACAAACTGGAGAAAGCCACTTGAACCACGCCGTAGATTGGCTATTGTTTTGTGGTGGTATGCTACCCCTGGCGAATACCGCACAATCAGTTGTCTTTTTGGTGTGGGGCTGTCGACTGTTTGTGCTCTGGTTCATGAAGTGACAGCGACATTGAAGAGAAAACTTTTCAAATGTTTCATCTCCTTGCCCAGAGGAGAAGCTCTTCAAAACACTATAAATGGATTCGCTGAACGTGGGTATCCATTATGTGCTGGTGCAATAGATGGTAGCCACATCCCTATTATTGCTTCCCAGGAAGCTGCAGCTTACTACAATCGTAAAGGATGACATTCAATTGTACTTCAAGCTGTAGTCCACAAGCTGTTTTTAGCTTTACCAAATTTATATTTTCACGTGAACAGATATTAACTCCATGTCTCCCGAACTAGCTTCACAGATGTGTATGTAGGCTGGCCTGGCCGCACACATGACGCTCGTGTGTTGTCCAACTCTCCCATTTTCCAAATGGCAGAAGAAAATGGTTGCTACCTGTTTCCACATGAGGTAATCACTATTTCATTTGCTGCTATTATATATGTATATATACACGCACACACACACACACACACACACACACACATATATATATATATATATATATATATATATGTATGTATATATATATATATATATATATGTATGTATATATATATATATATATATATATATATATATACATATACATATATATATATATATATATATAATGAAGAAACAGTCGAGCGACAGAGAAGGACAGCAGCTTGTGAGTGTTTAGTGTCGTTTTCTCATTAGACTACTGTGTGATCGTCATTGCTAGGAAAGTTTTTGTTTTAAATTGTGTGTGTCTTACCCTGGTAAATACGCGCTGAAAGTGGTGCTTGGTTTTGCGTTTGCCTATCGCGGGACTGCCTATTTCGATCTGCTAAATAGTGAGGCGTGGCCAGCTGTTTTCAATCACAGGTAATCAGGCAAATACAAAAGCTGCACGATTCACCGCGGCAGTGGTCGCCGCAGCCCTCGTGTGACTCCTTTTGTGAAGACAGACGAGTGTAAAGACAATCGACTCTATCTGCGCGACTCCACCGAGCAAGGACCCCGACAGGGCACTTGAGTATTGCTTTTCTCTTTCTTTACTTTTTATATAGCTTCTCAAATATATCTTACACTTGTAGTCACTATGTGCTTTCAGATCTCTACTATCACTACTAACACTCGAAGAGCACGCTATGTACGTCGCAGGAAGGCCTGTTTGACAAACCTACGCCATGTCCCTCTGACCTCTACTACTATGCTCTCTATTCCAGTTGGTCTCTGGAACTGCCAGTCTGCAGTTAACAAAGCAGACTTCATTTCTTCTATTGCTACTCATTCAGGTCTCAACCTCATGGCACTGACAGAGACTTGGATCAAACCTGAAGATACTGCCACCCCTGTAGCATTTATCGTCCCCCAGGTCAACTGGGAAACTTCTTGGAGGAGTTGGATGTGCTGCTATCAAACTTTCCTGAAGATGGTACTTCTCTGGTACTGCTTGGTGACTTCAACATCCACCTAGATAAACCCCAGGCTGCTGACTTCAAAACTCTGCTCACCTCATTTGATCTCAAGCTAGTGTCTACTACAGCGACTCACAAATCAGGCAACCAACTGGATCTCATCTACACGTGCTGTTGCTCTGTGGACACCTCTTCAGTTGCTCCACTGCACACCTCTGACCACTTCCTCATTACTGCTAACCTAGCACTTACTCCTGAAGTGGCACACACTCCAATGCAGGTCACCTTTCTTTGGAACCTACGCTCACTCTCTCCATCTCGCCTATCTGCTGTGGTTTCATCCTCACTTCCTCCACTCTCTCAGTTTTCTGCTCTGGACCCGAACAGTGCTACGGACACTATTTGCTCCACTTTAACATCTTGCTTGGACAACTTTTGCCCACTGTTGTCTAGACCAGCACGCATTGCCCCATCTGCCCCCTGGCTGTCCGAGGTTCTCTGTGAACATCGCTCTAAACTCAGGGCTGCAGAGAGGAAATGGCAGAAATCTGCAAATGTCTTCACGGTTAAAACATCCTACTACCACAAAAAAATTAACAGCTGCTGTGATGCTCGGACACTCTTCAAGACTTTCTCTTCTCCTCTTAATCCGCCACCTCCACCTCCTCCATTGACTCTTACAGCGGATGACTTTGCAGTTTTCTTCACAAATAAGACAAGATCCATCAGTGACCAATTCTCCACACCGCAGACTGAGGACAACTTCACAATGACCGATGCGCACTCTTTATCCTCCTTCTCCCCACTCATCAAAATTCTCCTGTCCAATCATCCTACTACTTGTCCACTTGATCCGATCCCCACTCACCTCCTTCAAGCGATCTCTTCTTCAGTCATACCTTTGCTGACTCACATTATCAACTCCTTTCTTCACTCTGGAACATTTCCCTTACCATTCAAGCAGGCTCGGGTAATCCCACTGCTCAAGAAACCATCTCTAAATCCAGCGCTTCTTGAACACTACAGACCGGTATCCCTTCTTCCATTCATTGCAAAGACACTTGAGCAAGCTGTGTTCAACCAGCTTTCTATGTTCCTTGGACAGAACAACCTCCTGGACAGCAACCAATCTGGCTTCAAAAGTGGCCACTCAACTGAGACTACTCTTCCCTCGGTTACTGAAGCCCTGCGTTTAGCAAGAGCAGCTTCAAAATCCTCTGTACTCATCTTACTGGACCTGTCTGCTGCTTTTGACACTGTTAATCACCAGATTCCCCTGTCCACCCTCAGAAAGATGGGCATCTCTGGAACTGCTCTCCTGTGGGTTAAGTCCTACCTCTCTGACAGATCCTTCAGTGTGTCTTGGAGGGGTGATGTTTCAAAGTCACACCACCTTCCTACTGTCTGAGTGACATTTCTAGCTGGATGAATGACTGTCACCTTCAGCTTAACCTTACGAAGACAGAACTCCTGGTGATTCCAGCTAACCCATTGCTTCATCACAACTTCTCTATACAGCTGGGCTCGTCAACCATAACTCCTTCGAGGACAGCGAGAAACCTAGGAGTTGTGATGGATCATCAGTTAAGCTTCACAGACCACATTGCTACAACGACCCGGTCCTGCAGGTTTGCCTTATACAACATTAGGAAGATTAGACCATTCCTGTCAGAGCAAGCAACCCAACTTCTTGTCCAAGCTCTTGTTCTCTCCAGACTGGACTATTGTAATGCTCTCCTGGCGGGCATTCCTGCATGTACTGTCAAGCCTCTGCAAATGATCCAGAATGCCGCAGCGAGGGTTGTCTTCAGTGAGCCAAAAAAAGCTCACGTTACTCCTCTCCTCATCAGGTTACACTGGCTACCAGTAGCCGCTTGCATCAAATTCAAGGTACTGATGCTTGCCTACAAGACAACCACTGGCACGGCACCAACTTACCTAAACTCACTGGTTAAATCTTATGTGCCCTCCAGAAGTTTGTGCTCTGCAAGTGAACGACGCCTTGTGGTGCCATCCCAAAGAAGTTCAAAATCACTCACACTGACCTTTTCCTGGACTGTGCCCAGCTGGTGGAATGACCTCCCAATCTCAATTCGTACAGCTGACTCTTTACTCAATTTCAAGTGTAGCCGCACTGGGTTGTACATAATAATTAACTCAAATGATATATAGGGAATTTGAATAGTTAATCAGGAATATGATTAATATATATCTCATATGACAGTTACACTAAATTTTATTGAATATGAAAAATAGCTCAATTGCATTTATCAATAACTCTTTACAGGGCACTGTAATTTTCTCATTAATATGTCAATATTCCATTCTTCATATCAATTATTGTGATATATCTTACTGTAAATTACTGCAAATCAAACTGTGGTTTGTCCAGCAAACAGCCGTAAAATTAACTTATCAATTTTCAATAAAGTTATCACTTCTTATAATTCAAGGAAAAATATTCTCTGGCCATGAAAACATTATCCTGTCATTATGATGAATTTAGTTGCTCAAAGTAAAGCTTGTAGTTAAAGATCGGACACTTCATTGACTCGTAATGTGAGCAGTTCAGAGGCAATCATGAATATATATGGTCTTTAATTATAGAACTTATAATACATCAAACTACAAATCACACAGATTAAATACGCATACAACAATACAGACAGTAAACTTTGTACAAGACATAACGGAATCCAAATTAGGGAGAGGGAGAGAGAGAGAGAGAGAGGTGAGATAGCGAGAGCGTGGTCACAGAATGAGCTCAGTTGTGCAAACTCACAGACACTACCCTTGAAAGACACCAACGATTCAAATCATAGACAAACTTTAACCAGCATTTAAATCTCCATAGAGAAAGATACTTGCATGGTCCAGCGTGCGTGAGCGTGGTCTTTTGAAACCACTGGTGTGTGCTGGAGCGTGAACGTGGTTCTTTGTTCGTGGTTCAGGTCTTCCGGGTGTTGCTGCGGAATCGTGCGGTATTTGAAAGGTTTAACAAGGCAGTGTTTCAGAATTCGTCTTCCTCGTGTGGAGAGGCGAATAGGCGAATAAACTTAGTAAAGAAAAGAAACAAAACAACCAAATGAAAGCTTCCGAAGGAGCCATGGGAACGGCTGTCCAGAAGGACGAGCGGGAGCGACGAGGGTCGTAGCAGGAGAGAAGAGAGTAAGAGGGGGAGGACCTTCTTGGGTCAGCTCTTATGGCTTGAAATGGTTCACGCCTCTGTTCGCGTGAACAACCAATGAACGTCCGCGATCTGAAGCGGGAAAAAGTTCCTTTGTCTCTGTGGAAACACCCACCCTAATAAATTTGGGCTTATCAGATTTCAGCAGTGATATTCTAGCAAGTTCGTAATTCCAGATTAATACATTTTTCATTAATTTGCTTTATAAAAGTGAGTCCGTCAAAGCATGACGATTAAAAAGACACCAAAAATAACATATATAAATGATCAAAACATGAAGTTACATTCAAATGCAGGATTACACACATTTAAAGATTAACACATGATAATATTGTGGATACTCCCATTTTTGATTATGGAAAACATCTAATGAACCAAAAAGCAATACTTAATACATTTAGAATACATTGAAAAAAGGGTAATAGTTTTGGATACATTGAGTAAAAGGTACCGGTGAACTAGTTTTTTCCGGTCCTGTTTCCCAGTGGGATCATAAAGTTTTATGAGCTGGTCAGGGTTCTTTTTGAGAACATTCATGCTTAAAACATTTCCCATTTACAATTCAGCCACTTTAACCATTTACACAGGATTAACCATTTTTATGCAATACACAAACATTCAAAATACATATTATTAATAAAATGACGAAGGTGAACTTTAAGAAAGGATGGTTTGTGTGTGTGTGTGCTTATGTGTGTGTGTGTGTTGTGGAATGTGTTTCTAGATTAATCTAGATTAAAATGGCTCATTCGAATTGCCGTAGCTGGGGTCAGCGGGGCCCCGGTGAAGGTTGTACCAGTGGGCCCTGTCTGAAATGGTTTAATTTGTATGTTAGTTTATTTTTATTTATTTGTGCTATTTACACAATGTTTAAGTTTTTTTCAAGGTTGTACGTGTCAAAGTACAGAAACCAAATAATTAAATGTAAAATAGCACTGGATAGTCTTCAATGTAAAAATGAAATATACAATCAAACCTACATTTATTCAGACACATTTCTCACATTATTACAGTTTCGCTATATATATCATATCAAAAATTATATCTGGTGTCTGAATAATTTTTGGTTTGACTGTTAAAACTAAAAGTAATTCAGTCAAGAGCAGTGAGTGATTTTCATTTTCTTGGATTAACATTACAGCAGCCAGTAGCTAAATAAGGCTCGGTCACTTTAAGAGATGATGATCAAATCCCATTTTTCCTCAACTGTTTACTTTCACTTAAGAAATAACTGAAGTTTTTTCGAGCATAATTTCCAAGGTGGATATTTTGACATATTTTGTATGTATTTGTCGGCACAAGAGCAAAAATAAGCAAATTCGATATTCAAGTGTTTTGAGACGCCTTTCTCTGCGTGAGCCCTGAACACCAGAACACCGCGAGTACTGAATTGAGCTCTTTCACATCTTTTTGTTTGTTCAAACTGTGATTTGTATTTGTTCATTCAGGTGCAGGAGGGACTTCGAGGAGAACCTCGCAGAAGAGAGCTCGGTTCAGTATCGCTGTCCGTGAAACGCGGCTCTCGATCTCTCTCGTGCGCACTGAACACAGCCCGAGTGACCAGTTACTCTGTTCAGCTTTTCCGCATCTTGTGTTTGGATGCTTTAATGTTTAAATCGACAAGTGGTAAGGCGTAAAAACACGTGAAAAAGATAAGCTTGAATATATATATTCAATATAATCAGTTTACAAGGGTATGCAACCACAATGCATGATCATTATCAATTTATTTTCTTTACTTTTAAACAGAACTCAAGGATTGTGTATGGAGTTGAGGTTCCTGTCCATTTAATTGGTGATGCTGCATACCCGCTCAAGAACTGGCTTATGAAGGGTTTCACAAATCACCAAGCGCTGACCCCTCAACAACGGCTGTACAACTACCGACTGAGCTCAACGATGCGCAACGATGTCAACACCGCACTGATGTCTGATGTTGTTGTTGTTTCTTGTGTTCTGAACAATATTTGTTAGATGCACGAAGAAACGTTTCTGCCTGACTGGAACATCACAGATGTTTTGCAAGAGCAAGCGCAAGATGTTTTCCAGGGAGTGGGAGGCCGTAATACTCAAGCAATTCGGGAGGCTATGAAAACGCTCTTCTAACTTGTTTACACTGTTACATGCACATCTATCTGTACCAAAAGCTGTGAAATTAAGCATGAAAAACAAATAAAACATCAACAATTCTCAATAAAAAATAATTTATTTTGGATAGAATATAAAGTGTGTTGTGCCTGTTTACATCAAATGTAACCGTTTCAAGTACACAGTATGACAAAGAAAACAAAACAAAAAACTAAGTTTAATTGAAAAAAAGTGTATAAAGGTATAAAGAATAAGTGTTTAAAGGATAGTGTACTATCTTAGTACTAAGTGTACTAAGATGCACATAAGACATAAAAAGTGTTGACATTTACAAAAAACACAATGCAATTAGAAAAAAGAAGTGTAACACAATATTAACAATGCAAAAAACACAAATTTTTTTTCAAACAGTTAAAAAAAATCTGTACCTGGCAAGCAATAGAGTGCCATTTGATAATTATGCACAAATATAAATATTATATGTGCTATATATTTTTTTTTTACTTATATAAATGCTACTAATCCAGTACTATGAAATATTAAATAATTGTTATACAATAACAAGTTTTGAAGCAGTCCTACTCAAGCTGCAATGATGGCAACGGGTTGAATAAGCCATTTTCTGTATTGTCTGATTTGCTCTGCTGAAAACGGGCATGACGAGCGGGCACATAATAGGGCGTGGGTGCTGGAACGATTTTGGGTGTCTTGTAGCTCATGCAGCATTGTAATCTGTTTACCCAGCTCTTCCTCCTTTGCCTGACTCGCCTCCCTCCTCAACTGGTTTTCATACCCCCTCTGCTCTGCCAAACGGACACGTTCCCTCTCCTCAAAGTCTCGGTCCATTTAAAAAAAGAGGTCCTTCACCTCTTTCATGATCAAATCTGTTCTGGACTGGCGCTTTCTGGCTTTTTTCGCAGGGGGTGGTTGAGGTGATTCTAAAAAGACAAAACAATGTGGTTTAGTAACCTGAAGGAAGCATGTGATACATGGCAGACAAAGAACAAACAGTCCAGCAAGGTACATTATAGCATAGTTATGTAACTCACCTGAATTACTTTCCCTGGAAATTGCCTCGATGGTCTCCGAGCTGGACACAACTGTGGACACAACGGTGCAAGAAGAAGCGGCTACCTCTGCTGTTGTCTCTTGTTCGTCATTCCTACACGGAGATGCAGCCATACTGCCCAGTAACGCTACTGGGTTAGCCGAGTGGCTTGTTCCCATATGCTGTAGCATAAATCGAAGTAAGGCCAGTCTAGTCTTCCACTTGTGATCCAGCACATGGTGGAATTTTTTTTCCAAAGCCTTCAGCTTACTGATTACCTGTGCATTCTCTCTCGAGAAACCACGCTGTTGCATTTTTTTTTTTATTCGCTCATACACGACCGCATCACGTACCATTCCACTGAGCTGGCGAACGATCTCAGCTTCAGCGCAGATAGTAAGGAGCTCTGTGGTATCGACTTGTGTCCAGTTTGTGCACATTTCTGTTTGTTTAATTTTAGTTTCTTTTGTATACGAACACTCTCTGTGTTTAAAACACCGACTAGCTCTTCTGTCACTGCAGGGTTGTATTATTGAAAAAACAAGCTCAAGGAGTCGCATGATAACTATGTCATCACTACGTCACATCCGTAGCGGCATTAGTTTTGGCTTTTGTTCACACAGCACTCGTCCCGGGTCTAACTCGGCAATGTTACTAGGTCCTCGACCCGGGTTCAATGCGGGAATCAATCCCGGGATGTGGTTGCTTTCACACAGAAGGTGACCCGGCAATGTTTCGGCAATATGCCGGGTCCATCGTGCAGTGTGCAAGGGATTTTAGTCTCAGGACTTCAGTCTCTTCCATTTAAACTGTATTAGGGAAGCCTGTAGCTTCATTAACCATACAGACAAGAGAGTGGTAACAATCTAAAAATCACACTCTTCCAAAATGTCAAACTATTTTTTTTTTTTTAAAGTAAGTATTGGTTAAACGTTTTAAAACAGAGTATGGTATAATTGGGATACCACAAATTTAGCCAGCATATTGCATGTATTTACCTTTGTGATGACACATTGGTCATAGTGGAAAATAGACATTACCTTTAATTATGTTGTCCAATGTATTTATTAAAGGGTTAGTTCACCCAAAAATGAAAATAATGTCATTAATGGATCACCCTCATGTTGTTCCAAGCCTGTATCACCTCTGTTCATCATCGGAACACAGTTTAAGATATTTTAGATTTAGTCCGAAAGCTTTCTGCCCCTCCATTGAAAATGTAGGTACCGTATACTGTGAACGTCCATAAAGCTAAAAAAAGACATGAAAGTAGTCCATGTGAAACCAGTGGGTTAAGTTAGAATTTTTTGAAGCATCGAAAATACATTTTGGTCCAAAAATAACAAAAACAAAAACTTTATTCCACTCTTCATTTTCTTAAGCTTTGCCCTCAAGTGTGTTTCCGTAGTATAACTGCACAGAACTTCTGGGTTCTACGTCACCACGGAGGTTTACTATTGGCCGACACTGGTCATGTGTGTGATGCGCGTGACGTACATCACAGAAGCACTACGCAGTTTTACTATGTGAACACACTTGAGGCCAAAGCAGAAGAAAATGAAGAGTGGAATAAAGTTTTTATATTTGACCAAAATGTATTTTCGATGCTTCAAAAAGTTGGACCTAACCCACTGATGTCACATGGACTACTTTGATGGTGTCTTTATTAGCTTTATGGACATGGACAGTATACAATGTATACATTTTCAATGGAGTGTCAGAAAGCTCTCTGACTAAATCTAAATTATCTTAAACTGTGTTACTAAGATGAACGGCGATCTTGCGGGCTTGGAACTACATGAGGGTGAGTCATTAATGACATTATTTTTGTGTGAACTAACCCTTTAAGGTGATCACTAGTGTTCATTGAAGGTCCAGACAGATCTTTAACCTCCCTCAGGTCCCTGAGAAGGCTAGTGATGGGCTACTCTCTTACTCTGACACAGGAATGAAATGTTTAGTTTTCAGAATTAGCTTGCTTGAAACAATGTAGGCAAACAGTGGCATTCAGTCAGTTAGCTGACATACAGATTTCACTGTAAGGCCCTTGCTTTTATGATCTTTTAGCTCTTATGACCGCAAATGCTCAACATACCAGGTCTCATAGTCTTTCAGTACAAAGAAGATGTCATTTCTGATAAGTAATATGTTTCTGATCTCTTTAAACACAGGCAAGGCAGCATGTGTCCCAGTGCAAACAAACATCCCAGCCACAAAAGTTGTGCCTTCAATGGTTACCAGTTTTGTGCCATATACACTGCTGCTGTCTGTGATGCTCGATATTAACACATGGTTATCAGTAGGCAATGACTCAACATAGACAGACTCTACTTTTGAAGTCTGCACTGGTGGCTTGAAAAATCTTTTGGTCTCTCTGCCATAGTTTTCAACACATTTTTGTAATAATGAGAGCAATGAGCAACTGCCTTGAAGACTTTGTGCTTCCCCTCAAATCTCATTGTCCACAGATGCACCAGAGGACCAAAGCACTTTATGAGATGAGGATAATGCTCAATGTAATGATGCTTTGCCCATAATCGTAAATTGGGGATTACTTCCTGAAGCAGCTGCCTGTGATCTGAAATCTTACAGGCCATGTACTGAATGGTATCATCTGTGAAAGTATGAGACATGGCAAGTTCAACTATATCTTTTAATTCCATTAGCACCTCCCAGAATTTGTCCCCTTCAAGGACTCTGGAGCCAATGAGAACAGGTAGCAGTCTAAGCAGAGCGTGGTTTTCATGCCCATTCAGAATCAGAATCAGAATTAGCTTTATTGCCAGGTATGTTTACACATACAAGGAATTTGTTTTCGTGACAGAAGCTCCGCAGTATGACAGTATAACAGAATGACAGCGACAGAACATAAAACACATAATAAAAGAATAAAAAATACAAATAAGTAGATAGTGGATGACAATATACAAATTGGCAATTGTAGGCAGGTATATTACAAAATTCAGTTACGTATGTACATGTATATTATGTGCAAAATTTGTGTATACGAAGTATGTGTGTTAGATAAATAAGTGTATGTGTATATAAATATAAAGTGTAGTGTGTTCGCAGTTATTATCAGCTGTTCATAAGATGGATTGCTTGAGGGAAGCAACTGGTCCTGTGTCTGGTCGTTCTAGTGCTCAGTGCTCTGTAGCGTTGACCAGATGGCAACAGTTCAAAGAGGGAGTGTGCTGGATGTGAAGGGTCCAGAGTGATTTTGACAGCCCTTTTTCTCACTCTGGATAAGTACAGTTCTTGAATAGAAGGGAGGTTTGTACCGATGATTCGCTCAGCAGTCCGGACTACCCTCTGTAGTCTTCTGAGGTCAGATTTAGAAGCTGAGCTGAACCAGACAGTTACTGAAGTACAGAGGATGGATTCGTTGATGGTGGAGTAGAACTGTTTCAGCAGCTCCTGTGGCAGGTTAAACTTCCTCAGCTGGCAAAGGAAGTACAACCTCTGCTGGGCCTTTTTCACAATGGAGTCAATGTGAATGTCCCACTTCAGGTCCTGAGGTGGTGCCCAGGAACCTGAATGACTCCACTGCAGTCAGAGGGCTGTTCATGATGGTGAGTCGGGGGGGTGCAGGGGGGTTTCTCCTGAAGTTCACGATCATCTCCACTGTTTTGAGTGTGTTAAGCTCCAGGTTGTTGAGAGTGCACCAGACAGCCAGCTCTTTTACCTCCTGTCTGTCAGCAGACTGAATGGGGCCGATGAGTGTGGTGTCATCTGCAAACTTCAGGAGCTTGACAGAGGGGTCCTTAGATGTGCAATCATTAGTGAAGTGAAGTGAAGTGAAGTGACATTCAGCCAAGTATGGTGACCCATACTCAGAATTTGTGCTCTGCATTTAACCCATCCGAAATGCACACACACAGAGCAGTGAACACACACACACACTGTGAGCACACACCCGGAGCAGTGGGCAGCCATTTATGCTGCGGCGCCCGGGGAGCAGTTGGGGGTTCGATGCCTTGCTCAAGGGCACCTAAGTCATGGTATTGAAGGTGGAGAGAGAGCTGTACATGCACTACCCCCACCCACAATTCCGTCCGGCCTGAGACTAGAACTCACAATCCTTCGATTGGGAGTCCAACCCTTTAACCATTAGGCCACAACTTCCCCTAGTGTACAGGGTGAAGAGCAGTGGTGAGAGAAAGCAGCCCTGGGGAGCTCCGGTGCTGATTGTACGGGTGCTGGATGTGTATTTTCCCAGACTCACTAGCTGCTGCCTGTCTGTCAGGAAGCTGTTAATCCACTGACAGATGGAGGTGGGCACAGAGAGCTGATTTAGTTTGGGCAGGAGGAGGTTAGGGATGATCGTGTTGAAGGCCGAGCTGAAGTCCACAAACAGGATCCTCACATAAGTCCTCACGGTCTGTCTATGTGTTGCAGAACATTATGCAGTCCGATGTTTACTGCAACGTCCACAGACCTGTTTGCTCTATAGGCAAACTGAAGAGGATCCAGCAAGGGCCCAGTGATGTCCTTCAGGTGGGCCAGCACCAGTTTTTCAAATGACTTCATGACTACAGACGTTAGAGCCACAGGCCTGTAGTTATTAAGTCCTGTAATTTTGGGTTTCTTAGGGATGGGGATGATGGTGGAGTGTTTGAAGCATGAAGGGACTTCACACAGCTCCAGCGATCTGTTGAAAATCTGTGTGAAGATGGGGGCCAGCTGGTCAGCACAGGATTTCAGACAGGCTGGTGTAACACAATCTGGGCCTGGTGCTTTTTTCCTTTTCTGCTTCCGGAAGACCTGGCGCACCGCATCCTCGCTGATCTGAATTGCAGGTGCCCCACCTGAGAGGGGGGATGCAGGAGGTGTGAATGGTGAGAGTGCTTGATTGGGGATGTGTTCAGGATGGGTTGCAGGAGCTGTTAATGGTGTGAACGTTTGTTTGGAGAGGCATTCAGGGATGGATGCAGGAGTTGTGAATGGTGTGAATGGTTGTGTGGGGAGGCGTTCAGGGCAGGTGATGGGTGTTCTTTCAAACCTGCAGTAAAACTCGTTCAGATCGTCTGTCAGTCGTTGATTCTCCACAGTGCTGGGGGGTGGTGTCTTGTAATTGGTGATCTTCTTTAGACTTTTCCACACTGATGCGGAGTTGTTGGAAGTGAACTGAGTCTTTATTTTTTCAGAATAATTACTCTTTGCCACTTTGATCTCTTTTTCCAGTGTGTATTTAGCCTGTTTATACAAGACATTGTCCCCCTTCACCTAAGCATCTTCTTTGGCCTGACGGAGCTGTCTGAGTTTTGCAGTGAACCACGGTTTGTCATTATTGTAAATTAGTTGAGTCTTTGTAGGAATACACATATCCTCACAGAAACTGATATATGAGGTTACAGTCTCTGTGAGTTCGTCCAGATCGGTGGTAGCAGCTTCAAAAACACTCTAATCAGTGAGGTCAAAACAAGATTGTAAATCCTGCTCTGCTTCATTAGTCCATCTTTTTACAGTCCTTGATACAGGTTTAGCTGATTTTAGTTTCTGCCTGTAGGACAGTATAAGATGAACCAGAAGGTGATCAGAACGTCCCAAAGCTGCTCGTGGAACAGAGTGATATGCATCCTTTATTGAGGTGTAACAGTGATCCAATATATTACTGTCTCTTGTGGGACATGTAACATGCTGTCTGTATTTTGGCAGTTCACGGGAGAGATTGGCTTTATTAAAGTCCCCGAGGATTATTAAAACAGAGTCTGGGTGATGTTGTTCTGTCTCTGTGATCTGATCAGCGAGTTTCTGTAAAGCTGAGCTCACATGCGCTTGCGGAGGGATGTAAACATGTAAACTCACCAGAATGAACGAGTGAAACTCCCGCGGCGAATAGAACGGCTTGCAGTTAATGAAGAGTGTTTCGAGATTTGAGCAGCACGTCTTCTTTAACACAGTTACATCTGTACACCACCGTTCATTGATGTAAAAGCATGTCCCGCCGCCACGTGATTTCCCTGTTGATTCTGCGTCGTGATCCGCTCTAAACAGCTGAAAGTCCGGCAGATGGAGCGCGCTGTCCGGTATGGTGTCATTCAGCCAGGTCTCCGTGAAACACAGAGCAGCAGGGTGTGTGAAATCCTTATTTGTCAGAGAAAGCAGAAGGAGTTCATCTGTTTTGTTGGGTAGAGAGCGGAGATTTCCCAGATGGATGCTAGGCAACGACGTTCAAAATCTGCGCTTCCTAAGTCTGACTAGTGCTCCCACTCGCTTCCCCCGTCTGCGCGTCCTGAAGCGTTTGATCAGCGCCGCTGCTCCTCTGATAACAACGTTCACTAAAACGTCTGAATAATTGAAATCCGGAAAAACATCTTGTGGTGCATTCTGCCGAATGTTCAGCAGTTCATCCCTGGTGAAACTGATGGCAGGAATATAACTATAGACAGGACAAACTAACAAAAACACAAAAACATATGCAGAGCACGTCACGGAGGCAGCCATCCTGTATCGGCAACAGTAGAACATCTCTGAAGCAACACTGCGCTCACGCTCGGCGTTGGGCCGTGTCGGTCGTGTCGGCCGTGTCGGTCCCACCGATTGTTCCTTGAGTGGCAAAACTCTGAGGAATTGGGTGAGGGCGGTTAACCTTATCAGAATGTTGGAAGGGAAATTACAGTATTGCCCTATTCAGTTCTTCCAAAGTAAAATACTTCCTTGCAATCAAACCCTTCAAAGAATGTGCCAACTCAACAGGAACCACACCTTCAAACAGGTCATGAAGGATGTCAGGTGGAAATCCTGTGATAGGATGGAAATAAGAGAGATGATCAGAAAGAACACAACTTTGTTTTACACCGTAGTTCTCTTCACTGTCACTGTTCTGCATTTTTTGAACAAGGTGATCATGCATATTTTTGGTTCTCATCTCAAAACTACCAGTGATTGCATTTGATGTTTGCATATCTGTCTGGGTGGCAAGACAAAATCTGCAAAAATATGTAGCCCTGAAACTCTCACTGAAACCAGCTAGCCCATGGGCAGCCAGGTTATCAGCCGCAACAGAGTACACTGTGCCTTTGAGACAGTGACCAATTGTCTCAATTTAAACACCCTCTTTTTCAAGAGATTTTAGGTCACTCAAGAGAGGCGCAAAAACCTTTTCATACCCAAACTGCCGTACATCATTTCAGTTGCACAAAAGAGTCAACTGAGTAGAGTGGAGTGCTGAGCAATAATTTACTGGGAGGTTAGCTAATGTCCAATAAACTGCACATACTTTGTGTATTTTCTTTTATTTTTTTTTGATGTTCCTAGAGGGTTTGCAATTTTAAAATCATCAACATAATTGACCATTTTTGGCCCTCATTTGAGAGAAGCTCATTTTCCTGGAAGTAGGAGCCATCACAGTAAGACGAATACTGTCCAGGCAACTGTGAGGTGGTTTCTTGGACTTTCTCAAGTACGTCTGTTTTTTTCAACAACAACTGCAAAGATGTGAGAATGGGCACATACATAAATGTATGCTGTGACGACTCAATAAGGTACTCTACAGGCTTGGCAAATGGAAACTTATCCTCATAATATGACTTTCTCCTCTTTGCTGTTGACAGTTGTCCTTCAGAGGTAACAGATGTATACAAAATATTACTCTCTGAAACTGCCTGGACAATCTCACTAAAAAGTGTGTCAGTAATGGGGCAGTTATGTTTTTCCAGTATTTTGATTCGAGATTCTCTGAAAACCGGTTCTGACAGTGAAAACAATTGATCAATATGCTCAATGATTTCTTGTGTTGCTCTTGTGGATACATGGAGAATAGTCTGCATTTTCAAGAAGAAGGCAGCCAGATCGACTGTAACTGCTATGTTAATCCTTTGTCACTACTACCTGCTACCGGGGCAGAGGCAGTTTCATTTTCATCTGAAAGTTCTTCCTGATCATGTTCAGTGTCACTATCCTGGGAAACATTCGATACATTTTGCACTACAACAGCCACATCATAGTCTGATGCATGTTGGTGTTCTCTGCACTTGTGTGAATTGTATGTTGAGTCATTTGTTTGGAATTTGCAGGCCCTAAATGGACATGGCACTGTTTCTTTCCGTCTTAGATGCCCCCTTAGATGAATAAACATGTCACTCTCAACAAATGGCTACTTAAAATCACACACAGGGTAATGAAATGCCAGATTTAAAGTCAAATCACTGTTGTCTCTACCTACCAGTTTTTTCTCAGAATGTACTCTTGACAAATGTACCTTCAATGAGTTATAAGTGCTAAATGTACACATGCAGTTGTTATACAGGCAAGGTAATGCTGAAATTGTGGAATACTGGCCATGATAGAGTCTGTAATGTCTCAATAACTGTATTTTTAAGGCATTAGAAAAAACACACAATTTACATTTCCACATAATTTATACCAGTGAACAACAAAAGTCAGTTTGCCCAATTTTGTCAAAGTCTAGGCAATGGACAAAATGTTGACCTTGCTATTTGATTTTAACTAACAAAAAAAATAAATCACCGTATTTCAATTAATCAATCACCTTTATTTATATAGTGCTTTAAACAAAATACAATGCGCCAAAGCACTGAACAACATTCATTTGGAAAACAGTGTGTCAATAATGCAAAATGATAGTTAAAGGCAGTTCATCATTGAATTCAGTTATGCCATCTCTGTTCAGTTGAAATAGTGTCTGTTTTTATTTGCAATCAATTCAATGATATTGCTGTAGATGAAGTGACCCCAGCTAAGCCAGAGGCGACAGCGGCAAGGAACCGAAACTCCATCGTTGACATAATGGAGAAAAAAACCTTGGGAGAAACCAGGCTCAGTTGGGGGTCAGTTCTCCTCTGACCAGACGAAACCAGCAGTTCAATTCCAGGCTGCAGCAAAGTCAGATTGTGCAGAAGAATCATCTGTTTCCTGTGGTCTTGCCCTGGTGCTCCTCTGAGACAAGGTCTTTACAGGGGATCTGTATCTGGGCTCTAGTTGTCCTGGTCTCCGCTGTCTTTCAGGGCAGTAGAGGTCCTTTCTAGGTGCTGATCCACCATCTGGTCTGGATACGTACTGGATCCGGGTGACTGCAGTGACCCTCTGATCTGGACACAGACTGGATCTGGTGGCCACGGTGACCTCGGAACAAGAGAGAAACAGACAAATATTAGCGTAGATGCCATTCTTCTAATGATGTAGAAAGTACGGTGTTATGTGAAGTGTTTCCGGTTCCAGTTTACCTAATTAATGCAGCCTAAAAATCCTTTAACGGATTTGGATATTAAAAGCATATTAGTATGTTATGTGTAAGCCAGGTTAAAGAGATGGGTCTTTAATCTAGATTTAAACTGCAAGAGTGTGTCTGCCTCCCGAACAATGTTAGGTAGGTTATTCCAGAGTTTAGGCGCCAAATAGGAAAAGGATCTGCCGCCCGCAGTTGATTTCCCTGATAAGGTTTTTTTTTTTTTTTTTTTTTTTTTTTAACTTTACATTTCAGAGAGTGGAGAACGTGACTGAAAGCGCCAAATCGCACCAATTTGGGCCCAACCTAGCCCTGCAGTCTAACTTTTAAGCTGAAGCCCTTTCACATGTAAAGTTAACAAAATACAACATATTTTAATGCACATTCTCTCTCTAAATAATGTTTAACAGTTAGCTAACGTTAGTTCATTCCCTTGTTGTGCGATTTTATAGTAACCTCAGTTAACGCCTTAACTTTAAGTTATTTAAAAAAAAGAGCAAGGGCAGTGCCGGCCCAGGCCTCTTGGGGGCCCTAAGCAGAATTTGATTTGGGGGCTCCCCCCTCCCACCATGCGGAGTCACCTGTGCTTCAAGATTATTGACACAAATGTCACACTATAATATTTCATTATAAATTAATACAGTGAGGTTATGTATTAATACAAAATAAATAAATAAAAATCAATACTTAACATACTTCACTCTTAAACTTCTGAATACAAACTCTCATAAAACATGAAATAAATAATTTGCAAATGTGCATTAAATGTGCAATCTTTTAAATGAAAACAAAATAGACAAACATTAATATAATAAAACATATAATGCTACAAATGGTTAAAAACTTAAATAATGAAAGCAAACATAAGAACAGCTAGGATTCAACAATGACAATTATACAACAATGACCTCAAAATTGTTCCTTCCTAGCTTTTCAGGAGGCAAAGTCACTGATGACATCAGGACAGCAGGATTGTATTGTTGTGCCCCCCTTCCTCATATATGATGATGGAAAATAAACACCTACTATGGGGTGAAAATAGAACTTTAATTAAATAAAAAAAGTAAAATAATAAATTGTATTATTTACTAATTACAATTGTACCATTCAATGGCATTTATCTCCCTGTGCAGGCATTTGTAATAACATGTACATAAATTGTTTATTTTGTATGTGCCTACAATATGTATTTTAACAGTGTTATTATTAACCAATCATTATTGCCTAATATTTTTTTAATATAATGCAATAATTTATATGAAGTAAATTTAAAGGCTATTGATGGCTTAGGATTGTTTTTATAGCAACAACAACAACAACAACGACAAAAATATTACAGTATTTTAATATTTCTTTGTAAATTATTATTTGAAGTAACAAAACCATGGTTAATTTGCAGTTACCATGGCTACAAGAACGGTGATTTGTGGTGTTATTGATAAAACAATGGGTCATTTTCGGGGCAATGGGGCATAATTTACATATACTTTACAGTTTATTTTAATAAATATTCAACATTATATTCAATTTTGCATTATAGCTGACACCTAGATGAACAATTACAGTGGTTTTTATGAGTGGAAGTCATTCTCCTTAAATTCTACTGACGTTAGAAAAGTGTATACCAATATCGCATGTAACTTTAGAGGCGGTCCCTAAATTTGAGACTCTCGAAAGTCCAACGACAAGCCAACGTTATGTCATTTTCTTCTTTTCGCTTTTCGGCACCAGAGGGATACATGCTTTTTGTGACATGTCTTATCATTTATTACAGTGATGCGCACTTGTGCGCCGGCGCGAATTGTCAATGCACACTAGGTGTCTATGTGCATTGCGCAATTGCGCATGACTCAAACGCTAGCAGACACAGCAGCAGTTGTTGGTAAATATTTTTTTTTTGTCTTTAATTATTCATTTATTTGTCCATTATTCATTCATTCATTAATTTATATCACTTGTTTAAGTAATAGAATTGTAAAAAAAAAAAAAAAAAATAATAATAATTATCAAGGGGCCCCCTGGTGGCGAGGGGGCCCCAAGCAGCCTCTTAGTTCGCTTATGCCTCGGGCCGGCCCTGAGCAAGGGCATAATAGCTAGCGAGCCAACATAGTTCGCTAACGTTAACATAAAACTTTCACGAACTAACGTTAATGTTACTTAGCCAACTTAACGAACGAGTCATTTTGTATAAACCACTAAAGTGAGAAAATGAATTAGGTTCGAAAATTAGGTGAGAAAATCATTAGGTTACCTCGTGTGGAAGACAAAGTTGTAGCGGTGTGAGAAGCTGTAACATAAAATGTTTGTTATTTTTACTTGTAAATACTTACACATCTAGACTACTAAATCAAATCTTTATGTTTTGGGCTTCAGAATTATTGGTATTATAATGTCATTATATGACATTCTTTAGTTTTCTTGGGCACAATATGATGATTTTTAAACATAAAAGACTTGCATTTTGGTGATGATATAAAGTCAACTTAAAAAAAAATAAGTCAATGAAAAAACTGGAATCATATTACCAATACTTAAACTTACCCACAAAAATTTAAGTGCACTCAAAACAACTAAGTTATTACCTCATCAATTAATTTTTGAGTTAGGTTAAATTTATCCGAATGAGTCACTCCAAATTATTGTGATGTTGAAGTTATGTTAAATTACTTCTTTTATTGAGATGGGCTGTTAGGTTTTACAGTGTGTGAATGTTGTTGATTATAATGAGAGAACTTGAATTTAATCGTGAGGACGTTTTATTACATTTACATTTACATTTATTCATTTAGCAGACGCTTTTATCCAAAGCGACTTACAGATGAAGACAGAGGAAGCAATCAAAAACAACAAAAAGAGCAATGATATATAAGTGCTATAACAAGTCACAGTTAGGTTAACACAGTACACGTAGCACGGGATTTTAACTAATATAATAAATAAAAAGAAAACAGATAGAATAAAAAAATAAAAGAATAGAGCAAGCTAGTAAGAGGTCTTTACACATACACACCAACATACATATACAATTGCATAATAAATGAAAAGAAAATAGAATACAAAAAGATTAGAAAGGTAGTTAGATTTTTTAAAGAATAGAATTAGAATAGTGAGTGTTAAAGTTAAAGGATCAAAAAAACATGGAAGAGATGTTTTTTAAGCCGATTCTTGAAGATGGCTAAGGACTCAGGACTTTTATTAATTCTTTAGAGTTTCAAAGATTTAATCGTGCCGGTTTAATTTTATTCGTTTCTTGTTTCAGGCAATTAGGCCTAAATAATGGGAACGAAATTATACAGTGCTTCACATTTAAACATGCAACAATTTCTTAATCAGTTTTTATAGACAAATGTCTTTTTCCCAATAAGTTGTCAAAATAAAGGACAGGTCACGAATAAAAAAAGTGCATGTTGTTTTATTAAAGGAAAAAATATATATTTATATTTAAAATATAAATTAAAATATATGCATAATATATTAAAATATTTACATTTTGCATATTAATCCATGTAGCCTGCCCCCCTAAAATAGGCTACCACTTTTAATGCTCCAATGCAAATTAAACCACAATTTATTTTGAATAATATAACGCATAATTAATATAATATAAATAATACTGCACACCTTTTAAAAGTGTCAAATCTAAAATATGGTTTAATACCATGTAGCTTATAAAATATAAGCACAGACTCAGGCACAGGCTTGACATTTATCCTGCTTGAATTCGTTCTAAGAAATGCACATCACTTCATAAATACCAAACTTTCATCTGTGAATATTAAATATTAAATAAATTAAATATTTAAACTATAGTGTTTTTCTTTCATTTTCTGTGACTGAAGCAGTCAAATGTAACACATCAGTGAGGCAAAACTGACGTCTATTTGCGAAAATGTGCTTTGATGCACATTCCTTCTCATTTGCCTCCTCATTCTTCTCATCCTCCTCCTCATTCTTCTCCTTATTCTTCTCATCCTCAACTCCTTCACCATTTCTTCTTCTCATCCTCCTCCTCATTCTTCTCATCCTTCTTATCCTCATCCTCATTCTCCATCTCCTTCTCCATATTCTTCTCAGCCTCTTCCTCATTCTTCTTATCTTCCTCCTCATTCTGCATTTCCTTCTTCTCATTGTCCTCTTCATTCTTCATCTCCTCTATTTCCTTCTCATCCTCTTCCTCATTCTTCTCATCCTCCTCCTCATTACCCTCTTTCCCTTGCGGTCAGTGTCGTATTTTATTATTATTAAATGTACGTAGTACAAAATATCCACTGGTTATAACGCTTCTATATTTAGCTGTAGATCAGCTGTAGATCATTACTCTGCTTCAGAAGCCTGTCCAAAATC
Source organism: Carassius auratus (assembly GCF_003368295.1). Taxonomy (NCBI): domain Eukaryota; kingdom Metazoa; phylum Chordata; class Actinopteri; order Cypriniformes; family Cyprinidae; genus Carassius; species Carassius auratus. The sequence goes on from NC_039261.1 coordinate 1,791,363, forward strand.
TGTTCATGAGGGGAAACAGACATGTCAGCCGGACACTCTGCTCCTGTTAATGGCACTCACGCGGTGCTCACATACTTATCACTATGAAGTAAATAAAATGCAAAAAAAAAAAAAAAGAAAAAAAAAAAGAAAACAAATTTCCAGCATTTTCGAGGATTCTAACACCCGTACTATAACCCTGTATGACAGCGAATGTGAAACGTATGAAGCCTTGACCAGTTGATCAGGTGCATGCTCAGTTAGCAGAGGCTCACAGTTGAGCCAGCAAAAGCATGAATCCCTCCTATGCAAGTAGTCGGATAAGTTTGATGAAAGCATCCACAATAGATGAGCCTGAAGCAGAAGCCGTTCATTTTGACAGCCTTGACCACAGATTAACGAGGCTTGTGGGTATATTTAACTCAGTTACTGGTGTGGTAATACAATAGCATGCCTCGCAACATAACTGAACAATAGCTTTTACAATAAACAGTGTCTAAGGCATGTTGTGACGGAGAGTGAAAGGACAGTCCGGAAGCAATTGCAAGTATACTAATTTAATGAGAAGATATAGAATGAGTACATAAACAAACAATGACGATGAGACAGCGACACTCCGAGGGGATGGTGAAGAGGTGAGGAATCCGGATGATGACGGCGTGAGGCAGCAGGAGAGGATGGCACAGGAACTGTGGGGAACAGAGCCGAAGGTAAGTGTCCGTGGCTGAGTGAATGTGCGGAGAGAGGATGAGGTTCTAGGGAAACACAGACATCCAAACGCAAATAACACTGAGAGCCAAACAAACAGGGGAACCACATCAAAAAATTAGACAATGATCTCACAAACACAAGACGTGAGACAAGCCATTATATAGTGGATGAGTAATGAGTGGCAGCTGTTGCTGATACAATTAACAGAGACTCCCACAACTAATCAGTGCAGATGCGGGACACACAGAATTCACCACAAAGTGTAAACGCCCCGAGATCACGGTTTACCAACCGTGACAGTACCCCCCCTCTAAGGACTCCTCCTGGAGTTCCGAGAAGAGCCTACCTGTTAATTGTAGTCATCAATAAGGGAGTGATCCAATATGTCCCTAGCAGGTACCCAACTCCTCTCCTCCGGACCGTAACCTTCCCAGTCCACCAGATACTGGAATCCTCATCCCTTCCGTCTCGAGTCCAGAATACGATTAACCGAATATGTCGGTTCCCCATCTACGAGATGCGGCGGCTGGGGAACCAGAGTAGGCAGATTTCAGACAGGAACCACTTTGGCAAGTTTACTTGAGTTTATTGAACACAAGTTATCTTTGGCGGTATGGTTCCTTATGGGGGTTCTTGCTCCCAGAATAATTGAACATACAAGAGCTTTAACATTAACCCCCCGGAACCATTAATTTAGAAATACATAATTAAGACTTTTAATAAAGTCTTTAAAGCAAATGGTGATAATCATGTAGATGTGGCAGTGGTACGTCTAGGGCTGTAGTCAAGTCCGGCTTTGTCGAGTCCAAGTCAAGTCCAAGTCCAGGACTAGTCGAGACCGAGTCAAGACCGAGTCCAAAGAGGTTCGAGTCCAAGTCAAGTCCAAGTCCAAAATTTTCGAGTCCAAGTCAAGACCGAGTCCAAATGAGAGAAAAAAGGGTCTTCTTCAAGACCACACACTTAACTGCTGATAATGTATGTGATGCGAGAGACAGCATATCTCTTATTCTAAGAAAATAATTTGACATTATTATTTGTATTGATCAAAAAGCATGTGCAAAGTAACAACTCTGTAGGACAGGGGTCTCAAAACTACATCCTGCATGGCCAATGCCCTGAAAAGTTTAGCTCCAGCTGGCCTTAACACACCTGGAAGATTAGTTTGTCTAGTAAGAGCTTGATTAGGTTCAAGTGTGTATAATTAGAGTTAAAGCTAACAGGGGCATTTCACAAGATCCCGGGCCCAATGCTTAGGCAGTCCTGATTGGCCCCCATGCCCCCCACTCATGAAAATATCCAGGTAAAAAAATATATATTTCAGATTCATACTTTTCAAGGGCCCTCTCTTTCTTTGGGGCCCTGGTAATGAGTACTGGTTTTACCCCCAGTCCGACCCTGGGAGCTAAACTATAAAGGACACTGGCCTTCTAGAACAGAGTTTGGAGCTGTAAGGTCAAATAATTTGTCTGTACTTTATTTTCATTTTATTTACTTTATAATGCTGCTTTTGCTGACATGTCTGTGGTCAAAAATGTATATGACTGATGCCTTGGCACAGTGCACACACACATGCAAAGCTCGGGGTATGACAAATGCGCGCAGCAAAGTTAGAAGGCATACGTTTGGCTCTACTGGGCATGCGCACATTCACACAAAGTGTTTGCAAGTACGACGTGAATTTTAGAATTACAATATTGCATGGAGCTGTTACTATATGACCTTATCTATGTTGCATGTAAAAATAAAATATGTAATGTAATAATTAGGGTTGTGCCTGAAGCCGAATACCTTATTCGGAATGGCAAGGTTAATGGCTTAAAAAAGATAAAACGGACAAGGAATAATTCTGCCTGAATACTCGACTGAAGCTGACATAGTCTGGTGTTTGCTAGATGACAGGTGAGCCAGGGCATCAGCGCCAGAAGTGAATGAATGTAAACTTTATGAGTGAAAAGAGAGCAAATCAAACACCGCATTGTTGTCGCCTCTGTGCATCTCTCAGAAATCAGAGCGTTGCAAGAGTAATTTACCTATAATAATACATCATACACGTTGTAGTATTTGTATATATTTAAAAGGCAATGATTTAAAGCTTAGGCTACGATGTGAAACGAATGAATAAGCACAGCGCGCTCACCAATCAAACAGCTGCATTGCGCATCTCAGTCTCTCAAAAACCATTCAGTTCAAGAGTCGGCTAATAATCAGCTTAGATACTGATACATTGTCTACTTGTCCTACATGTTTGCATCTTTACCTTTTGCTGGTTTGCGCGGCACACACAACTGTTAAGTGAAGTTAATTAACATTAAGACTCGCTCAAAGTGTTCTGCGTAATGAAAATGTGTGCATTAAATGGATCCGTGTTCAAATAATCACTTAACGTTTGTCATGACATATCTCTGCTTGCATTCTAAATATTATTTTAAAAATTAAAAATTATTTTAGTTTAACACGACATACTTGTTCAGTGATAACTACGAAAAAAAATATATATAAAAAGTCATAAGGGTCTTATCAAGTAACTGTATGATGTTGTATCCGAATGCAGATACGAAAAGTGTTGTGATTGTAACAGATACAAATACTGGCTGTTACATGAAAATTAAATATGTAATTTCATAATTATAAAGTTTTTAAAATTTACATATGTAGTTGTTGCATAAGACTATACATAAATATGTGTTGATTGATAAAAAAAAAAAAAAAATTAATGTGTTTTCATTTACAATAGCATGAACCACGAGTAGTCGAGTTACTCAAGCATTTTTTTCTTAAAAAAATCTACTAGCCGAAATCAGTAGTCTTGCAACCCCTATACTGTACAACAATAATTAGTATTTCATTATTGTAAAGGGTACGTTTAAGGCTATCTGGGTGTAGACGTAAATAAAACACAATCTAACAGGTAGAAAATTAAATTAGAAACATCTAAACTTTTCAGGTCGCAGTAAGTGCACCGCTGGTCATGCACATCCTTTCCCGGAACAATACTGAAAGCAAAGCCAAGATGGAGAAACAGACGATCATAGCCGTACAAGGATAGCCATTTTGTAAATGAATATATTAGCAGAGCTACTACAAGGAAGCCGAAAAACGTGATCTAAAACAGTGACCGCTGTCTCCTTGGCTGTCGGTAATTTGGGCAAGGGAATGAAATGTGCTGCCTTCGAGAATCGGTCCACTAGGGTCAAAACGACTGTCATGCCATTAGAGGGTGGGAGGGCGGTAACAAAATCTAGAGCAATATGGGACCAGGGTCTCGAAGGGACAGACAGCGGTTGAAGAAGCCCATCAGGAGGTCGGTTAGATGACTTACTGCTGGCACAAACTGAGCAAGCCAAAACAAAATCGCGGACATCGCGAGCCATACGTGGCCACCAGAATCGTTGTCTAACCAACCCATTAGTTCTACTTATCCCTGGGTGACAAGCCACATTAGAACAATGACCCCACTGGACAACTTCGGACCTTAACTCCTCTGGCACAAATAAACGGTTCGGTGGGCAACCGGAGGGAGGCGTTACCTCTTCTAAGGCCGTCTTGACCGTCGACCTCACATACGAGTGCTGAGACTACTAATTTCTCAGGCAAAATACACTTGGGAGTAACGGGACAGGCGGAGGGATCAAAAAGACGTGACAAAGAATTGGGTTTGACGTTTTTGGAACCCGGGCGGTACGATAGGGTAAATTCAAAACGACCGAAAAAAAGTGCCCACCGAGCCTTCCTGGAATTGAGTCTTTTGGCAGTTCTGATGTATTCTAAATTCTTGTGATCGCTCCAAACAATAAAGGGAACCCCTGAACCCTCCAACCAGTGACGCCACTCCTCTAACGCTAATTTGACCGCCAACAACTCTCTATTGCCAATGTCATAATTATGTTCGGCAGGAGATAAACGTGCAAGGGTGTTCCTTATCGTCCGAAGCAGCATGTTGGGACAACACTGCTCCTACCCCCACCTCTGATGCGTCGACCTCCACCACGAACTGCTGTGTGGGATCGGGGCCACAAGGATGGGAGCCGAAACAAAGCGGTTCTTGAGGTTAGTGAACGCAGCCTCAGCTGCGTCCGATCACCTGAACGGAGTACTGGGGGAGGTCAAGGCTGTCAGAGGTGAAGCTAGTTGGCTGAAATTACGAATGAAACGACGATAGAAATTGGCGAACCCCAGAAACCGCTGTAGGGCCTTACGGGAGTCTGGAGATGGCCAATCTATCACAGCCTTAACTTTGTCAGAGTCCATACGTATTCCCTCTGACGAAACGATATACCCTAAGAAGGGAACAGACTATGCATGGAATAAACACTTCTCCGCCTTGACAAAAAGCCCATTCTCTAGTAACCTCTGGAGCACTCGTCTGACGTGTTGAACGTGTTACTGGAGAGATGAAGAAAAAAATCAGTATCTCATCCAGGTAAACATATATAAACTGATCTACCATATATCTCAACACGTCATTCACGAGTGCTTGGAAAATCCCAGGCGAGTTGGAGAGCCTGAACGGCATCACCAAGTACTCAAAGTGCTCTCTAGGGGTGTTAAAGGTGGTTTTCCATTCATACCCCTTCGTGATGCGGACCAAATGATAAGCATTATGTAAATCCAATTTTGTGAATATAGATGCTCCCTGCAACCTCTCGCAAGCTGAAGACATGAGTGGTAAATGATAAATATTCTTAATAGTAATGTTGTTCAACTCTCGGTAATCAATACAAGGTCGCAGCGAAGAATCCTTCTTACCCACAAAAAAGAACCCCGTCCCCGGTGGAGAAGAGGAAGGACGGATGAACACAGAGGCTAAGGAATCAGAAATATATTTTTCCATGGCCTCCTCTCACACTAAGTCTATGGCACAGTCGTAGGGACGATGCGGAGGAAGAGAGGCAGCACGGGATTTACTGAAGATTTACTTGTCAAAACCATGGTCTCCTTCTGAAAGACAAAAACAGGAACAACAGGACAAGCAGAAACCAGACAAGACTCATGACAACTTTCACTCCCCAATGTGACAGTGTTAGAACCCAATTCCACTCGTGGATTATGTTTGGACAACCAGGGATGACCTAAAACAATGGGAGCAACAGGGGAGTCCATGAGAAAAAAGGATATGGTTTCCAGACTTGATCAGTGTGATGGGTTCTGTATGGTGCGTGACGTGAGGCAGTTCCTGGCCGTTGAGTGCGGTGACATGGATGGGGAGAGACACAGGAAGGACAGGAATGTTCAGGTGATGTGCAAGTGAGGAATCCATGAAATTACCTTCGGCTCCGGAACCCAGAAGGGCTTGACACTCATGATGTTGATTCCTCCACCGCAGTCTCACCGGAAGGAGGTTCGATGATGTTGGTGGGGACTTCCCAGCGGATATCCCACCCGATAGTAGCTTCAGATTTACTATCGGGCTGGCTCTTTTACCGGGCACTAGTAGGTGTTATGAGCAGAGCCTTCACAGTACAAGCACAGTTCTTGGGACCTCCACCGTTCCCTCTGCCTCCGGGACAGCCGAACTCTACCCACCTGCATGGGCTCGTGATCGTCGACAGAACCGACTATGTTCTCTCGACTCAAGCTCCCCTAACAGGAGAGATGGTAGATCTGGAAGGACTGTGTTGGTGGCCCAGGCGATTAAACCTTGCATCAACTCGCAACGCCAGTTCAATTAGTCCATTGAGAGTAGGGGGCAGCTCGAGGAGCTAGATCTCCTACTGAACACGGTCCGATAACCCATGCAGGAATCTATCCCACTGCGCAGCCTCGTTCCACTGGCACGCGGCCGTCAGGGTGCGGAACTCGATGGAGTAATCGGTGACGGAAGAAGATCCTTGCCGGAGTTCCGAGAGGCGATGGGCGGCCTCCCTGCTGATCACGGCCCGGTTTGAAGACTCTCTTTATCTCTTCTGATAGGGTGTGTGTTGATTCTCGTGTGTTGATTCTCCCACACCGCCGTCCCCCATAAGGCAGCCTTGCCAGATAGTAGTGTGAGCGTGAACGCTACTTTAGACTCCTCAGTCGCGAAAGTGCGAGGCTGTAGGGCGAAATGCATCGAACACTTGGTAAGAAAGGTTCTACAAAATGCTGGCTCACCCGCATAGGTCTCCGGCACCAAAAGTCACTGCTTTGGCCGGAAGTGGTCCTGGGGAATCTCCCGGGGGACAGACGGCGCAGGCAATGCGATGGGCGGAGTGGGAGACGTGAGCTGATGGAACTGCTGGGTGAGCTTGGACACCTGTGCCACCAGCGCTTGGACAGCACGTCTGGTGTTCAAGATGCTCTCCTGCTGCTGATCCATTCTCTTGACACTGTGGTGCATGAAGTCGGTGAGGGTATTGGTGCTTGCTGCTTCCATGGTGGTGAGATCGTTATGTGACGGAGGGTGAAAGGACAGTCCAGAAGCAATTACAAGTATACTAATTTAATGAGAAGATATAGAATGAGTACATAAACAAACAATGACGATGAGACAGCGACACTCCGAGGGGATGGTGAAGAGGTGAGGAATCCAGCTGATGGTGGAGAGAAGGTGAGTAATCCAGATGATGACGGCGTGCAGCAGCAGGAGAGGATGGCACAGGAACTGCGGGGAACAGAGCCGAAGGTAAGTGTCCGTGGCTGAGTGAATGTGCGGAGAGAGGATGAGGTTCTAGGGAAACACAGACATCCAAACACTGAGAGCCAAACGAACAGGGGAACCACATCAAAACATTAGACAACAATCTCACAAACAGAAGACGTGAGACAACCATTATATAGTGGATGAGTAATGAGTGGCAGCTGTTGATGATACAATTAACATAGACGCCCACAACTAATCAGTGCAGACGCGGAACACACAGAAATCACCACAAAGTGTAAACACCCAGAGATCACGGTTTACCAACCGTGACACATGTTCGCCATTCAAAATATATCATAGATTTAAGTTAACAGTAAATATTATTATTATTATTTATTATTATTTTTGAGTTTTTACAACTACTGTACACAAGTTTAAGAGTTTAGGGAACTTGAAAAATAGATTCAACCATAATTAAATATTTTAATTTTTATCATTCGCCTTCTAGTGGCGGTCTTTACCATAAGGTTACATCATCGTTGAACGTGCACTCAGACCTGTTTTAATACACTTGCACTTGGGTTCGACAGCAGTCCAAATAAATGCATTTTTATTTTGATAGCTACAAAAATAGGCAAGTATTAAGCTGTTTCAGATAATAATCCACAATTAGCTACCAGTTGATATGTAAAAACATATCTAAATGTCTCTAACGTTAGGATCTTTTGTTTTTAAAGATTGTTAAAAAAGGATATTAAATTATGCCATGTCTTACAGTTTGGCCTTTCTGAAAATGTCCTGTCAGTTTTCTTTGTGTTATCATTTCTTCGACCTTTTGTTGCATAAAAGTAGTTGGAACTTCACTGGCTTATTGAGTCCACGTTGTTCCTATTGCTGTTCCTAAGGTGAGACACGCATTCCTGCAAATATAATTCTTTAAAAAAAAGTGCTACTGAGTTAAATGTATATTTATTTAATCCGAGGTTTAGGTTTCATTTAAATTATATTTGTTTTTAGGATTTCTGCCGAGCAAGTTGAAAATTAAAAAAATTGGAACAAGTTCCAGGTAAATTAGATTCTTGTGTAGTGATTTAGAGGGATGGCTTGGTACTGTAAGCTGTTGTGACGACTGGGTGAAGGAGGAGCTGGAAGCAAGTGCGAGTTTAACAATGTGATACTGCAGACAATGAGATACTGCAGACAAATACAAAACTGGATCACAAACAACGCTGGGATGAAGATACTGTCCAAGATAGTGGAGGGAAGTGATGAGTCCGGAAGGCGGTGGTGAGTTGGCAGCAGGAGAGGGTGGCACAGGAACTGTGGGGAAGTGAGCCGAAGGTAAGATGTGATGCTTGACGGTAGTTGCAAAGAGTGGAAGGAATTCCGGGGGAAGACACGGACATCCAAACGCAAAACACACAGAAAGCAAGGCACGGTTAACACACATGAAACAATGCTCTCACAAACACAAGACGTAAGACAAGCCATTATATAGGGATGAGTAATGAGTGACAGTTGCTGTTGATGACATTTAACGGAGACACCCACAAACTAATCAGTGCTGACGCCGATGCGTAACACACAGACTTCACCCACAAAGTGCAAAACCCAGAGATCACGGTTTACCAACCGTGACAGCTGTGTACAGCCTCATTTAAATCCAGAACACACTTGCTCACACACATTCGATTGCAGCATAGTCACTATTAAAAAGTTCTTCTTCTTCTTCTTCTTCTTCTTCTGCTTATTGGCGGTTCATATCTTTACTACACAGGAGTATGCAAAAGGACGTTGGTAGCTGACACATTAAATCATAAAATCATAAAATAATAGCAAAACCCCCCACCCCCCTCAAAAATAATAATAATAATAATTACGGTTTATACTACATATGTAATCAACCCCAGCTAAACTCTTCTACTTAAACCAGTATCATTAAGATACATAATAAAATACTTGCTTCTTTGTCCCTGCATACCTTGCTCCAGTAAAATATTATGAATGTCATTTTCTGCATCTGATTCTTTCCACTTCTGTCTTAGTTGATCAAATTTCTTACATCTAAATAAAACATGGGTGACATCCTCCAAGACTTTACATTCAGAGCATATTCCATTACTTTTACCTATTAATGATAACGTGGAATTCAGGCCTGTGTGGCCCAACCTCAATCTGGTTAAAATACCTTCTTCATGTCTATTAACCCCATTGCGTTCAAGCATCGCTGATGGCCAACAGTTTATTATTGTTTCACTGTCACAGCACGTTAAACATCACTCTCTTACTTGATCTGGAGAAACTGTGCATCAATTGAAAGTTTAAAGACTCTAGCTTTGATATTTGACCAATGTTTTGATAAAACATTGTTGCAGTTGACAGTTATTTAGTAATTTATGTCAGGAGTGTAAAAAAATAAATCCGTATGCCACATTTTAAATCAAGTCAACGATATCGCTGTAGATGAAGTGACCCCAAATAAGCAAGCCATAGGCGACAGCCTCAAGTAACCGAAACTCCATCAATGACAGAATGGAGAAAAAAACCTTGGGACAAACCAGGCTCAGTTGGGGGCCAGTTCTCCTCTGACCAGACCAAACCAGCAGTTCAATTCCAGGCTGCAGCAAAGTCAGATTGTGCAGAAGAATCATCTGTTTCCTGTGGTCTTGTCCTGGTGGTCACCAGAGACAAGGTCTTTACAGGCGATCTGTATCTGGGGCTCTAGTTGTCCTGGTCTCCGCTGTCTTTCAGGGCAGTAGAGGTCCTTTCTAGGTGCTGATCCCCCATCTGGTCTGAATACGTACTGGATCTGGGTCCCTGCAGTGACCCTCTGATCTGGATACAGACTGGATCTGGTGGCTACGGTGACCTCGGAATAAGAGAGAAACAGACTAATATTAGCGTAGATGCCATTCTTATAATGATGTAGCAAGTACATCGGGTGTTATGTGAAGTGTTTCCGGTTCTGGTTTACCTAATTAATGCAGCCTAAAAATCCTTTAACGGATTTGGATATTAAAAGCAGATTAGTATGTTATGTGTAAGCCAGGTTAAAGAGATGGGTCTTTAATCTAGATTTAAACTGAAAGAGTGTGTCCACCTCCCAAACAATGTTAGCTAGGGGGTCTCGCTTCTCTCCTACCGCTCATAACAAGCTAAGGGACAAGTTGCTTGTTCTTGCGGTTCTACCGCAGGGAGAATATCCCTTTGCTAGCCAGTAGGCTATATTTAGGAAATCTCAATAACATTGTCTTTTCTCTTTGCAGGAATGGAACAAGGCTGGTTTGGGGGGCTTCTTCTTCAGGCAGTAATACCTCTCATTATATTTTGGGGGTTAATGTTAAAGCTGTTGTATGTTCAATTATTCTGGGAGCAAGAACCCCCATAAGGAACCATACCGCCAAAGATAAATTGTGTTCAATAAACTCAGGTAAACTTACCAAAGTGGTTCCTGTCTGAAATTGAGCCCAGCGTTAGTTCAGTCAGGCCACGAAGGCATAGGCTGTGACCAGCTGATGCGGTCACCTGTCAAATCCCTCCAATCACTACCACTCTCCTATTAGAAATGGGACATATATACGTGGCACCACTGCTTGTTAAGTATGCTCAACGGCTCGCAATCCTCCCTCCCCATTATAAGCATGAGTTGTAGCATCCATGAATGATCCTTGTTGTCCCATTAGCGAGCAGGTATTACTGTGTGGTCTCCTCAGGTCAGCTCTCCAACTTATTTTATTTATATTAGTTTCTCATATACAACCCATATGGCAATATTTTGAGGCAGACAATAGGTAGTGACAGAAATCTCCAAATGTACCTTTTTGAAGATGTTTTTCAGCTTGACAGGATGACATTTTTCCAGGTCCCTTGCAGCCTTGTGATGATAGTGGAATCAAATGAAGTAGGAGACCTATTGATGCAATATTGCTGTCCATTCTAAATAGCAGATATGACTAAATCAGCAAAAAGAAAAAGCATGAACACAGAATATAGACACAGAATGAATATAGATATTGTAATTCTGAAATATAGTCTCACCTTAGACAATCAGTTTCTTCCTTCTTTACAGCTGATTCAGAAGTCAATTGGGTCCTTGAATGTCTTGAGAGAGGCCAGGAACATGGCTTCTTTGGGGAGAAAATAAATAAGTAAAAACTTTCATGCGACATCTCTCTCAGGAACCATTCTGCTAAGTTGATTGTGTAGTCACACAGTGACTCTGTTCACACCCTGGCATTAGCACGCAATTTGGGTGACACATATGGCCATATACTTCTATTACAGGATTCGATAAAAAATGAAAATTTCATCAGTTTACTCAGCCTTTTATTATCTTTCAAACATGACTGTAGATATTTTAATAGAATACAAGATTTCTGACCCTTGAATGACGTCCATGCAACTACCACTTTAATACTTCATGAACTTCATAAAAAGAACTACCGTATTTTCCGGACTATAAGTCACAATTTTTTTCATGGTTTGGCTGGTCCTGCGACTTATAGTGAGGTGCGACTTATTTATAAAGATTAATTTGACATGAACCAAGAGAAATGAACTAAGACAAATGAACCAAGAGAAAACATTACCGTCTCCAGCCGGCAGAGGGCGTTCTATGCTGCTCAGTGCTCCTGTAGTCTACACTGAAAACATAGAGTGCCCTCTCGCGGCTGGAGACGGTAATGTTTTCTCTTGGTTCTTGGTTCTAAATAAATGCGACTTATAGTTCAGAGCGACTTATATATGTTTTTTTCCTCATCATGACATATTTTTAGACTGGTGCGACTTATAGTCCGAAAAATACGGTAATCCGTAAAGAGAAGTAATTCATAAGTATCATGTGGTTTAGTCCAAATTTTCTGTTTATACTCGCTGATCAATGTTTAAATGTAAAAAAAAAAAAAAAATTCTATTCAGAAGAGTCTCTTCAGAAAATTTTGACAAAACCGCTCAATTCATTTGGGTTAGTTTTAAGATCTCTTTATGAACTTCTTGAAGTATCAGAGTGGAAGTTGTGTAGACTGTCAATGGAAGGAAATTATCTTGTTCAAAATATCTTTATTTTTGTTTTAAAATTGAATGCAAGTCTTGCCGGTTTAGAATGACCGAGAGAGAAATTATGACAATTTACAATTTTTGGGTCAACTGAGCATTTATCTTTTTGCAGTTTGAGATCTTAAATTAATAATTAGTAAATTCCAGGTGTGAAAATAAGCTAATATGGTGTGCCTTCCCAGTTAAACTTTAATTGTTCATATTCATCTGTGCATTTTAAATTTGTACTGCACACAGAATAACATATAAATGAGACACTCACACTTCTGGCATCATCTTCAGCATTCTGCTCCTTTCCTGAAGGGCTTCCATCACTCACATTCAGAGTCATCAGACTTACAGGTGCTTCCTTCACTTGACACTACTTAAGTCTGGACCAATTCTATTGAAAAAAAAATGCTTAATTTAAATATTTAATGTGGTATAATAATTGTGATTTTCCCTAATTATGAGTATGCTGAGAACTGTCTATAATTCTGGTGTTAAATCGTAAACATAACATAACTAATAATTTATTATTTATAATGTATTATTAGTTAGAAAATAAACTATAAATCGATTCAGACATATTTCTTAATTAAAACGTATATCCAGAAACATTTAGGACATTATTTAACCCAAAATAGCATGCCATATGAATTAATAAAGTACATGCACCCTATGGCAGTGGACACTGAAAGAAAGTGGAAGACGGACGGATTTACAGTTTCACCTACCTGTAAAATAACTCACTTTCACGATACTTGCATAAAAGTTGTCTTAGGAAAACGTGATGGTAGCGAGTTTGTGTCTTGACGCAGATATGATGACATGACAGACATGATATTCAGTGCTGAGAACAAGCATCGAGAGACAGTGGCTTTCAGAGTTTTGCTTTAGATAAAGTCAATCAAATGACTGGTAAATGTTCCTCGTTATAGAAGCTCTGGCTGCAGAAAGACTGCACATCTGCAGCAGCGAGACAGACACTTCAACACGTTATGCGTCACAAAAAAAAAATTGTTTGGCGCGTAATGATTAACAGTCCCACTATTACCATTTCAAAGCATGGAAACGGCAAAATGCCACACTCTATGCTTTCAAAAACAAATACATTTACCATTTGATGAATTGTCTAATTTGAGCGGAAAACCTACCGAATGTAACTGAGCTGCTTCAGTCTTCAGCGTCAGACTCCACTAACTCCAGACCTCGGCGGGAACAGAGGCGAGAGGATGTCAAAGAACCTAACTGAAAGAAGCGTAAAGCATATAACGTTAACATTATGACATAAAAAAGTATATATGTAAGCACATTCCAAAAAGTTACTTTACACATAGTTACCTTTTTTTCAGGAAATCGAAGCGTTATGAGAAACTTTCACTCTTCTGTAACTTACATCTCAGCACCTCACAAACACAAATTTAACACTAAACCTGACAAAAACAATCGCAGTTAGTAATTTCTAAATGTGTTCACCGCCAATCATATTTTGGGTAAAATTATCAGCAAAAATGTTTTTCCAGTGTACTTTTATCGATAAAAGCAATCCAACTTAACGTCTCGATCGCCCAAAGAAAAAATGGCATCGTCGCTTCTCGAGGCAGCAGTCTCTGAGGGGCGGAGTCCAGACAATTTGGCGGGTTTTTTATTTCACACTTTTAGTGTAAAAGTTAAGTTACACCAAACAACAACCCTGAACATGAGTATTGGTTAACACTGTAGATTGTTAATTCAACTAATAATTCAAAGGGAATTATTAACTTTTAACTGCAAATATTACACTGCTGAATTTTCTGTGTATGTTCTCAGTGTCAAATGCAGAAATGTTAATTAATTACCTCAAGGTTATTGTAATGCTTTATTGGGTGGTTGTTCTGCAAGTTTAATAAACAAATTCCAGCTAGTCCAAAATGCAGCCGCTAGAGTTGTTACTAGAACCAAGGAAATATGACCATATTTACCAGGTCCTGTCAAGGCTGCACTGGCTCCCTATCAAACATCATATAGATTTTAAAATCTTGTGCATTACTTATAAAGCACCTCAGTATTTGAATGAGCGCTTATTGTAATAACGCCTGCTGCGTTCTTAAAACTCTGGCAGTTTTATAATACCTAGAATTTCTAAATCAACTGCGGGCATCAGACCCTTTTCCTATTTAGCTCCCAAAATCTGGAATAACCTACTTAACATTGTTCGGGGACGCAGACACACTCTGTCAGTTTAAATCCAGTTTAAAGACCCATCTCTTTAACATGGCTTACACATAACATATTAACACTTTTTTAAATATTCATATCTATTAAAGGATATTAAGGCTGCATATGCCAGGTATATGCCTGTATTGAGATAATGCTAGATTTTCTCATGTTTTTTTTTTTTTTTACCTGTCATAGAAGAGCGTCCCCTAGATCAGGTTTTTCAACTCTATAGCCCATCTAGACTCCTCTAGGGTAGCAATGTCTTTTTTCTTGGCCCTTAAGTCCTTTCTGTGGACTGGAATATACTAATACCCTCTGGATTAGTATGACCTACTTTCTGGATTTACTAGTGTCTCTTCACTGTGGTATCTAGATTCTCAACTCAAAACCCAAACCTCAAGCCCCACAAATTAGGATTCATGTTACTTGGTGTGTCTTTTTTTTTGTATCTTACACCTTAAAATCTATGATTATTCAGGTAGGGTAAGGATAGTCAAATCTAGCCTAAACCATAAAGCACTCACCCGCCTGCAGGTTGAAGTTCTTCAAGAGTGATGTAGAAGACTCTTTTGTGGTTGTTTTTGTTTGAGGCTCAATTTGTAGTTAAAAGTAAAGTCTCACAGGAGGCAGTAGTATTAATCAAATCTCTTATTTTATTGGTTACGATATAAAAAAATAAAATAAAGTTAGAAGTTCTATACTCTAAGCAGCAATATTGGAGATGCTGTTAAGTGCACCTCGATAGGGTAACAGGTATCCTTCATGCTTAAAGCAGGCAGCATCCAAAGAGTAGCTTACTCCTCAGACCTTGTTATACTACTTTTTGAGTTATTCCAATTACACATCAATTAATCAACATATTAGTCATAATTTCTTCAATATTCTTTATAAACCAATCTTCCTGTTATAGGCGTATCAGTCTCTGTAACTTATACTTAATAAGGCGGTGGTCTTTCCTTTGTCGCTTATGTTGCTGTCTGCTTCTCACACTCTTCCTATTTTTCATCATATTCTTTGTCTGGCTCACCTCTGCTTGATGTTGCAACAAGCTCTCTTCACTGCTGTCTACCCTCTTGCTAACATTTGTGGTTGATTACATTGCATCAAACTCATAAGCCTGTGTTTCACAACTGTTGCTTACTCTCTAACAAAGCTAGTGTTGCAAGTGCAAGCATCTTTGCATACAGGTGTTTCTCAATAAATTAGAATGTCATGGAAAAGTTCATTTATTTAAGTAATTTAACTCAAATTTTGAAAATTGTGTATTAAATAAATTCAATGCACATAGACTGAAGTAGTTTTAAGTCTTTGGTGCTTTTAATTTTGATGAATTTGGCTGACATCTGTGTGCATTTAATTTATTTAAAAAAAAAAAAAAAAAAAAGTTTCACAATTTGAGTTGAATTACTGAAATAAATTAACTTTTCCACGACATTCTAATTTATTGAGAAGCACCTGTATAAGCATATATGGTGTTAACCTTAAAGGGGTCATATGATGTTCCTAAAAATAACATTATTTTGTGTATTTGATGTAATGTAATGTGTTTATGTGGTTTAAGGTTCAAAAAACACATTATTTTCCAAATACTGTACATTATTGTTTCTCTTCTTTTCTACTGCCTTTCTGAAACAAGTGGTATTATTTTTTTTATTTTATTTTTTTTACAAAGCTCATCGTCTGAAAAGTGAGGTGTGCTCTGATTGGCCAGGTATCCAGTGCTTTGTGATTGGCCAAATGCTTCAAGCGTGTGACATAAATGTTATGCTCCTCATTATAATGTGATGCATGTCCCGGTCAGAACACCGGCGCAACAAGACATAAACAATAAACCCATTACAAACGAGCCATTTGTTGCATTCAGTGAGGACAAAATTATGGTTTTTAATGACTTATACTGTGTTTTTACACATTGCATCGTGAGTTTTGGCACCAGTGTAACAATATAAAAACTTCATAATCACGGGAAGAAGGAGGTAGGAACCAGTGAACATTCAAATGAAACTTTAATAAAATAAACACAAAACAGCATGACAACCCCTCATGGACGACTGCCACACACAAACAAAAAACAAACATAAAATAAAGCCCAGGCCTGGTCCTCTCTCATATTTCACTATCGTCGCTCCTCTTTTGTATCCTTGTCGCTCATTTCCAAATCACTCCATCGGCCTCGCTCCTTTCCCACGTCTCTCGGCCCCGCCCCACTCGTCACAGACGTCATATACCTCTGTAAATAAATACAATTTAAATTCACGTCTCACACAATTCTATGCACTTTGAATGGAATATATAGGTTTGCTTCAAACTGGAATCATGGCAGAATATCCTGTGATGTCAACTTTGCAGGGCAATTCCTTTCAAATAGAACAAATGTCTGAAGCAATAAGAGAAAAATAAAAAATGTGCAGAGCAGGGGGGCACGAGGAATGGAACTTGGAACCGCTTGGAACACTGCTTAGAACCCATGTTTGAATCATCAGTGGCAAATCCTTTACACATGTAAACGTACTTACAGACTGTGAGTCAGAACAGCCAGTATTGTAGTCTTCTCTCCCAGGATCAGTAAAAACAGTCCTCCATAATATGTGCTGCACACATCTGATTATTTGGTTTAATATAACTTAATCACTGTTTTTTTTCATGATTGTTCTCTGTGATTTTAATAAAGCTAATCTCACCCGTGTGCTCCATAAATATAGACAGAACATCACATGCCCCACCAAAGTCAGCAATATACTGGACCACTGTTACACTGTTTTAAAGGATGCATACCACTCTGTCCCCCGAGCAGCTAAGATACTCTCTGATCACCGTTTAGTTTATCTTCTACCAGCCTACAGGCAGAAACTCAAATCTGCTAAGCCTGTAGTTAAAACTGTAAAGAGGTGGACTACTGAAGCAGAGCAAGATTTACAGGCCTGCTTTTGAACTTACTAATTGGAGTGTTTTTGAGGCTGCAGTTACTGATCTGGACGAGCTTACTGACACCGTGACATCCTACATCAGTTTCTGTGAGGACGTGTGTGTTCCCACCAGGACTTCTTTCAATTTTAACAAAGACAAACCTTGGTTCAGTGCAAAACTTAGCCAAAGAGTGGGGACAAAGACAGGCCAAATACTGACTGAATATGGAGATAAGAGTTACAAAGTTAAACTACTCTGAAAAGCTAAAAAAAAAAAAAAAAAAACAGCTTTCAAGTAATGACTCCACATCAGTGTAGGATGGCCTGAAAGCCATCACCAGCAACAAGACCCCATCCCCCAGCACTGAGGCCAATCAACACCTGGCTGAAGACCTGAATGAGTTTTACTGCAGGTTTGAAAAGCAAAAGCCTGGTCTGACACCCCACACCCACTCTGACCGTCTAACAGTACTGCCATCAACACCCTCCCCCTCCCTCTCCCCTATTGTTTCTCAGCCTGTACTCAAGATCTTCGATGAGGATGTGAAAAAAATCACATCCAACACCCGCACCTTCAGCACCGGAGCTCCTCAGGGCTGCATTCTCTCCCCACTTCTCTTCTCCCTCTGCACAAATGACTGCACCTCTAAAGACCCCTGTGTCAAGCTCCTGAAGTTTGCAGGTGACACCACAGTCATTGGCCTCATGACAGCGACAAGTCTGCTTACAGACAGGAGGTTAAGCAGCTGGCTGTCTGGTGCACTCACAGCAACCCTGAGCTGAATACACTCAAAAATGTGGAAAAATCCCCCTGCTCTCCCCCCACTCACCATCATGGACAGCACTGTGGAGTGGCTGCAGTGGAGTCATTCAGGTTCCTGGGCACAACCATCTCTCAGGACCTGAAGTGGCACACTCACATAGACTCCATTTTGAAAAAGGCCCAGCAGAGGTTGTACTTCCTTCGTCAACTGAAAAAGTTCAACCTGCCATAGGCACAGATGACACAGTTTTACTCTGCTATCATTGAGCTCTTCTATAACTGTCTAGTTTGGGTCTTCCAGCAAATCAGATTTAAGAAGACTGAAACGGACTGTACCACCTCAGCAGTGCCACAAACTGATCACCTCCATGCCACACAGAAGTGAGGCAGAAATTAAAGCAAAAGGAGCCCCTACAAAGTATTTAGTACATGTACAGTAAATGAACATACTTTCCAGAAGGCCAACAATTCACTTTATTATTATTATTATTATTATTATTATTATTATTATTATTGGTCTTATGAAGTATCCTAATTTGTTGAGATTGTGATTTGGTGGGTTTTGTTAAATTTGAGCCTAAATCATTACAGAGAAAAGAACCAAAGACTTAAACTACTTCAGTCTGTTTGCATTGAATGTACTTAATACACGAGTTTCACAATTTGAGTTGAATTACTGAAATAAATGAACTTTTCATTACATTCTAATTCATTGAAAAGCACCTGTAAATAAATCTGTTTTCACTAAAAATAGCTAAAATATGTTCATCTTATCAACAAATTAAAACAATTGAAACAGTATTTGGCCACCGTTAAATAATTAGATCAACTAAAATATATCTGAGAACTACTTTAAACCATTTTGTTTTATGGAAACAAAATATGGATACTGGCACAAATGGCATTATAGTCCGTTTCTCATATTTCCTTAATGTCTTGGTGTTAAACATGGTTTACGTATTTGCATGGAAATTATATACAGATTAGATTATTCACTGTAAAACTAGGTGTTGTAAGCTCCATATATGGTGATTTCCAGGAGTTGTCATGGTGGAAATGCACGTACCCACAGTCTTTCCCAGACTGTAATTTATAAAGATATTTTTTATCAGGTTCTGGATAACACATGGTTTTCTAAATCTAAAAACTTTTTGTGCGTACACAATATCTAGCTTTTGTGCCTATGTACAATTTTAGGATGAAATCTATGGAGGGTTTCATAAATGAGACCCCTGTTGATGCTTTATTTTTCATTAATTTAGCCACTGTATTGAATAAATACCTGAGGTTATGTCTGTTTTCTTCTAAAAGAGATGAAAAATAATCAGATCTAGATTTTTTAATGCTTTTCTGTAGGATAGGCAACTTTCCCGCCAAGTAATACAAAAAACCTCTACTTTTGTTTTCCTCCAGCTGTGCTCAATTTTCCGGGCTGCTCTCTTTAGGGTGCATGTGTGCTCATTATACCACGGTGTCTGACAGTTTTCCTTAATCTTCTTTAAGCATAATGGGAGAACCGTATATAAAATACTGGAAATGACAGAATCCATAGTTTCTGTTACATCATCAAGTTGTTCTGAGCTATTGGAAAATTATGACGAATTATAAATCAGGAAGATTGCTTACAAAGCAGTCTTTTGTGGTAGAAGTTATGGTTTTACCGTACTTGTATCAAGGAGTAGAATTTGCAGTTTTAGCTTTATATCTGTCTGCTGCCAGACTTGGGCCCCAGTTAGTCAAGTGCAAATTCTAAGACTATGTGCCATATTTCTAGAGAGAAGAGTGGCACCACCCCAGGAGGGATGAAGAAAATCTCTTTTCAACAGGTAAGGGCTGCCATGAAAACATGTCCAACTGTCTATAAAACTTATGTTTTATTTTGTAGGCACTGCAAGACATCCAGCTATTGAGTTATGACAATCTGGTGTGTATCTCATCACCATGGTAAGCAGGGAGAGGACCAGAGCATATTACAGTGTCTGACATCAAACTTGCAAGTTCACACAACTCTTTAAGGAAAACAGTTTGACACCATGGTATAATGAGCATACTCACACCCTAAAGAGAGCAGCCCGAAAAATGGAGCGCAGCTGGAGGAAAACAAAACTAGAGGTATTTCATATTGCTTGGCGGTAATGTAACCAATCCTACAGAAAAGTATAAAAAACTGCTAGATCTGATTACTTTTCTTCTCTTTTAGAAGAAAACAAACATAGTCCCAGGTATTTATTCAATACAGTGGCTAAATTAATGAAAGATAAAGCATCAACAAGTGTTGACATTTCCCAACACCACAACAGTAATGACTTTATGAACTACTTTACTTCTAAAATGTATACTATTAGAGATAAAATCGTAACCATTCAGCCGTCAGCTACAGCATCGCATCAGACAGTGCACTATAGTGTTGCAACGGTGCATAGACACTTCAAAAGTATTGCGATTCTCGGAAATTAAAAATATCACGATTCCTAAATTTATTAGTATCGATACTTCAAAGAATGACTGTGTTCCAGATTTGTAGGAGACGCATTTCATGTTGGTGTGTGCAACGCATGCTTCCAGTGCCTCCCTATGGACGTCTGTGTTTTTTCTCCTCACACAAGCAGCAAAAAAGCACTACAGAGAGATGGCTGCATTAGTGCTTTACTAAAACTGATTTGGCTTTACTAAAATGTGTGCATAATCGCATTAAAAAGTTTAAATAAATTGTTCAGATTAAAAAAGCACTAGGTTTTCTTGCATAATTAACATTTTAATTGTTTGGTCAGACAGT
This sequence comes from Carassius auratus, assembly GCF_003368295.1. Lineage (NCBI taxonomy): Eukaryota > Metazoa > Chordata > Actinopteri > Cypriniformes > Cyprinidae > Carassius > Carassius auratus. The sequence continues at coordinate 1,812,293 of NC_039261.1, forward strand.
TCATATATGAAGTGAAGTGAAGTGACATTCAGCCAAGTATGGTGACCCATACTCAGAATTTGTGCTCTGCATTTAACCCATCCGAAATGCACACACACAGAGCAGTGAACACACACACACACACACACTGTGAGCACACACCCGGAGCAGTTGTCAGCCATTTATGCTGCGGCGTCCAGGGAGCAGTTGGGGGTTTGATGCCTTGCTCAAGGGCACCTAAGTCGTGGTATTGAAGGTGGAGAGAGAGCTGTCCGTGCACTACCCCCACCTACAATTCCACCCGGCCCGAGACTAGAACTCACAACCCTTCGATTGGGAGTCCAACCCTCTAACCATTAGGCCACGACTTCCCCTTATATAATATTCACATTAATCGGGGATTAAATGTGGAGTTATGTTCTATATGAAGACGAGCGTATCTGCACAGCACCTATAACTGCGCTTTGTATCTGCTGATTGCTGATCGAGATTTACATGCTTGGCTCACTGACCCCGTAAACTCATTCATTTCGTTCAATAAACGAGATGTATCAGTTCATTCAACTCATTCACGAATGAGAAGATCTCTTGATCTCGATCTGGGATACATTCTGCTTGAATCGATACGTTCAACAAATCACATGCTCTGTCACATCTTGAGTAACTCTTTGACAGGATGAAACAGTTCACAGAGCTGTTCACGAGCTGCGCATGTGCTGGTAATAGCGCCTAGCTCACGTGCTGCTGTGGAGGGAGGAACTTCAGTGAACAAGAAATATGAGTCTAGTAGCAACATATCTTCCGTGATATCCCCGATACGCGAGTCGGGGTGGGTAAAGAATTTGTACTTAATTTCCGGGCTGGGGCAGGCCAAATAATATACCCGGTCCACGACTGGTAGAAAAGATAACACTCAATAAAGCTCACTGGCTGAGTTTTCTCCTCTGAAAGAAAAGGTTGCACAACAGAATAAGTTACAATATCTGAGATTTTGCTGATAAATTTTATTAGCTTTTTTTTTTTACTTGAATGCCATTGCTTACATTTACATTTTTTATCTTTTTACATTTAATCTTCTGAGTTCAGAAACATTGTTTAATATAATCGCTGTTCATATTTTTATTCAAAGTTCAGAGATATATTCAAGATATATATATATATATATATATATATATATATATATATATATATATATATATATATATATATATAAATATATATATATATATATATACAATCAAGATATATTATTCTTTTTCTTATGATAACTGAGATAATAATGCAAAATTTATTCTTTCTTTACCTTGAATGTCATTGCTCTATTTTATTGTTTATATTTTGATATTTCATATTTTGTTCAAATGTTTAATATATCTGCTGTTCATATGTTCATTTATTAGTGTGTTATATGATTAGAATGTTGTCCCGGTTTTAAAATAAATCAAATTATATTTGAGTGTATTTTCTCTTTTTAGGAAAAGTATCAAAAAAGTATCGAAATCGCAATTCTTGACTAGGTATCGGTATCGAAACAATAATTTTGGTATCGTGACAACACTAGTTCACTATATATTCCCTGAGGAACATTTCCACTCATTCTCTACTATAGGAGAGGAAGAAATGTATAAAATTATTAAATCATCTAAACCAACAACATATATGTTAGACCCTATTCAATCAAAGCTCCTAAAAGAGGTGCTTCCAGAAGTCATAGATCCTCTTCTGACTATTATTAATTCCTCATTGTCATTAGGGTATATGTCCCAAAAACCTTCAAATAAAAATATGGACAGATCTCGCATCTCCCTTTTCTGTCCAAGATACTAGAAAAGGTGGTATCCTCACAATTATATTCCTTCTTAGAGAATAATGGTATCTGTGAGGATTTCCAGTCAGGATTTAGACCGTTTCATAGTACTGAGACTGCTCTCCTTAGAGTTACAAATGACCTGCTCTTGTCATCTGATCGTGGTTGTATCGCTCTATTAGTTCTTTTGGATATTAGTGCTGCATTCGACCCTATTGACCACAACATTATTTTGCATAGACGAGAACACTTTGTTGGCATCAATGGAACTGCATTAGCATGGTTTATAATCGTACTTAAATGACCGCCATCTATTCGTAGTAGTGAATGAAGATGTATCATATCGACCACAAGTGCAGTATGGAGTACCTCAAGGCTCAGTACTAGGGCCATTACTCTTCTCACTTTACATGTTACCCCTGGGAGATATCATCAGGGAACATGGTGTTAGCTTTCACTGTTATGCTGATGATACTCAGCTCTATATTTCTTTGCAGCCCGGTGAAATATACCAATTTGAAAAACTAATGGAAGGCATAGTTGATAAAATTTCTTACTGCTAAATTCTGATAAAAAAAAAAATCCTGAATTTAGGCTGCTCTGTCAATTCTTCGTCATCAGTAAGGAAGCTTAGCCTGGTAATACCAGACTCTGTTACTTCACTTTGCTTCGTAGACAGAGTCTAGAGAAGTGTTTTCTCTCTCGCTAGGGGGCGGTTGTCTGAAGTTTAAAATCATTGGTTACCTGTAAGCCAATCAGATACGTTTAGTTATGACGTATGTTATGTGCCTGTACAGCTGCATCAAAGCACAGACATCATGCATCGAACTCAAATCTATGATTGAACTTCCACTGTAAACCTGTTGTTAAACACTCATCTTGTTCTGGCTTCAGTTTGAAAAAGAGTTTGAATGTTCTCCATAACAGAGCGAATTGCATCCCGTGTCTCGTTTCCCATTTCCGCGGTCGTTTCATTTTTTTTTTCTCTAACCTACAATAGGCTTGTTTGAGATGAGCAAAATCTGCGCAGAACCGATCACCGGTGATCAGCGCGAGATGCATGCCAGTTAAAAATGTGTCCGAGTGACGTCCGCCTTGCTCTGATGTCATGCTGACGTATGTCAAAAATCTCTCGTGTGGTGTATTTTGCCGGTTCTCCAAAGAATCGAACTCAGTCAGGGATTTTTCTCTCAGAAGAAAAGACTTTATTTTAAGCAAAACAAAGCCGAGAGGTCCTTGCAAGGAGATCTCCCGAAATGTTATGTTGCATCTCATTATATACCCTATACAGGGCGTTTCCAAATAGTCAAACTTTTCCTTATGCTTGCAATTTTGATCCCTCCCTAGGGAGGAGAGGCCCCTACTTGTTTTTGTATAACGAAAGGCCGTTTCTGGCCATATGTTTCTCCTCAGTTCTGAACATTCCAGCGCGTAGGCAACTTTCTATCCATTACCTATAGGATTATAATGGAAAAACAACTAGCAACAAAAATGGCTTGATTCACATTGATTATTCTTGATTGATTAAAATCTTACTAATAAAAATCTTCCACACTCGCAAGCGCAAGGCGCACGTGTCGGATTCTGCAGTCGGGTGCAGTTGCTCTCCACCGACTGCGCTGACCAAAAGCACGATGGGAAACGACTTGCTGACGACACAGCTTAATGCTCATTGGTTTAAACAACTGTAATGTAATGTTCTCTTTTAAAATGTTTGTTTTTAAAACTCTAATATCATGTTTTGTGTGTTGATGTTATGTCTGAATATTCCCAAACTATCTGACAGTGCGATCTCTTTGGATAATGTAATTTAATTTTTATAAAAAAAAAATCTAATAAATAAAAACACATATGTCTGTATTAAAGAAAAAGAAATTGATAAACACGTCTTTGGTATGTAATTAAATGGGTATTGTTCATTTTATTCATTCATATAAAAGCAAAAAAACTTGAATTACATCCAGTTCATTAGCAACACTGTGCACAAGCGTGAATCCCGCGATAGCCATCTTTGATCTCACAGGTGAGATCTGTCCAGCTTGCCTGCACTTTTTTAACTCCTCCCCTCACTGCAGCCGCCTACTCTCGCTTACATTTCAGGCGAGGCGAGGTGCATCTCAAACAAGCCTAATGTAAAACTCGGCACTTAGCATCTACATCACGGCTCTCAGCCCGCCCTCTGTTCGTTGATTGGCCCGGCTGTATCTGACGCTGTATCAGACTGAGTACAGAAGCGAAATGAAATTGAGCGGAAGTAGGAAGTCTGACGTAGTCAGGCTAAAGGAAGCTATGTGTGCTATTTAAAAGCAATCTTTCCTTAGAAAGCCACATTTCTAGCATTTGTAAAACTGCATTTTTCCATCTCAAAAATATATCTAAATTATGGCCTATGCTCTCAATGTCAAATGCAGAAATGTTTATTAATGCGTTCATGACCTCAAAGTTAGATTATTGTAATGCTTTATTGGGTGGTTGTTCTGCACGCTTAGTAAACAAACTCCAGGGAGTCCAAAATGCAGCAGCTAGAGTTCTTTCTAGAACCAGGAAGTATGACTATATTAGCCCGGTCCTGTCCACACTGCACTGGCTCCCTATCAAACATCGTATAGATTTTGAAATCTTGCTCATTACTTATAAAGCCCTGAACAGTTTCACACCTCAGAACTTGAATTAGCCCTTGTTACATCATAATTCCCATACGTCTGCTGCGTTCTCAAAACTCAGGCTATTCGATAATATCTAGAACAGTGGTTCCCAACCTTTTTCAACTCGCAGCCCACACAACCAAACACATATGTTTGCGCTGCCTAGTGCAAACAAATTTACTGACCCCGCTATTGTTACGGTAAGCAGGGATAGGAGACTGTAATAACAGGAGAACACGGTTTATTGCGGCACAAGAAGAGCAGCAGGTAGTGCACAGTGAGGTAATGGTGCTGGAGGTAGTGGTGATGAATGGATCCATTGGTGGAGAACACATGACACTGGAGGTAGTGGACACACACATTCACACGATGGAGACTTGGAGATACTGGAGATCACTGGAGAGAAGTAAGCAGAGCGATCGGTTAGCCCTTAGCATAAACAAGCAGGTTAGACCTTTTTGCAAACGAGACCAGATGCTGACTGGGTGAGTGTGTGTGGATTTTATGGGGAGTGGTGATTGCCGGTGGATGAGGAGCAGGTGGGAGTGATTAGTACTCAGGTGAGGGAATGCGCTGTGATTGGTTGGTTTTGGAGCCAGGTGTGTCTGTTACAGCTATTGTTGGGTTAATAACTTAGTACTCAGAAGCTAGATTGTTAACTGTATTTATTGAATTATCTAGTGCTGTGCGATATGGACAAAAAAAAAATCAGTTTGATCAATTTTGTGAATTTCGATTTTAATCACAATTTTGACACATAAAAATATGCTTTACAGTCATAAATGCATTCAGGATGAATTTGAAACATATTTCCAAAAGAAAACCAATTAGAGCTTTATCAAAAAGTTGTAATGTCTCTAGAACAAAAGTCCAAATAATCAATATAGTATAGGTGTAACAAAATCGATAGACTTTTGGCAAAACATGTAAATAAATAAATCCCATGTCCAGGGACTTTTTTTTCTTTTTTGCCATGCATTTTTCATAGAGCTCATAAATTGTAGCGGTGCCTCAGGTGTAGATTTGTTATACATTATACAGGTTCACACGTTAAGCCTACTCCGTTTGCAGTGCGTATATAGTATGTGTATGCAATGCAGAGACAGCAGAGAGAGCTCATTAATGTAACACGAAAGCACATTAAAATAATGCACGAGCGCGAATCTCTATGTTCACAAGCAAATTTCCTCTCCTCTGTCATAAAACCAGACGTGCTTGCTCAGATACACTGCTCTTGCCCGGAGAGAGTGTACGCACTTAAAACTCCTCCTCTCACATAAACTGCATCCTGTGCACTCACAACTCTCTCTGTGCTCATGTGCTAAATGTGAATTATTTTCACACGTTTTTATTTCTAGCCTTATACCGCGTGCAGTGTGAACGCTCTGATCCGTTAACATGGGCTCAGGACAAAGGCGCATCACAGACAGTGTGTGAACCTGGAGTTACGTAGCCATATGCCCAGTCAGTTCTGTTCTCGCTCTAAGCGCGTTGCATTGTGATTGGATCAGATAGCATACTGCGGGAGGGCAGGGCCGCAGAAAATTGTGCTATGAAGCCATTTCGAAATCCCGCATGCTCAAATCGTGATTTTATGATTTCTATTAATCGCACAGCCCTAGAATAAACAGGCAATGAACAGAAAATAACTTGGGCTGGCACCACTCAGCAAAATGGGAAAACCAGATCCAGGCAGAGCTCGGCAATGGGTAGACAGTCAGCGGAGCAAGCAGTCAGGAGGGAACATGTTAACAGCCATGATGTTGATAGCCATTTATGTATGTTTGAATTTGATGTTTTGTAGCATATACAGCAAAAATATAAATTGGAGGTTTATTCTTAAACCAATCAGGAGCTTGAATAGTGGAAGCATAGTTACAGTTTAACATTTATTTTTTGTATATATATCAATCACCTTTATTTATATAGTGCTTTAAACAAAATACATTGCGTCAAAGCACTGAACAACATTCATTTGGAAAACAGTGTCTCAATAATGCAAAATGATAGTTAAAGGCAGTTCATCATTGAATTCAGTTATGTCATCTCTGTTCAGTTTAAATAGTGTCTGTGCATTTATTTGCAATCAAGTCAACGATAGCGCTGTAGATGAAGTGACCTCAACTAAGCAAGCCAGAGGCGACAGCGGCAAGGAACCGAAACTGACAGACACCATCGGTGACAGAATGGAGAAAAAAACCTTGGGAGAAACCAGGCTCAGTTGGGGGTCAGTTCTCCTCTGACCAGATGAAACCAGTAGTTCAATTCCAGGCTGCAGCAAAGTCAGATTGTGCAGAAGAATCATCTGTTTCCTGTGGTCTTGTCCTGGTGCTCCTCTGAGACAAGGTCTTTAAAGGGGATCTGTATCTGGGGCTCTAGTTGTCCTGGTCTCCACTGTCTTTCAGGGCAGTAGAGGTCCTTTCTAGGTGCTGATCCACCATCTGGTCTGGATACGTATTGGATCCGGGTGACTGCAGTGACCCTCTGATCTGGATACAGACTGGATCTGGTGGCTACGGTGACCTCGGAATAAGACAGAAACAGACAAATATTAGCGTAGATGCCATATATTCTAATGATGTAGAAAGTACGGTGTTATGTGAAGTGTTTCCGGTTCCAGTTTACTTAATTAATGCAGCCTAAAAATCCTTTAACGGATTTGGATATTAAAAGCATATTAGTATGTTATGTGTATGCCAGGTTAAATAGATGGGTCTTTAATCTAGATTTAAACTGCAAGAGTGTGTCTGCCTCCCGAACAATGTTAGGTAGGTTATTCCAGAGTTTAGGCGCCAAATAGGAAAAGGATCTGCCGCCCGCAGTTGATTTTGATATTCTAGGTATTATCAAATTGCCTGAGTTTTGAGAACGTAGCAGACGTAGAGGAGTATAATGTAAAAGGAGCTCATTCAAATACTAAGGTGCTAAACCATTCAGGGCTTTATAAGTAATAAGCAATATTTTAAAATCTATACGATGTTTGATAGGGAGCCAGTGCAGTGTGGACAGGACCGGGCTAATATGGTCATACATCCTGGTTCTAGTAAGAACTCTTGCTGCTGCATTTTGGACTAGCTGTAGTTTGTTTACCAAGCGTGCAGAACAACCACCCAATAAAGAATTACAATAGTCTAACCTTGAAGTCATAAATGCATGGATTAACATTTCTGCATTTGACATTGAGAGCATAGGTCGTAATTTAGATATATTTTTGAGATGGAAAAATGCAGTTTTACAAATGCTAGAAACGTGGCTTTCTAAGGAAAGATTGCGATCAAATAGCACACCTAGGTTCCTAACTGATGACGAAGAATCGACAGAGCAACCATCAAGTCTTAGACAGTGTTCTAGGTTATTAAAACCAGAGTTTTTAGGCCCTATGATTAACACCTCTGTTTTTTCTGAATTTAGCAGTAAGAAATTACTCGTCATCCAATTTTTTATGTCGACTATGCATTCCATTAGTTTTTCAAATTGGTGTGTTTCACCGGGCTGCGAGGAAATATAGAGCTGAGTATCATCAGCATAACAGTGAAAGCTAACACCATGTTTCCTGATGATATCTCCCAGAGGTAACATATAAAGCGTGAAGAGTAGCGGCCCTAGTACTGAACCTTGAGGTACTCCATACTGCACTTGTGATCGATATGATACATCTTCATTCACTGCTATGAACTGATGGCGGTCATATAAGTACGATTTAAACCATGCTAATGCACTTCCACTGATGCCAACAAAGTGTTCAAGTCTATGCAAAAGAATGTTGTGGTCAATTGTGTCAAAAGCAGCACTAAGATCCAATAAAACTAATAGAGAGATACACCCACGATCAGATGATAAGAGCAGATCATTTGTAACTCTAAGGAGAGCAGTCTCAGTACTATGATACGGTCTAAATCCTGACTGGAAATCCTCACATATACCATTTTTCTCTAAGAAGGAATATAATTGTGAGGATACTACCTTTTCTAGTATCTTGGACAGAAAAAGGAAATTCAAGATCGGTCTATAATTAACAAGTTCTCTGGGGTCAAGTTGTGGTTTTTTTGATGAGAGGCTTAATAACAGCCAGTTTGAAGGTTTTGGGGACATATCCTAATGTCAATGAGGAATTAATAATAGTCAGAAGAGGACCTATGACTTCTGGAAGCACCTCTTTTAGGAGCTTAGATGGTATAGGGTCTAACATACATGTTGTTGGTTAGATGATTTAACAAGTTTATACAATTCTTGCTCTCCTATAGTAGAGAATGAGTGGAACTGTTCCTCAGGGGGTCTATAGTGCACTGTCTGATGTGATACTGTAGCTGACGGCTGAATGGTTGAAATTTTATCTCTAATAGTATCGATTTTAGAAGTAAAGTACTTCATAAAGTCATTAATGTTGTGGTGTTGGGAAATGTCAACACTTGTTGAGGCTTTATTTTTCATTAATTTAGCCACTGTATTGAATAAATACCTGGAGTTATGTTTGTTTTCTTCTAAAAGAGAAGAAAAGTAATCAGATCTAGCAGTTTTTAATGCTTTTCTATAGGATATGCTACTTTCCCGCCAAGCAATACGAAATACCTCTAGTTTTGTTTTCCTCCATCTGCGCTCCATTTTTCGGGCTGCTCTCTTTAGGGTGTGAGTATGCTCATTATACCATGGTGTCAAACTGTTTTCCTTAACCTTCCTTAAGCGTAAAGGAGCAACTGTATTTAACGTGCTAGAAAAGAGAGAGTCCATAGTTTCTGTTACATCATCAAGTTGTTCTGAGGTTTTGGATATGCTAAGGAATTTGGATACATCAGGAAGATAACTTAAAAAGCAGTCTTTTGTGGTAGAAGTGATGGTTCTTCGATACTTGTAACAAGAAGTAGAATTTATATACAGGTCCTTCTCAAAAAATTAGCATATTGTGATAAAAATTCATTATTTTCCATAATGTAATGATAAAAATTTAACTTTCATACATTTTAGATTCATTGCACACCAATTGAAATATTTCAGGTCTTTTATTGTTTTAATACTGATGATTTTGGCATACAGTTCATGAAAACCCCAAATTCCTATCTCAAAAAATTAGCATATTTCATCCGACCAATAAAAGAAAAGTGTTTTTAATACAAAAAAAGTCAGCCTTCAAATAATTATGTTCAGTTATGCACTCAATACTTGGTCGGGAATCCTTTTGCAGAAATGACTACTTCAATGCGGCGTGGCATGGAGGGAATCAGCCTGTGGCACTGCTGAGGTGTTATGGAGGCCCAGGATGCTTCGATAGCGGCCTTAAGCTCATCCAGAGTGTTGCGTCTTGCGTCTCTCAACTTTCTCTTCAGAATATCCCACAGATTCTCTATGGGGTTCAGGTCAGGAGATTTGGGAGGCCAATTGAGCACAGTAATACCATGGTCAATAAACCATTTACCAGTGGTTTTGGCACTGTGAGCAGGTGCCAGGTCGTGCTGAAAAACAAAATCTTCATCTCCATAAAGCTTTTCAGCAGATGGAAGCATAAAGTGTGTGACGAGTGGGGCGGGGCTGAGAGACGTGGGAATGAGGAGTGAGGCCAGGTGTAGTGATTGGAGATGAGCTGCACCTGCGACCCACCACCGGTCTCGAGTCCCACATAGGAGATGGAAGGATATAAAACTGGAGCAACGACCGTGAAGGACGAGAGAGGACCAGGCCTGGGTCTTATTTTATGTGTTTGCTTTTTATTTATGCTCACCAGTTGTCCATGAGGGGCTGGTGCGCTGTTTTGTGTTTATTTTGAATTATTAAAGTTTCATTTTGATTGTGCGCCGGTTCCCGCCTCTTTCTTCCCAACACCAGCAGCTGACATGGCACCCCAGACCATCACTGACTGTGGGTACTTGACACTGGACTTCAGGCATTTTGACATTTCATTCTCCCCAGTCTTCCTCCAGACTCTGGCACCTTGATTTCCGAATGACATGCAAAATTTGTTTTCATCCGAAAAAAGTACTTTGGACCACTGAGCAACAGTCCAGTGCTTCTTCTCTGTAGCCCATTTCCTGCACACGCCTGTGCACGGTGGCTCTGGATGTTTCTACTCCAGACTTAGTCCACTGCTTCCGCAGGTCCCCCAAGGTCTGGAATCTGTCCTTCTCCACAATCTTCCTCAGGGTCCGGTCACCTCTTCTCGTTGTGCAGCGTTTTTTGCCACACCTTTTCCTTCCCACAGACTTCCCACTGAGGTGCCTTGATACAGCACTCTGGGAACAGCCTATTTGTTCAGAAATTTCTTTCTGTGTCTTACCCTCTCGCTTGAGGGTGTCAATGATGGCCTTCTGGACAGCAGTCAGGTCGGCAGTCTTACCCATGATTGTGGTTTTGAGTAATGAACCAGGCTGGGAGTTTATAAAAGCCTCAGGAATCTTTTGCAGGTGTTTAGAGTTAATTAGTTGATTCAGATGATTAGGTTAATAGCTCATTTAGAGAACCTTTTCATGATATGCCAATTTTTTGAGATAGGAATTTTGGGTTTTCATGAGCTGTATGCCAAAATCATCAGTATTAAAACAATAAAAGACGTGAAATATTTCAGTTGGTGTGTATTGAATCTAAAATATATGAAATTTTAATTTTTATCATTACATTATGGAAAATAATTAACTTTTATCACAATATGCAAATTTTTTGAGAAGGACCTGTATATATATCCCATAACACCCGATTTACTTGCTAGAAAAAAGGCATCTACGCTAATATAAGTCTGTTTCTCTCATATTCCGAGGTCACCGTAGCCAACAGATCCAGTCTGTATCGTTTCCTCTTAAAATTAAAGAAAAAATCCTACTAAAGAAAAAAGTAATTCAGAAAGCATCTTAACCCTTAAAAGAGGTATTAAGGTCAAACTTGTTAGGAGCACAGACGAGGACTTTTAAGAGGCTTAAGAGTTTCTTTAGCAGAGGAGAAAATGGCAGAAAGACGAAGAGGCAAAAGAAATGTGTTGCAGACAATGGATGACAGTTTATAGAGAGTTAATAAGACACTATAGATTAGATCGTGCAGGGATCATGTTTGTGAATGATCTTATTAGAGACGTGCTAACATCTCCGACACAGCGCAGAAATGTCATAGCGCCAGAAATTAAAGTAATCCCTACATTATGATATTTGGCAACTGGGAAAATGTGACAATGCAATAGTGATGATTTGAGTCTGTCACAACCTTCTGTAAGCAGAGTGATCACACAAACAATTACAGCACGTTCAGAACATCTTATTGTGTCACAGTTCATTTCGTTTCCACTGGACATTCCCACCTTGCAGGCTCAAAAAACTGCATTTATGAATATAGCAGGCTTATAGGTGCACACAAGCAGGAGGAATGAACAGTTAATAGTTTGTGCTATACGCTCCCATGTCTGCTTCTTGTCCCTTGCTGTGACACCCGGCCCGAATTTTCCTTTAAGAATGGCCTTGTGTTCATCCACTAACTGGGCTAACAGTAAACACTGTTCCTCTGTCCAGTTTGGCTTGCTTGCCCTTCTTGGTTTTGATTCCATGTTTGATACATTAAAACCAACATCCAAACCACCACTTAAATAGGACAGTAATCACTGTAATTGGAAAGAGTGGAACAATTCTTATCATTCTAAGCCAATCAAATACCTTATAGGAAATTAAAAGCAGAGAACGGTCAAATAGGAAAAATTACGCATGTAAATTCAAAGTGAGAATTAGAATACACACTATACTTAAAATCACTCTTTTTTTTTCCTTCTTGGACAACCAACCAATCACAGTCTTCAAAAGATTGTGTCATACAAAGCAACGGGGTCAACCCTGCCTCCTCACTAAGATGAAAGTTTTTGTCTTTTCCTTGCTCAGAGTTGCTCTCAGATCGGTCCCGAATCGCTCTTAAACTAAGACTCCTACGTAAAAGTTTTTAAGCTAAATTAAGAGTTTTCTGAGAGGATTCTTAGAATCTTTATGAATATGGGCCCTGGTCTCTGCTGTCAGAGCAGCGACCAGGGCCCGTATCCCTAAAGAGGAGCTGATGATACTGCGCATGTGTGATTCAGCGTGAAGCAAACCGACACACAGCGCTGGACCGAATTGATTCTTTTGGTGATTGATTCTGAACTGATTCTGTGCTAATGTTATGAGCCCAGGTAAACCGAAGGCTTGCAATCATCGCCAATGACGTCATTATGTCGAGCGCAAAAGAACCGGTGAACGGTTTTCTTCAACCAGTTTATTGAATAGAACTGTCAGAAAGAACTAACGTTACTGGTGATCCGGAAACCGATGCAACCGGTTCTTGACTCGTGAACGAGTCATTATCTGGCTCGGCTCGGTGTTCGTTTCTCTCTTCACAGCAGTTCAGTCAGCACGCGCAGTCTTCTTAATCGCTTGATTCGCTCAATGATGTGCCAGCTTCATCAAACCTGCCATCTACAGTTCTGGCAGTGGTAATGTGGGTAACGAGTAACGATGCAGCACATAACAAAAATAACGGAGTAAAAGTATTAAACTCATCGAAAATATGTACTGAAGTAAAAGTGGAAGTAGGGGAAAAAAATAATACTCTAATAAAGTACAGATACCGCCTTTTAGTACTTAAGTACAGTAGTGAAGTAGTTCTACTTCGTTACTATACATCTCTGGCTAGGAGCCACTTTTTGCACAAAAATTCTTTAGGGATATGGGCCCAGGACAAATAGAGCCCCAAATACAGATCCCCAGTAAAGACCTTGTCTCAGACGACCTTGGACAAGACAAATTCAAATTCAAAAGCATCAACGTTTTACTATAGAAGTGATACATTAATCATAATAAATTAATTTATCAGTAAAAAATTATTTCTATTTTATTTATTTATTTCTGCTTATTCAGTCGAGTATGTTTCTATTTATTTGTAGCCACAGTGGCCTATACGTCACATTTAGAATGAATGATAATATTTTTATAAAAGCTCCCGAACATAAAACATTATTATATTTTTATGATAGGCTACGTGGAGCTAATGGTTATGGTAATGTTTAGCGTGCATAGTATTTTACATCGCTTAGAAATATTTTTGCCTTGTTCAATGATTATAATCCACATCGGATCAATTTATTTCAAACACTCGCTGCTGCCTAATACCACGTTTCCACCGAAATTACCTGGAACATTTGTACCCGGGAACTCCCCCCCCCCCCCCAAACCTGTTGCTTTTTGCGTTTCCACTGAGGTGATAAGTACCGTGAAGATTAGGCAAATAGACCGGTGACGTAGGTCTGCACGCGTTTCTCAATACAAAGTAGCTGATTTTGGACGTGCATCCTCTGTAGTTCAGACTTTGTGCATTCAACTCGGGAGTGTGATGTCCACAACGACACATATCCAGTAAATCTGCAATCAGCAGTATAGGCTAACTGATAACTTCAGTCAGCTAATCTTGGCTACTGCAATTTTCCTCACTGTATATTTACAATAAAACGAAAAAGGATATCAAATACCACTGCCTCCTTCCGTTTTCTTTTAAACATAGCTGCAGAAATGTACTTGTGTAGATATGTGTACATATACAGCCATTACTATGAAACTAAATATTATATAAATTAGCTTTTTTTATTTTCATTTTAACATATAGATAATTTGAATACAAACCAAAGATAGCCTGTTAGATTTACCCAAAACAAATTATATGTTATTTTTTAACCACTTAAGAGACATCAGAGCCAGCGGCACATATCAGAAGGATTAGCAGAGGAGAGGCTGCTCTCAGCGGATACATGAGGACTGAGCTCTCGCTGATCGTGTGGAGCTCACCGTCTCCGAGATCGGCAAAATACATTTTTAAATAAAAGCTGTCTTTATAAATAAACCACAGATTTGAGTTTTAAACTACTACATTCTCGCCTGAAATACTTTTAAAATTACATTTCATGACACAATAACAGTAATATATTGAAAATGATTTGAATAAATGGTAGAACTCAATCAATGCTGCATGAACTCAACCAATCAGGATGTTTAGTGCCCAAGTCCCGCCCCCCAAAGTTCCGGAACTTTGAAAAAGTACCACTTCGCCAGCAGGGACTTTCTGATGGGCATTTTTTTTTTACCCGAAACTTTACTTAGTTCCTGGTTCCTGCGGTGGAACACACCAAGTACCAGGCCAAAGTCCCTAGTTCCTGGGTAAAGTTTCTGTGGAGGAAACGCGTCATACGAATGAGTTTTGAGCTCAACTTATTTTTAAAAGTCTTTAATATCGGTGTTAAAGCTGTTATCTTTCTGAAATGATCTGCGGCTGACGATCTCCGGACACAGATAACCTCTGCCTTTGTTCATAACCATAACTAGCCCCAGTTGGACCGCTTTGGCCCAAGGTTTTCGTCGGGCCAAAAAACCCTGGCCGTTGGCCCCGAGCAGAGCCATATAGAGAGAGAGTTGCGACAACGGAAGTTCGAAATGTTTGGTTGTCACGTGATTCGTGTAGACTTCCAATAGTTCCAGGAAGCGCGTTGGCGGCCATTCAAACTGATAGAGTAGAGTGACAAAACTGCGATTTCTGGTAATAAGGAGTCAATAAATGCATTTATTTTATATATTTATACAACACACTGACATATGTACGTAGCATGAGTATGTAGTTACAGCGATGTTGTTTTTAAAATATCAAATCGGGTAATATTTGAGGATTAGTGTTCAATTACCGTTATTTAAAAAAAAAGGTGTGTGTAAACTAAACTGAAGTCAGTATGCAGACAAATTGCGGCAAAGCAATTTGTCATGACCAAAAAATTCAAGAGTAGGCTGAGGTCAGATGCTATTCCCACAGTCTTTGTACATCGTCCTGTGGTCAAAAAGAGGAGGGCCCTGCTCCACGATGCACCCCTAGACCTGTGAACATACAAGAAATGGCTACTGATTACAGCTATGTTATTTCAGGTGATTCATATATAATAAGTACAAACTCGTACTAGTTGAAGTAAAGTGATGTGATATTTTCAATATTTAAAATTAGCAAAACCATGTATTCTACCTCGATCAGTTTCAAAGGTTGAGGAAAAAAGAACGAGGACACTCAAAGAAAAAGGACATGGCTAGAGAGGAGAGACAGGGACAGGTGACATTGCCCAGTCAACCAGCAGCAAGTCAGTCAGCAGCCAGCAAGCATTCCAGTGAACCATCAGCCAGTTACCTGGGTCTATTAAAAAAATTTAAGAGACAAGAAAAAAAAAAAAAATCAAAAAATCAAACAATGCAAAGGCAGCACTAAGAAAAATAATGAAAATTCAGCTATCAAAAAAAAGGTCCCCTCAGCTCTCCTGACCTGCATCCTCACTGATGCTCCATCCCAGAACACTTCAGTGGCACCACTAATCCTCCACCCACCAGCACCCACAGAATGTTACAGTATGTTACTTTTATACACTAACAAGTTTAAGTATATAATACAGTATTATTATATAATATAGACAGGTAATAGTAAATGAATCACAATGACTAAAAACACTCCACCCATGTTTTTGCAAACTTAATTCACTCTAAATGTATATCAATAGGGTGCATTTTATTATTAAGTAATTTAATATGTGTAATAGGAACAAACTTTATAACCTCATTTTTACCACTTCCACTCACCGCTGTCACACGTTATATTGAACTAACGTAATAGGCTATGTAACGTTAGCTAACTTTCCCCACCCTGCAAAAAAATATGTTTATACTCCTTTTTTTCTAATTGCAAACACGATGGATGAAACTGAATTATGAGAACAGATTTTACAATTATTAGGGTGTTCGTTACTAACTTTATTCAGCTCCAATCCTAGCCTAATCTGTTAGTTATCTGATAACAAACCTTAAATCTACTCATTTAATGAGTGATAATCTACTAGTTAATCTGCTATTTAAACGTCTTACCTGTTAAAAGTGCGTCGCGAACGGTTTGTTCTGTTGCATCTCTACGGCGCAGCATCGGTTTGCTGCTACTTCCGGGAACTATTTAGAGGCTCCACGAGCCACCATTGCTGTAAAAAAAGCGTTCCATTGGAGTCAATGGAGTTGTCGCAACTCTCACTCTATATGGCTCTGGCCCCGAGGAGGCCCCCGACAAGGCACGAGCATGCCCCGCAAGTGACAGTGGAAATGCATCTGGCCCTGGCATGCACTAGCACGCCCGGTTTAAGCTGGACAGTGAAAACGCAGTTATTGTAGGTACAGGACTGCCTTAGCTAGTCGGAATTAAAGTTTGGATTTGTGTCTTTAATTCTGAAATCATCTCTGTCAGCCTAACTATTTCCCTGCATTTATCACATACAAATCCCTCGTCGTCGACAGAGATATAAACTATACATGTGGCAAGCGGTGCAAATAACAATGGAGGGGAACAAGCCATTACTCAGCATGCTTGATGAAAGATTCTTAAAACAGTTGTTTGATGAACTTGTGAAAAACCGAATGGAGAGAGTAGAGAGAGAGAGGAGAAAAGAAAAAAGAAAACAGTGATAGGGATGAATGGAAATGCTAATGACAAGCAAACGAATGCTAATGTGCTGCAGGGCGCTGCAGTCATGGATATAGAATAAAAGCCAGTGATCAAATTAATCAGATTAGACTGATAGATAATTTCAGAAATATGGTGGGAATTAAGTTATATTTTATCACTTTAAACAATAGAGAGGGATAGTAAGATAGAGATTCTACAAAAAAACAAAGCTACACCAACCTACGAACACAAACCAGCAGCTAGGCAAGCAGGAAGCAGGAATAACACTGTCCAGCACTGAGCACCAGAGACAGATGCCCAGTGAAGACCTTGTCTCCTAGATGGCCACCGTCACAAGAACTAAATGTGTCCTCTGCACAATGTGACTTTGCTGAAGCCTGGAATTGAACTGTTGATTTCATCTGACAAGAGGAGAACTGACCTCAGATCGAGGTCAAGGTTTTTTCTCCATTCTGTCACCGATGGAGTTTTGGTTCCTTGCCGCTGTCGCCTCTGGCTTGCTTAGTTGGGGACACCTCATTTACAGCAATATCATCAACTTGATTGCACAGATGCTATTTAAACTGAACTGAGTTGGATGATGACAAACTGCCTTTAACTGAAATTTGAATGTTTACTATTGTTCTTTTTCATTATTGACACACTGTTTGCCAGATGCACACACAGGCTAGCCTACATAAGCGCTGTACTTGTACTCTGCATATTGAAAAAGTTGAATCTAATTTAATCTAAATAAAGGTGACTTGATTTGACTTAATAATATAATAATTCATACATTCATACGTTCATTCATACATTCAACAAATGAGACATAAACTCAACAATTTTCATAGTCATTTAATGAACATAATTTTTATAATCTGTGCCTGAACCACGGGACTATATATTTTACCAATATATGTCTCAGTTGCTGTACTTACTATTTAAATACAAATATTCACACGTTAAAGATTTCAGAAAATAACAGTCGATTAGGAGATTTTTCTCTTTTTTTTTCATTTCCTGGGTATTCTTCATTTTTAAAAGCATTTTACTAATAAATAAATAATATCTTAATTAATTGTTTTTCGTACAAATCATATACAAGAACCTTTATTGCTTGTTATCAACAGAAGACATTGAGGAAATGTATATGTTTATATTGTATTTTCCTTTAATAATCTGTACTATAACTCTGTAACTTTCCATCTGAAAATTAACGTGGCTACGAATGTGCGACAAATGTACTATGCTTTTGAGAAACAATCGTGACGTGGAGAGTAGCCTACTTTTTCCAACATTATACGCATCCTGAAAAAGTGATTAAGAAGTAAATTGTGTCGTTGTTCGGGCAAACGCTCCCCGGACTCATAAATATGACACTTATCTTAAGAAAAAGTAAAGTTGTAAAGTTATAGGAACCCCAGCCTTAAATGACTACGGTGTTCGGGTGTTGATTGTGGTCACAGTGTGCTGAAGGAGGGGCTTCGCGTGAGTGCAGTCTGAGCGCCCGCCTCTCGCTGTAGTCTACAGGTCCGCGGATGACTTGAGCTGACATGACAACGCGCCTCACCGCTCTGCAGATGCGCCTTCTTTTTTCTTGACCTTTAACGCCATTCTCAGTTTATTCCTGACGGAAAATACGACGGGCTAACCTTTACAGAGGAGGGGAATATGCTCTCTTGCATACCATGTAAGTGAATCGACATGGTAGTAACCGGTTCGCTCTCACCTGTTTTCCAGTGTGCAGTACTTGCTTTTTGTTTTTTTCTTACACCTGTGATAAATAGTAAGGTATGTACCCTTCTTCAGTGCGAGCTATTGAAATGTTAGACGTTGGGCGCGAGTATCATTTCACCATCAAATATGACTGCATGCTACTGAATGAAACTGAAGGATGTGTGATGCTGCAGTTTCCTTTAGAATTGTTTGATTTGTTATTTCAGAACTACGATCTATATATATATATATATATATATATACACACACACACACACATATATATATATATATATATATATATATATATATATATATATATATATATATATATATATATATATATAGCTTGTGCTTAGCTGTCATAAACACAAAGATAACACGTTCCATGATTGTTTGATCGTGAAGAGTGGAAATGCTGCTGACCCTATAGACTGTAAATCACATGCTGCCATCTAACTGTTTTATTGTTATGGGAATGTAACAGCCAGCATAACACTTGTACACATGAGAAGTACTTTTGTAGCGTGCAAATAAGGATTTAAGAAAAACTTTCTCATCACTAGCATAAGCATATACGGCTTATGTCGCCATAGTCTAACCACAAAGTCTACACATCACCATAATGGATACCTCAAAAATCAACAAACTCTTTTAATTTTCTAATATAAAACTGAACAACGAACTTTAATAGGTGTGGGATATTCTGTGCGCAGTTGGGTGGTTGGAACTCAGCTGGCCTATTTCTCCGGTTAGAAAGAACTGCAGCTAATACTCGTAAACATGTCTAATCTCAATGTTTATTTGTGTGAATATGCACAGAAATGACAGATGCAAAGATAAAACAATATACTGCACGCTATAGGAACTCTACATATAACTAATTGTCTGATGCAATTCTAAACAAATAAACAAGAGCTTATTTTCACATATGAACACTAAATGCTGCTTTATTAACAAACCGGGACTGCTGCTGCTTACAAGTGGTGTCAAATTACACTGTGTGTGTGTGTTGTGTATTGCACAGTAATGAACTTCAGGATCTCAAGCTGCGTGCTTTCAACTATCTTTATTCTCAGTTTACTTTCACCTCTTCATGACATATCTGTGCCCACTGGCATGTAAGCGACACCTACTGTTCACACATGTATCTCACTATACCACATATTCCTTTTTTTTCCGAAGAAGAAAACTTAGATAATAACCAAAATAAAAAAGAACAGAACATTAGAAAAATAACAGTTCTGAATAATAACAAAACACCTAATTTTGTTACTCATTTTTTTTTACTGGCTTCTATTAGAAAATGAACAAGTACTCTTCTATATACCAATATGTCACAAACACCTTATTAAACTATAAACAATTTTTTTCCAGTATTTCGTATACCCCTCCCCTGTTAAGTTATCAAGGACTTCCCTTTATGTAACATAGTCCTTGGTCCATATTGGAGCCCGACGCACTCTACAAGGACGCGAGGCACAAAAAAGAGAAACTGACATTTGAGGTGTATGAGATACTTTGAGAGGCTTGAAGGAGTCTTCTGCTAAATAATCTGTATTGGATCTGGGGACGCAGGATGCAGTCGGAGCAAGGTGCATAGCATTCCAAACATTTCCGTCTGAAAGGAGATAAGTTGCTGAGCCTTTCTGAGCCACAACCTTTAAAGGTTTAGTAAATTTGGAATGTCCTTTCTTGGTAATACCAGGCTTCTTAATACACACAGATGTCGCAACTTGAATGTTTGGAGATTGTGCACTGCGTCGCCAATCTGTGTACTCTTTCATTTTGTTTTGTGACTGTTGGATGATTTGTTTCAGATTCTGTTGATCTTTTGGAAGAGCCCTATGGAGCCAAAAGAGTGTCAATAATGATAGATGCACACACTCCATTCACATATGCACTCATAGGATTCATACATGCACACACATGATTCATAAATACACACACAGGATACACAAATGCACACAAAATTCACAAATGCACACACAAAATTTAAAAAGCACAGAAGATTCACAAATGCATACAAAATTCAGAAATGCACACAAAATTCAGAAATACAAACACAATTCAGAAATGCAAACAACATTTACAAATGCACTCAAGATTCACAAATGCACAGGACAAAATCCAGAAATGTATTTCTGATGCAAAAACACATATATCTTGATTTACAAAACTGCTTGCGGTCTGTGAACTTCACTGCATTTGTGTGTGAATTTTGAGACCCTTGACTTGGCTCAACACGCATTTTTTTAAACAGGGAATGATTTGCAACCAATCAGATATCTCCCTTGTTTTAGCCAATCACAAGAATGCACCCCACGTGGGGGATTGTTTACTTATAAGCCAATCACAGCCGGAGAGTCACTTTCATCACGCAGCGAATGATTCACTTTCCTCATCGAAAGATTCACTTTCCTCACAAGTCACGCAGCGAACGACTCACTTTCCTCACGAGTCACGCAGCGAACGACTCACTTTTATGGAGCCAAAAGAGTCTCAATAAAGATAAATGCACACACTTCATTCACATATGCACACATAGGATTCAAACATGCACACACATGATTCATAAATACACACACAGGATACACAAATGCGCACAAAATTTACAAATACACACACAACATTTTTAAAGCACAGAAGATTCACAAATGCATACAAAATTCAGAAATACACACACAATTCAGAAATGCAAACAACATTTACAAATGCACTCAAGATTCACAAATGCACAGGACAAGATTCAGAAATGTATTTCTGATGCACACACACATATATCTTGATTTACAAACTGCTTGCGGTCTGTGAACTTCACTGCATTTGTGTGTGAATTTTGAGACTCCCCTGACTTGGCTCGACACACAAATGCCTTTTTTTAAAACAGGGAATGATCTGCAACCAATCTGATAACTCTCTTGTTTTAGCCAATCACAAGAATGCACCCCACGTGGGGGATTGTTTACTTATGAGCCAATCAGCGAACGACTCACTTTCCTCAGCGAACGATTCACTTTCCTTGTGCAGCGAACGACTCACTTTCTACAGCGAACGATTCACTTTCCTCATGCAGTAAACGACTCCCTTTCCTCACGCAGCCGGCGACTCACTTTGCGCAGCCGTCGACCCACTTTGCGCAGCAGGAGACTCACTTTCCGAGAGTCACTTTCCTCTCGCAGCGAACGACTCACTTTCCTCATCGAACAATTCACTTTCCTCACGAGTCACGCAGCGAACGACTCACTTTCCTAAGCGAACGACTCACTTTCCTCACGAGTCACGCAGCGAACGACTCACTTTCCTAAGCGAACGACTCACTTTCCTCACGAGTCACGCAGCGAACGACTCACTTTCCTCTTCGAACGATTCACTTTCCTCACGAGTCACGCAGCGAACGATTCACTTTCCTAAACGAACGATTCACTTTCCTCATGCAGCCGGGCGACTCACTTTGCGCAGCTGTAGAGTCACTTTCCTCTCGCAGCAGACCACTGACTCTCTTCATGAAGGGACAGAATTATTATAATTAAAGTGACTTCTATATTGCATCTAAAAGAATATTTAGATATATTTAAATATTCAAAAAGGTGTAATTTTTTTCTTTCATTAAAATATTTCAATAAAATTAAATAATTGCCTATTGCAAATTTATGAATCCATGGTTAACTTTTTTCTGCAGTCACTGGGCTATATGTATTGAGACATTTATAAATGTATATACAAATTATAATTGTAAAAATATGTATAAATGAATTGCAATCTAAACATCTGTATTTTCATACAATTTCATATAGGCTTTAATATGCAGCACCACAGGCATATCACGCTGTGTGAAAGCGTTCATGTGATTGGCTTATAAGTAAACAATCCCCCACGTGGAGTGCGTTCTTGTGATTGGCTAAAAGAAGGGAGATATCTGATTGGTTGCTGACAATTCCCTGTTTAAAAAAAAAAGCATTTGTGTGTCGAGTCAAGTCAGGGGAGTCTCAAAATTCACACACAAATGCAGTGAAGTTCACAGACCGCAAGCAGTTTGTAAATCAAGATATATGTTTGTGTGCATCAAAAATACATTTCTGAATCTTGTTCTGTGCATTTGTGAATCTTGAGTGCATTTGTAAATGTTGTTTGCATTTCTGAATTGTGTGTGTATTTCTGAATTTTGTGTGCATTTCTGAATTTTGTATGCATTTGTGAATCTTCTGTGCTTTTTAAATTTTTGTGTGTGCATTTGTAAATTTTGTGCGCATTTGTGTATCCTGTGTGTGTATATGAATCATGTGTGTGCATATGTGAATGAAGTGTGTGCATTTATCTTTATTGAGACTCTTTTGGCTCTATACTTTCCTCAGCGAACGACTCACTTTCCTCATCGAACGATTCACTTCCTCACGAGTCACGCAGCGAACGACTCACTTCCTCATCGAACGACTCACTTTCCAGAAATTCCTCCAGACTTCTTTTAATAACCACTAGGGCTGCACGATATTGGGAAAAAATGACATTGCGATATTTTATTTTTTCTGCGATATATATTGCGACATTTTTTCTTACAAACAAAAATGGGTGAGCACACTTACATTCTCATTTTAAATTATTTAAACATCGACACCATTGTGTCAATTGATTAATATGCGCTGGGGAGAGAGAGCAAGACAGCGCTCGTGTTGTTTGAAAAGGGCTCGCTCTCTCTCGGTCTCTCTCTCTCTCTCTCTCTCTCTCAATTCAATTCAATTCAATTCAATTCATATTGCTTTATTGGCATGACATACAAAGGTACATATGCCAAAGCATTGTACATAGCAGAATAGAAAAAAACAAACAAAACAAAAATACATATATGTTCATAAGAAATAAAAAATTACATGCAAATAAATCCATATACATTTCTATAAACATTGATGGTACGCTAATCTGTCTCTCTCTCTCTCTCTCCTCTCTCTCTCTCTCTGTCTGTCTGTCTGTCTCTCGCGCACTCTCTCTCTCTCTGTCTCTCTCGCGCGCTCTCTTTCTCTCTCTTTCCCTGTTAAACTTGCATGTGTTTTTCAGTCCTGTCAATGATAAACTTTCCACTCTATGATGGTTAAGCTGCGCAATTAATCCGCGAATCACATTCGTCAAGGGCCGGGGAGCAGCTGACCCGTACAGTTAATGAATAACGGATCAACTATGACAGCCTACATCGCACATCCTGCGTATGTGACTATCGTGGATTCGTATATCGCCGATATCGATGCTTAAACGACACATCGTGCAGCCCTAAATAACCACCAATGGTGATACCCAAGGAGACGAGTCTACTTTTTCTATGATGCCTTCAGATTCCAGCCTCTTTAACTCTTGTGAGACTGCATCTCTCACTGCAAATGGCAGTCTACGCAATTCTGTTGAAACTGGGGGCACATCTGAATGCACATTAACTTTGTGTACAAAGCCAGCAGCCAACACCCAAAGGCTCAGTGAGGTTAATAGCAACTTGGCTGTTCTCTGCAAGCAGATACAACAGATCCATCCCTTATTTCAAGGTGCAAAGCATTAAAGAGATCCATAACCAAGTAATGGTGTTCCACCGGGTACAAACGTAGAATGAAGCATGTGCACGGTGACACTGATAGCTAACTGCAATAGCAAGACACCCCACAACTGGAATAGTCTTTTTCATATATGTCACCAGATGAACATTAGGCACAGTAAGTGAAATGTCTGAGAAGTACTGACGGTAGAGATGCTCTGGGAGGGATAGAAACAGCTGAACCAGTATCTACGAGCAGTTCAGTGTCGACTGATTTTGCACCCTCAATGTGCAAAGAAACAGTACATGTGAGATTGTGTTTCTGTTTCACAGACAGAGGCATTTCAACACTTAAGACCGTTAACTCAGGCACAGCAACTTCTTGGACATTGCAGGTGGATGCAGAACTACGACAAACTCTCGTAAAATGTCCAAATTTCCCACAAAGTCTGCATTTTGATTGTTTAGCTGGACATTTAGAGTAATTTGCTAAATGTGTTGTAGTGCCACAGCAGAAGAATGTTTTTGCATCCTTTTTTTTCTGTGATTCATTTGAAGGCATCTGATGTGAAAATGTGGATTTACGTGGAGCAGATCTCGGTCTCCACCGCTGTTTTGCACCATCACGTGAGCCAGTGTGCACTGCATTAACTGAAGTTTCAGTGCTCTCCATAGCTTTAGCTTCAGCTACTGCAGACTCAATTTGTCCCGCTATAGTGATCGCCTTTTGCAGAGTAAGGTCCGTTTTCCGTTCCCGTATGTGCGGACTGCATGTCTTCTCTACGATCTGATCCCTCATCATATCGTCTGCGAGCGCGCCAAATTCGCAGTTCACAAGCAGCTCACGCAGTGCAGCCACATACTGCACGATAGGTTTGCCGAGTCTCTGAGCGCGCTGACGAAATTTATTCTCAGGCAACCACGTTCACTTTCTGTACAAAAATGCTCGCAACACAGTCAGCGCAGTCTGATAACCATCATCAGTCCACATTAAGTGTATAAAAAATCCTCTGTCCCTCCGTACCCAAGCAATGGATAAGCAAAGCGCGTTTCCTCTTTTCCGCAATATCCTCGTCCGACAGTGCAGTCACGTAGTTATCAAACATTACGAATCCATGAATTAAACGTATAGTCGGCTCACCAGGGGTTTCCAAAAAAGCAGGAGGCAAGAGGGCAGAAGGGCCATCCTTGTCGGCCAATATGTTGTGTATGCACAGTAATGAACTTCAGGATCTCAAGCTGCGTGCTTTCAACTTATCTTTATTCTCAGTTTACTTTCACTTCTTCATGACATATTCTGTGCCCACTGGCATGTAAGCGACACCTACTGTTCACACATGTATCTCACTATACCACAGTGTGTGTAGCGCTCCCATGTGCTCATTGTAATAATTATTAAAATGCTGGTCAATATTTACATTGACACACATAACAAGCAACGCTCTTATACAAATAAATAAGCATCTTTGATTGCAAATAAACAAATAATTTGTCGTATACGTGAGGATTACAGCTATGGCATTTATATCGATGCAATCATTTTCCTGAGGTAAAATAAACTATAATAAATTACGCTATGACACACTCTGAAACTCATCTACTATGATAATACTTATTATTACTTACGGAGTTATTAACACTCAGCAATACCACACAAAGGAAAACATACTTTAAAGGAATAAAGCCAGGGAAACTCCATATGGATGCTGTCGAAATGAAAACTTTTGCGAATGCTCCAGACAAGTCTGGACAACTTCGACTCGCGCATGCGTGAGGCAGGGAATTTTGTACAATAGGTATTTGCCTTTACTAAATAAAAAACCACATCATTTACTCTCCTGATCTATCCCTATGCAAAGCATGATGGGAACTACAAATCCACTGCCCAGTTTCAGTCAATGAAATGTAAATGAGTAATGTAGACTTAACACAAATGGTTTAAATGAACTTTACATTGCACATTTAGTTTCATTTACATAATAAAATTGAGAAGAAATCAACGGAGTAAAAAAACTAAAGGTTTAGATTGTTTTAGCTTAAGTAAACAGAGCAAACAACAAAATCTTTTTTATTTTATTTTTTGAGTGAAATATGAAGCTGTATTTGTAAATATGAAGAAGCATTTCTGTAGCTCTGACATTAGCCAAGTTCTTTATCTTAATCTTGTTTAACTTAATGTGCAATGCAACTTATTTGCTAAAATAACCTCAGCATTAACAACAACACTGAAATGAGAGTGCACATCACATCTGTAAATCAGATGCACATTACAGTTACTGTTACTATAAATAAATTCACACTGATCATGCAGATTTGTTGGCTTTCTCAATTGTTTATTGTTAATGTGAACATGAATTTTCTGAATTTACATTGAGGTCTTCAGTACTGCATATTTGCCATTAAGACCATCCATCCATTCATTGTCATGTGTACAGTCCACAGACCACACAATTGGCTGAATGTCTGATGCACACGACACATACTCACCTGGCTGTTATTGTGAGGGCATTTCCATGCCCCTAAACATGATGTGACACACTAAGGAAACATGATTGGTTGCTTTACCTGTCAGTCATGTGGACTCTTGAGCGGCGAGACAAAGAGAATGCTGGAGCCTGTGCTCAGATTTTTAGGCTTTTAATTAAATCAGTTTGGGTTATATTTAGAGTTAAATTATAGATGTCACTGGTAAAATATGAGAGATTGTCAGGCTCAATAAAAAAGGGAAATCTTGCCGTTGAGGCTGTATGGTTGAGACATTGCTTTGCCTTGAGTGTAGTAGACTGTTGGATGCAAATTAAGTTCTGCATTGGAATGCCAGACATGCTGAACAGTAAATTATAGTATTGGGTTTTAGAAGAGGGACGACAGACTCCTGAAGTTACACTCTTTTGAACAGTTTTTTGACTGATTAAAACATTTAGTTTAACTTAAATTTCAAAATGTACATTATCCTTTTGGGATGATGATATGTATGAATGAGGACAATGAAATAGAGAAAGAGCTATTCAGTTATGATTGTTAATACCATGTCATCTAATTAACATTCATGAGCCAGGCTGAAAAGATTTGTAATATTTATTTTTTTGTGATATGCTATTTACACTAAGTGCAAATAGTTTGATTCTATTTATACTATGTTAAAATAGCAGGATATTCTGCTAATTACTCATAGCAAATAGTGGCAATTATTTAAATAAATAACTTATTGATTAATTTCAGGAGAACACAGGTAGACTACATCCTATGTAGAAGAGGCAATCTGAAAGAGATTTGTGACTGTAAAGTGGTAGTGGGAGAGAGTGTATCCAGACAGCATAGAATGGTGGTGTGTAAGATGACTTTGTTGGTCTGTAAGAAGAAAAGGTCAAAGATAGAGAAGAAAACCAAGTGGTGGAAGCTGAAAAAGGAGGAATGTTGAGAGGAATTTAGACAGAAGTTGAGATGGTCTCTGGGTAGTCAGGTAGTGCTGTCAGATGACTGGGAAACTACAGCAGAAGTAATCAGGAGACAGGAGAAAGGTGCTGGGTGTGTCATCCGGAAGGAAGAAAGAAGATAAGGAGACTTAGTGGTGGAATGAAGAAGTTCAGGATAGTATCCAGAGGAAGAGGTTAGCCA